>NC_052961.1:22199740-22511490 GCF_013358895.1 Oreochromis aureus | reverse complement strand
AGATGCCTGTGTCATCTGTCCCTATTTGTCGCTCTTTTTCAGTCCTTTTTCCTCATGCTTCTCCTCTCTTTCAGGTTACTGTCTCTCACAAAATGTTAAGTCTAGCAACACGGCAGGCTTCGCAGGCGTCGCATCATCAGTCATCCTATGCCTAAACATAGGATGAGCTGCAAGTGGCGCAGCATTACTCGACCCCCATCTTAAATCTGCCACTGTTTGCATTTAACGGGAAATTGGCAACTAAAGTTTTGAAATCTGGATCAATAAGCCGAATAAAATCAGGTTTTAAATGTGACAGGGTTCGCCTAAATGTCAAATAACCTAGTGTATCAAAAAGAAAAGGCAAGACCTTCCCAACAAGTTTAAATAAACCCTGCAGGATAATGCTGGCTCTCCTGGGGGAACCAAAAGCTGATGGCTTTGAAACAGGAGGGAGGGTATTTTCAGCGGGGCTGCCCAGCATGTGAGATCCTGTATGTCTCACAGCTGATCTTGTTTTATTGAAAGGTTGTTTGAAAGGCCCTGAACCCAAGACACCAGTGGTCATGTTTGTTTGGCTTAAAGAGAAGCAGCATTCAAAAGAGCAGCACAAGTAGTCAGAGTACACGAAGGAAAATAAGATGGGTTAGTGCCCGTAGTAGCTCGGAAATACAGGCAGGGAAGATTTGTAAAAATTAATAAAATGGTCTCAGTACAGCTTCAATTACAACCTGCTTCGAATGTGCACGGCACACGCACGAGCTTAGCGCTGCACTGTGCAAATAAGTGCCAAAACCAGCGCTGTTATCAGGTAATGGAGTCAGTGGGAGAGAGAGGGCCTTTGTGAACTTGACACTCCCATTAAGCCCCTACTGGAAAGTGCAGTATTTGATCAGGAGATGGGAATTGAGCAAAAATGAACTGAAACTGGATCCCACATGACTTATTTTCCTGTTGGCTCTCAGCTTTAGGTGTCACTCAGACTTAATAAAGCTTTCAGATTTTCATTTTATCACAGAAAATAGACTGGGCAAAAATAAAATCACTCGGTTTTGCCTTAATGGAGCAAAGTAATGGCGAGGTGAAACTGACACAACACATTTTGTCCATAGTAATACCATCAAAATGAAAGCATATTCACTTCTTGAGTTTTCCAAGAATCAATTCAAACTGAATATTGCCCTTTTCCACAGACTTTATTTCATAATGGTTCCAACAAATACAGCACTTTGGCAATAGCCTGTCACCTCGGGTGATACCAACACAGCTATTTCAACCTATAGAGTTACAGTATTCTCTAGCCCACACTGAGCCTCCTCCACCAACCTATAACTCTTATTTTATTTCCGCACTTTATACATTAGAGGTACATTACACCCATCCCAGTAGATAGGATGAGTCCACTTTTACACCCAGGTGTTACATTGCAAGGTTAGGTCATTTGGATGGCTATGACCTTTGATGGCTCCATCTTCAATGAAAATTATCTGGCGATCTCCGCATTGACATGCACACGGATGCCCTTGTGCTGTACATTCACACTATGGTGATAAGAGCAATTCACTTGGGAGACATTATGGAAATGTTCATTTGGGAATTACGAATTATAATTAGAATGTATGGCCACATTTCTCTGTCTTAAGTATGGTGGGGTTTGCTTGATTTTAGAGGGACGGCACTAAGAAGCGAGAGCAGGACGTTTCCTGCATCTTTCCTGAACTTTTCCTTTTGCGGAGCGTACGGCTGCTGTGTTTATCATTCAAGTCTTCTTTAGAGAATGCTTTGCTTTTAAAGAAGTAATTAGACCAAATAAAGTGAGAGGAAAAATCCAACTCTGAGTCCCGAGTGTTCTGGTAAGCGATTAATTATTCTGAGGAAGACAGATGTTAAATTGTGTATGCCCATCAGCGCTAAGACTTTCTGAAGATTTATCATTCATGTAAATCATGAATAAAATATTTCCTTGTTGTGAGAAAATGCTACATCTGTTTGGCGCATCATTTACTCCCGACTGCAGGAAAATAAGCACACAAATCTGACCTATTAAAGCTCGTTTTTGACACACAGTGGACATGTGGAATTTAAGTGTTTGAGGTATAGAGATTCAAATCTGTATGTTGTTTGCAAACGATTTTATGAATGTCGTCCCTACTGAACCAAACTCTTCTCTTAAGGGGCCTCGTGTATAAGGTAAACTAGTAGTGCATGTACACGAAGCTTACGTTTTTATTATCTGCCCAAATGTATGAATAAATAAGCAGAAACAGTGAAGCGAATGGGATGGTGTCATGGGGATCAGGGACAAGGCAATGGTGGTGGCAGAGGTTGAGCCACAAGCCACCGGGACGGCAGCGTCTCCAATCGCCCCTGGCGACCATCACGTTGCCATGCTCCGGAACAGACAGGCCTGCTCGCACAACAGATGGAACTAATGATGCGAAACAAAAGAGATCATTTCACCGTGGTCCTCTAGGAAGCCACAAAGAGAGGCTTGGAAGTTTGAATGATGGGATCAGGGGACTTGCATGGGGTTAGATATGGATAGCCTTTTTTTTTTTTTCCAGGAGGTGCTCAGATGAATAGGAAAAAAGGATCTTTGATGTTTGCTACTGAAAGCACCAAGTTTAAAAGGCGACTATGAAAAAAATAAGAAAAATGGAAATTAATGTTGAAGCTCTGCTGATGATGCCCAGTAGGGATGGGGTATTTCTTTTTTCCTACATAAATATCAGGTCACATATCAGACATCAGAGCCTTGAGGTAAAATCTTCAATGATGGAGAAGACAGTTGTGAATCTGTAGTTGTAGAAACTTTTTAGCATAACGTGTTTAACAGTTCAGTCAGTTTTACAAATACCCTTAACTGCAACTAAACACAGTATTAACCATAAAGTTTTCACTTCCTTGTTGAAACTAAAACTCGTTTCAGGTCAGCTCTTTCTACGTAATACTTGCTGAAGAAAGAAGAATTTTAATTCTAACATTTAAGGTAAATTTGTCCAAGAAAATAATATCGAAGCTGTCTACCGAACACGGCTTTTTCCTGCCACTGTGTCAGATAACGGTTATAAACAAACGGCCGTGTCCTGAACAGTCAAAAACAAATCAAATTTGAGCTGAGGACATTTGCATATCCTGAGGGACAGGATTAGATTTAGAGGTCATGTCTTACGAGCCAGTTCTCAACAGATGCCAATGTAATGTTTCTATGTCAAGTACTTTCCATTGAAGCCCAGCCTGTTTTCCCAAGTCCGACAGTCAGAGAGAGGGAGCGCTGCTCGCTAAATGCAGAACGTGAACTGAGAAAAGCCAAACACCTTGGGATGGGATTTAACCAGGATGGAGCAGAGTAGAGCCCAATCCATGCCCATCCACACATGGAGGGGATCACTGGGAAAAGTTCAGCTCCGACGCTGACACAAACAGCGGAGCAAGGCCTGTATTAGAGTCAGGTTAGCAAAGATAACACTATCAGCCTGATCCCCATGGGTACCAAATGCCGGGCCTTGCTGGCAAATAAAGCTACAGTGTCTTGACTCCTTGGCACATTAGCTCTGATTACAATGACCTTCATTATATCAGCTACCCTTATTACAACACGTAGAAGGCGTCTCTCCCCTGGGCAAAGCACAGTGGGGGAAAGAGTGAAGGAAAGTGTGGAGATTCACTTGTAAGGACTGAGCTATGAAAGCTAAAGCACAGACCTGTGCTGTAGTGCACAATTACCACCTGTGAAAACACTCATAACAGTCACAACTGATGACTAGTCACTTCACTTGAAGAGAGTTTGTAGATGTATTATTCAATTCAGATTCAAGTGTACTGCAGTGATCTCCTGGGGTCACTCAGATATAATGGTACTTGAAATATGAGAACTAATTTAAAACTTTTTTTAATTACATTTTTATTCTGTATCTATGATTTTCAAACTCAAAACTCTGAAGAAGCTTTCCAGCACAATACCAAAAATATGTGCTTTTTTTTTTACATTACTAAAAATTGATATCTTGACTGAACCACAAACACTGTGGGAGTTTTAATAGATTTCACGTGTGAATAATAACATGCTTGACTATTCAAGGATTTGCCTATGGAAGCAGCCAACCCCTGCTTAATATGTAACAATGTCGTTAACCTCAATTTCCTGCCTAGTCTGCCCCTCCACAGGCCACATTGTTAGCTTGAGGAAGCTCTTGGCAAAGATTACCGCCGTGGTGGTGACTCTCATTCAGTCTGACCACCCTGCAGACACGGGGATTCTCCCCCGCAGACCTGCTCATCCCTCCTTCAGGCCCCTCACTGTGCATCTCACCCTCCCTCTTTGTTGGCAGGTGACTCAGAACAACAGATGTTGGCCTGAGAGAGCCGCTACATCGCAATCACCCAGCTCTGCCAACATGCCCAACACGGGATGAGTCGAACTGTGGGGGGTTCTCAGGACCATCCCTTCAGCCAGCAGGGGAGAGGGGTGGGGGGGGTTGTTTATGTGCGGAGATACAAGGAGGTAAAGGGGTGGGCAAATCAGCTTCCTTTGGATTAAGAACAAATCAGCAGATTTTAAGAATCATGAGAAGTGCCTCAATAGCCAGCCAAAACATCAACACCTGTAGGAAGCGTGGGATACCGAGCACTATGTGACACACACAGTATCATTTTCAGCCTCTCATTCATTTTTTTGTCAAAGCATAATTCCTGAGGAAGAATAAAGGACACAAAAGCGATATAGCCAAGAGTGCACTTAACAGAATCAGAGTTTAAGCCATGTTGATCCCCTATGACAGTATGTTAAAAAAAAGCAAATAAAATTGTAACTTAATTATAGATTTATAATGAGCCACTGCACCACTGCCAAAAACAAGTCCCATACCAAGGCAAACAGGCACCTGCTGAATGCTCTCTGCTCATGGGTTTTCATAGCTTAATTAATCTATGCCTTGGGGTATCATGACTCGAACGTGCTGCTTCCGTGCATGTTTGAGACAATTAAGTTGCTCCAAGAAACAGAGGTGCAACTTCGACATGGAGCAAAGACAGCAATACCGCACATTGCATGACACATTTTGTGTTTTGCGAAAGTCAATTATCCAATAATTTGTTTCCCACTGAAGAAAACAGAAAACTAATGACAAATGTGTGAATTGCTTTTTTTTTTTTTTTTTGTATACAATTGAATTACAAATCACATGGGCGATCTGTCAAAGACAGGGAGGAAAGCCAGTTCAGTCTTAAATGTTTTGGGGCTGGGGGGTTACCTATATTTGCTATACCACATAAAAATGGTGCAGGAATAAAAGTTAAAGACTCACCTTCCTGTTGAATAATGTCTGCTGAAGACTAATCCGCTGAGGAGTTATCGCCTCTGGCCGATGCTCACTCTACTGCCATCTGATTTCTGTAGATAAACATAAAACAGCTGTTTACATCACATATAGTCCGTTTACATCACATGTAGTTTCTTTGAAATAAGAGATTTAAAGCATTTGCGCAGATTGCAGCAAAGATGCCATTACCAATGTTGCAAATAACAAACTGAATGTAGAGGTTAATATCTTCAAACCACCAAGTCACTCAAATGTGTGACTCGATGGGACAATAAAGTTTATATTAAATTTAGTTTTATGTCCAATATACAGTATTTAAACTCAAACTTCTGAGGTCATTCTTTTTCTCTTTTGTGTAGAAACCTCTCTGTGGAGCAGTTTTGCATTCAGTGATGCAGCTGGTTTTGGAAAATAAAGGGAAACCAACTCGTTTTATGATGGTCAAACAAAACAAGCACATCAGTGACCACCCTGTTTTCTAAAGGCTTTGGTTCCAGAAGTGAACTTCTCATTCATTTTCATTTATTGACAACAATTCTGATGTAAAGGGTTTAAAGCAGGGGTGGGCAATCTCAGTCCACGAGGGCCGGTGTCCCTGCAGGTTTTAGATGTGTCCTCGAACCAACACAGCTGATTTAAATGGCTAAATTAGCTCCTCAACATGTCCTGAAGTTCTCCAGAGGCCTGGTAACGAACTAATCATGTGATTCAGGTGTGTTGACCCAAGGTGAGATCTAAAACCTGCAGGGACACTGGCCCTCGTGGACTGAGATTGCCCACCCCTGGTTTAAAGGCTTGAACCAAGACAACCAGCTATGAGTGAATCATGACCATAAAAAGATTTGATATGCAGAAAAAAATAAAGGGAAAAAAAAAGGCCAAGGTACAAGACTGACATGATTACTTGAAAGGCATTACTCATCCCATAATGCATTGCAAATTCCACAGTATCCGGATTCCACAGTATCTTTATTGAATGCAAACCATATCATTATCATAATGTTTATATGCTTAATAATGGCGTTAAGTATTAATAATAGTTTTGAATCTATTTTGCATTTTGTGTAGTAAAGTATAAATCAAAGTATAATCCCTGACTGCAAACACCTCTTGGGCAGTTTCTTAAGTTTGGTTTGTTGGGCTTGGACACTTCCATGGCAACAGCGGCGTCCACCGATCAGAGATAACACTGTTTTTAGTTTAGTCCTTTCCATGACTTTGCAAACAAGCGCACTCGGAGAGCATGACTCGCCTCAAAGGGCAAGGGCTGTTCTAAAACACTGATGTTTTATGATGTTTTTATTACAACATGCTGACGTCAACCTGCTTTTATAACAACACCCTGATATCTGAACTTTGACCTATGACCTTAAAGCATTACATAGTAAAATTATATTTTGCTTATTATCTTTAGCCATGTGATTGAAGCAGAATTAGCTGACTTCTTTGGCATCAAATTTGAGATTTTAAGACATATTCATGCCATGTGTGATTTTGCTTAATTTTATGTAATCGCTATGATTCTGAAGTGTGTTGTACAGCTCACTCAGATGACATGATGCCCATTGTGGTTTCTTTAAATGTTTTTTCAAGGTCAACTTTGACCTGGGGTGCAAACAGCCCGGTACTCATGGCCACAACTTCCTAGTATATTGTTGTGAAATTTGAAGACGATCCATAAATAAATGATACATTTTATGTGACCTTGACCTTGATCTGATTTTCACCAAAATTAAATTAGTTCATGTTTTACCATGACACAAAATTTGAGCTAACGACAGCTAACGAACAGCACCGACTGCATACTCCCTCCCTTCGGGGAGAGAATAAACTGCATCTTTGTTAAAACAAGGTGGATTTCGCACAGACTTGTGGTTTCTACAGGAGCACATGCCATCATTTCACAATGCTGTAGCTCAGAGTAAGTCTGCTTTGGATGGTTACAACATTACGGCTCATAATCAAAATCCCTACGGAAAATACGAATGGGATTTTCCATTTTCGGAACCTCGCTGCTGAGCTCTGTCAGACGTCTCACTTTAAGGCTTAGTTAAGGCAAAGTTAAAGTAGAACTGCAACTATGCAGATAGAGTTATGCTTTGGTATTACACAAAACATGAAACAAACATTTGAGTGAGCACGGTGTTTGTATGTTTACTGAAAAATCTAAATGGATATGGTAATGATTCATTGATATAAAATACACTATAAATAACTGGCGACCAAAATGAATTAGGACAAAAGTATAGAATTCTCACGACTGCTAATTACCAGCTTGAATGAGCCTGATAACTAAAAGAGAAAAGGTATTAAATGCAATAATTATTACTATTGCTAATTACATTTCCAATTATGTAACTAATGAGAACAGCTTAATTATCAGCACATTGGATAAATAAGAGTTTTGCTTTCCACCATTTGTGATTGGGGTGGTGATTTGGTCACGATATCAAGGGCAAGTCCTCTGAAACGCACAAGAAAAACGCTGTAGCACCCTTTCTTCAATGGTAATAAAACATTTACCATGTAAATTAAATGCATATTCATTTATAGATTTGATTATGTCCCTTGCACTGTGTGAAAAAAAAAAGGAAAATCAGATATCAAAGTTATCACAAGCCAGCATTTAGGCCTTAAACAACTGCATTTATCATTCAGTACAAAGTCATTATAGCTTTTCAACAAACGGGCAGCTGCACTTTATTTTTATTAATTTATACTTAAAACCATCTCTGCAGAAAAAAACTAAACTTTGTTAAAGAACTAAATTTCTTTAAAAAGAAAGAAAAAAGAAAGAAAGAAAGAAACGCAGCCAGACAGAAAAATATCAGTATTGTAAACATGGAAGCTCAGTTAGTTATATTATATAAGATTGGGGTGCAGCAGCAGACTGTGAGCATGCAGAGGTCAGCCTTCCCTCTTGCAGGTTATGAGCCTTTTTTTTTTTTTGCCTAATCAATGTCGGCAAGTTTAAAAAGACAACATTCAGGATTTTATCTAACTAAGAGATTTTCTTTCATGATACCAGCTTATCTGTTACTCTACGTTGAAAGAGGGTTTCGTGCACATGAGTGAAAAAAAATTAAAAAAGGAAAATGAAAGTATCTCGTTGGAATAGAGGCCAGGCACAAGCCTAGAGAAATAAGGATGCCCAGATCCATCCAATAAATCTGAATCTATCAACTGGCTGATGACTGCCATCATCAGCACCCATACTCTGCCCACTTCCTCCACGAGGTAAACTGAACCCCACGTGGCTGCATCATGCTCAAGAGTCTTGAAACCATGTTGATATTTCTCACATTCCTTAAGGGCGTTGCTCTAACTTTAGGAGAGCGGAAGTGTTGCAGAGGGCCATGTCTGAGTGCCAAGCAAAGGCACGATGGATTAGAGTCGTATCTTCCACATGGCTGCTTCCTAATCCTACCATCTGAGGTAAACACAGCACCAGGTGAGGCAACACGCCTGTCTGAGACACCGCTGGAACACAGAGGGATCTCCTCCTCAACACCCACGGGTCTGCTACTTCCGACTACCATGAAACACGATCACAGTGGGTTGTAGTAATAACAGGGAAATTATTCGTTTTCTGGTCTGCCTTTAACGCACATAAAATAGCACAGAGTGTCAAAAGAATGAACAGTTGGAAGTTCTTTTTTTCTTTTCTTTCAGCGAGTGTTTACACTTCTGTTTTTAAGAGCAGAACTCGAACATCTGGTTGAGCTCTTTGTGTTTTTCGTGTTTTCTAAAAGTGAGCAATAAGGTGATACTTCAGCGTGTGTCACCGCCGAGGAATGCTGCCAACTTTAGTTTCTAAGTCTCTCCCTTTCGACTCAAAGGCAGGACAAGAGGAGGAGCGAAAACAAACAAAAAGCACAGAGAAACATTCAATGTGCGTGTTTAAGATAGAGACGCTTTTTTTGTTGTTTTGTTTTTTTAAAATATCTGGATCATTATGTAAAAACAGGTTTTGATTTGTTATGGCATGACTGTTTTTCAGTACATTTTTCACACATGACCTCATGATGTGAAAAAATGTACACACCCATGGAACAGGTACTTGAGGTAAAAAGAAAAAAAACACTGACAGAAAAAAACAAAACTTCAAGATGGGTATTTCACAAGTAAATTAGGTTTGTACTTTGTGGTACGGTATTTTCCATTACAGACATGACTCATCTATGAATAGTAAAGTAAAAAAGAGAAGGCACTGAGGCAGAGTATTTAACATTTACCAGAATTGTTCAAAAAATTCAAATCCAAAAAATACGAAAGAAAGTGTAGAGAACTATTTTTTGAAATAAATGACATTAACATTTACAGGAAGTGTTAATACTAACACAAAAATATATCTTGTGGGATGAACAAAGCATCTATCTATCTTATCTTATCTTATCTTATCTTTATTTACAGGCCAGTTCTGTAGAGTATTGAATTTCCCTGCAAACTGTACAGCTGTTTTTGTTATGATTTGAAGTATCAAGGTGTTCTGACAAACACCATATTACTACAAATACAACCTAGAGCCAAGGCACTTGAGAAAACCTTGTCAGAACATGTGAATGAGGGACGGTTCTGAAAAAGTGCATATTTTGATTTTGGTGATAAAACAACAATCCCAGGGGCTGAAATGCGTTAACTATTAAGTGACTGTGAAACCTTTTGATAAAATGTGGAGATGACTCATTAACATTTAACAAGACAACAGTTAACAGCTTAATCTGGAAAAGGCCAAAAAACCCCTACCTTCAAGAGAGGAAAAAAAGCAAAAATCTGAACCTGCAAGGTGAGATTTTCTGTGGTTATGTTACCCTTAGGCATGAGTACGAGATAAATACATTGTAAAATATGCACAACGCACTTTTGTCACGCAATGTGGCTTGAGCAAAAAGGCATCACCATTACAAATAATGGAATCTCCCATAAATGCAATATGCAGCTGACCCACCTTACTTTCTTTGCCTGACTTTGTTTTTCACACTCTTTGTTGACACTAAAATAGTAAGCTATACAACAGAAGAAAAAAAAACTCCCTGAATAGCTGAGTGAGTGTTTTGTGTCTCAGTGACCGCATCACCCCTGAAAATGACGCTCACCTAACCGGGCTTGGATTTAACTGCTGGTTTTCATATTAAATGAATGAGCAAACTCTAATTTCATGTTTATACAGCACTGAAATACAAAGTAAACAGTCTCCCTGTGTTTGTTTGCCTTGCAAATGTATACTAGTAGTTATGGTAAACCATATAGAAACAGTTAAATTCCATCAAGTACACAGTCTACTGACTGAGTGAGCTTGAGTCCTACCAATTTAAAGAGATTGTTCAAGTCTGGAGTGTGTACCAAGAATGGACGTGTTGATTATGTATGCTAGGAGTGGTACAGTGTTTTATTGGAAAATTTACACCCGTGCAGTGATTTATATAAATCAGTAGTGCCCACAAAGCAGTAAAACTCTAATTGTTTCTTCCATTTTGAAAGTCTAGCGTCCATTAAGGATGCAGTGAGTAATAAAAAGGACTTTTAATCAATCCTCTCTTGTTGATGAGCTGATGTGCGAATGGGCTATCCTACCTGACAGCGCTACCATATGTTGATTTTTTTTGTTCTTACAGTCAACAAAGAGACAGAGGGAGCTTACTGCAGTGCAGGTGAATGCCTTTACAATATACTTTAATTGAAACACTCTGATAAAAGGGGACAATTTATCTGACTTAGATCTTTTTGATCCGTTTTCACGTTTGTCGAAACATTTGCTGAATGAGCAAAAAGATCCTAAAACCAAAATGAATACAGCCGCTCTCATCTTTTCAATATTAGTGCCTTTCATAACATTACAAAGTCATTTTCAGGCACGTGCAGGAGGCCGGCCACGTTGCTCCCTTTTGCCCACGTTGCAGTCTCTGTAGTGACCCTTTCATTGTCAGATTAGACTGGCCGACCCCTCCTCGACCGGCTGGCACGGCCACAGTAAATCCTGGAGACTGCTCATGCTAGGGACCTTGGGTAATTAATAAAATCCCCATTACATGCCTTGTGCCCGTTGTTTGCTATTTCAACACCCCATTTGTGCCACGATTACAGTCATTATCAGTCACCGCCATTAATTCTCTACCCGAAGCCAGAACTGCATACTAATAAATTGGGCTCTAAAATTTCTTTACCTTTCAAGGAGTTGGTGTTGGAACTCGGCCAGGAAGTGCCACTCCAGATTAGGAGTCATCTGGTGACTCGGAAGGAGCCCTTTGAATAGTAGGCTGCTGCATCTTTGGAGATAGTTCAAATTCCCTCTTTGATTATTTTCCTTTCCCCTCCAAAATGAATCTTTATTAAGCTTAAATCCTGAATAAAATGAAATTAGCAGACTGCAAAATATTGCTTTCTTTTCTGACTCTATTCCCTTGTGCACGCATGCAAATTATAATGCTTATTTATGTAAATGAGGTGTCGTCTTTAATTAGTTTTGCTTGAGGGCATTAAAATACATGTATTCTTTCCCCAAAAATGATTTGTTTTGTTGCTCTGCTCAGTTTAAGTTCAAAATGAGTGATTATGCCAACTAAAAAGGTTTATTAATTCTCCAGTTTTCTTTTTTTTTTTTTCCTTTCCCTTTCCTCTTTTGCAGAATTATCTTCTCCACCCACTTCCTGGGAAGAGTGTATTCTCTGTGAAATCGAAAAGCCTCTTCAGGCAGCACTCTAAGCACTACTCCGACAAGCACTTGTAAAGGTCCCAGGTTGAAACCACATGGTAGAAATGCACTTCCACTCATCAAATCTGAAAGCTGTGCTCTTCAGCAATTCTCTCTATACGTACGTGCTTTGCCACATGACTTTTTGAATGACGACACGGGAGATTTGCTCAACTGTAGCACTTTTCAGTCGCGTGTGCGTCTCAACGTTTTGTTTAATCATGGTAAAGTACGCCGTGCTTCAGTGACGTGCTCGTTCGTTTCGAATTTTTATCCATACATAACAGACTTACGCTGACAACATAACCTATCTTCAGAGTGAGGGCTGCGGCATTAATTAAATGTTATTAACGATGTAAATTCCACCATCCTGTCAGCTACTGTGGCTCGCCTCGAAGCTGAAGAGAGCACGACCCGTTTAAAGATGATCCGCCTGATTTGGCCCTTATTTTAATATTTGTTTAAAAGGATTCGCAGCGTTACAGTAAATCTTCTGCTGCGCGCTGTTTTTATGCATTTACTCCTGATTTACAGTCCTTTGTTGAGAGGCTATCGAACAGAAAACAGCTTTATGTCACTGCAGAAGGTGTTGGGTCAACTTCAGTTAGAAGCAGCCACTGACTGTGTCATGCAGTATTTCATACCACTTCAGGTTGAAAGTGACCAACTGCAGCTCTGGTTATTGTTCAATATCCTATCAGTATTCAGCATCACTTCAACTGCTCAGATGAGCTGAAATGGCAAGTTAAGATGCCCCCCCTCCCCAGCCTCCAAGTATGATTTATGGAAAGGAAGCTAAAACCATTATAGCATTTTTATTATTATTGTTCTTTCAAGGCTAATGCAACAATAGATTTTTGCATGATTGATGCGTTATACTAAACATTAGAGGATTACATTAACTTTGCATAGAACAGCAGAATGACATGAGATTACTTATTGTTATTTTTCCACCACATGATCATACTGTAAACACAGCACATATAGTAATTCTCGGCATATATCGATCACTGTGTACGCATCCTACGTAAGTTACACGGTTTGATACAGCTTAGCCGGCTTTCGAGACTGCTTTTTAGAGGGAACTATGAACTCCTGTCTTTTTCTGGAAAACTTTGTGAATGGCAGTCCTTCAGAGATTAAACAAATATAAGCCACTTTGATAGCCTCTCAACCCCCCTACCCCCCTTCATTCTGCAAATTATTAAAACTCTAGGCTCTTGTGGGAGGGAATATGGCAGCAATATGCTGATACTTCAATCATCTGGGAGGAAATTCCACGTGTAATAAAGAGGAATTGCATACAGTATAGAGTACAGCCATGAGTTCTCTTTCATGGCATGTGTGATAGAAGAACTATTCAGACCACATCAAACATCGTGCATTATTCCTCACACATTAAGCACAGGCACAGGCAAAGCCTCAGACCAGACTCAGCTTCTTAAGGTGTCCTCTCCCTTCATTTATTGCAACAAAGTTTTTTTCCCCCCCACTACATTTATTTACGAGCTTAAAGAACAGAGAAAAAAAAGTTGACCCTCTATAAAGGCTTGTTTTCACACACGACTCTGCAGGATTCGCTCAATATACAAACAGGACATTACCCAATGTTGGTCTTTAAAATCAAAAGCGGTAATCCCGCAGTTAGTCTTTTAGTTTTCCTTAAAAAAAATAAAATAAAATAACGTCTTCAAAATGTTGATGCACACTTTGGATGCCTTTTATAGGCATTTGTGCTTCTGTGTTTCTCATGTCCAGGCCATGCAAGCAGTGATGGGCATCCAGCCAACTGATTCTTCGCCCAAAGTGCTAATTTGTGCCACTCTAGTGTGCACAACGCTATAATTACCTGAAAACGTAAACTGGAAGCTATGCCTGACAAAGACAAGAAACTGTAATAAAACTGAGCTTTTGGTGCTCAGTTGCGGTGACTCTTATAAGACATATTAATGGGATGTTTAAAGGATATGGCACTTTTCCATTTGTCTTGTGGAAAAAATCTTGGGCAAAACACCTGGTGCACTAAGTGCCTGCAGTCTGAACACTGAACAACAGCTAGCAGTCATGGAGCTCTTTTATAAAGCGCTGTCACTTCTAAAAGATTTTCTATTAACTACATACTGCAGCTTCGTACCACACTTGTCCTTTCTCGACACTCATTATGTGGCTAGTTAATGAACTACCAAAGTCAGATTTCAAAGGATTGTATCTTGTAAATTACATTAAACAGCAAAATAGCCATCTGTTTAAAAACATATCACTTAAATCAGTCAGCTCTTGCTCTTCTGCTCTTTCCTGTTGGGATGTTTGATTCATGAAAAATGGGTTTTGTGACTGATGACTAGCTTCAGGTTTCTTAACAAATTAGACCAATTACCCTTTTCCAAATAATTCACTCCATATTTAGTCACACAAACAAAATTCCTTAGAGAATACAAATTCGGTGGCCATTAAGTTACGTATGGGCAATGCACACTGAATGTGACACGTGAAACAGACAAAAGCAGAGAATGTAACGTCGCATTCACAGGGGGATGATGAAATCAACACACTATATAGGAAAATCCAAAGATTTAGGATTTATAATCGTATTTTAAAATATTTTGCATGACTCCCGTATGTGTGACGATGTTCATGTAAAGGTACTTTCAGCTTGGCGTTCCCGTTAGGGAGGAGATACAGATATATATAAATGCTATGATCACAATAGCAACATGTGTAAGTAGGTAAGCTAAAAATATATTTTTATTTAACCTATTCTTGGTAAATATTTTGTGGCAGTAGGAATACAGTGCTTAACATTTTTTTTTTTACCAACTTATAAGAATAAGAAAACAAACATCCTTTTGAAGTCTTTCAAAAACTTGTTTTAAACTAAAAACTACTGAATTCATAAATATGATCATAAATATCATAAAGGGCCTTGCACAGTAGATACAGTAGTTCATCTGTTCAAGCGTTCATTATGCAAATATCTATTTGGACAATAACCAAAAGCATTTAAGCATGTAGGCAGGGTCTTTCCAAGATATGCAGAAGAGCATCTCTGAGCATACAGCAGCAGAAGACCACACCGGGCACCACTCCTGCCAGCTAAGAACACAAAACTAAAGCTACAATTTGAAAAAGCTCACCAAAATCAGACAACAGAATATTGGGAAAATACTACCAACTGCCTACCTGAGCATTGTTGCTGAAAATGTCAATCTCTTTATATTACCACTCCGTGCCCATCGTCTGACGGCTGACTCCAAAAGGATAACGCACATAAATCTCAAACTGGTTTCTTGAACATGACAATGAGTTCATTGTACTCCAGTGGCCTCTATACTCACCAGATCCCAATCCTTTGGGATGTGGTGAAACAGGAGATTTGCATCATAGAGCTGAAGCCAACGAAGCCGCAGCAATTGTGTGACACTATCATGTCAAGATGGACCAAAATCTCTGACGAATGTTTCCATCACTGAAGAGTTCAGGCAGTTCTGAAGGCTTGTTAGTACCCACTTGGACCAAGGATAACTAGGTGTACCTAATAAAGTGGCCAGTGACTGCAAAGCTCCCTGATAAGGCAGGTTTTACAGGCTTTACATATCACTGACTTTAACACTGTTTAGCAAACTGAAGAACCATAATATAATGACTTCACTGCTGATTCATCAGATAGTAAATGAATATGTAAATTTGTCAAAATTAAGTAAATGAATTATTTAAAAACAACTTATTTACTTCCTGTGATCCGTAGAGAATCAAACAACTCCCCCAAAATATATTCTATCAGTCTAACTATAAAGAACCACCTTTCACCTGACTTAAAACTGCACTCAGTCCACTGTTTATATGAGGATTCTGTCCCTGAGAAACTCATTTGTTCACAAAAGGAACACAATGTTATGCCTTTCACATTCTTTTTGTAAATCATATCTCTCTGTGAATTCAATAATAATTCAGGGAAGAGAAAATACTAAGAACTCATACAGCCCGTATTGTAAAAACCTGTAGGTGCGGTTACTTTTTCACTTTTTTTTTTTCAATGACGCAAATACCAGGAACATATTTTTTTGTTTGTCTGCCGTGTCTACTGAAACCAAGCATACAATGTGAATGGAATGCTCATTCTCAGACATACCTCTAAACAGACCATTTTTCTTGCCATTTAAAATATGAGATCTCTAGCTGCTGCGACTCTTGCAAACCTGTTGGTCAGATGCACAAATATCTGAGCAGCACTACTGCTTATGAAAGAATATCTCTTTCAGATTTTATATCATTAAGGTCATTTCGTTCACTTGCAGATTTTCTATGCAAAATAACAGAAATAACGCAGACATCAACTGAACAAATTTATCCCTAAAGGTACAAGATACTAAAACACGTACGCTAGAATTCAACACACTGCGCTTAATCAGGAGACAAAAGAGAAAAGAAAGTTCCAGTTAAGAAAACTGGCCCTGCAACTTAACTACTATTTAAGAAAACAGACAATTTATATGCAGAAAGAAGTTTAAGAAGACAGAACTGGGCAGACAGGTTCAACTATTATTTACTGTAGGGAGATGTAATTATTTCTAATAAAAGTCTTCACCACCAACAGTCAGTACATTCCTGTGATGCATAGCAGGTCAAAACTAAAACCAAGATTGTGCGTGCTCTGTGAATGTGACTGCTGCCGTTGCTATAACAGAGAAAAAGTGTCTTTTGTTTTTATAAATATATTCCATAGTGTGGTAGTTTACACATTCACCTAACAAGTGAAACCTTTCCTGGGAGGAGACAAAATTCCCTTTGGGGTTGCGTCAGGAAGGGCATTTTTTTCTTTCTTTTTTTTTATAATAAATCTGCCGAATCAAACATGTCGAGCTACCCCTTGTGGCGACCCCTTGTGAATAAGGGAGCAGTTACAATTTTAAATGACTCCCATGACACCTTCATATCCTCAGCAGAAGGATTTGTGGACAGCTACTTGAAAAAAAAAACTTTGCAATACCTATGGCACAGACAAGACGTCCAGAGAAAAAGAAATGTGGAATAAAACTCAGCAGGACGTCATCAATTGATGACTTACAAGAATAAAAGAGGTTTGTGTATTTGTAAATGAGCAGTTCTGCTGTTAACCCCGGGAATACACTGCATGTGACGTTCCACTTTTGGGATGCAATTCCATTTTTTCTGGTTTTGCCCTTGGATTCATCAAGCCTATTTTTTTCCAGTTCCATACTTTGATTTCAGCTATCAGCAGAATGGGAAAAAACTAGGAATCATTCTATACAGTGAAAGCAATATCAGGTTTGATTTAGACATTTTTAAAAAATCATTTTAGAGAATTTTTAGGAAGAGAAACATTCAGCTGCTATCTACTGTGGTGGTGTAATTAGCACCATTGCCTCACAGTCAGAAATTCCTGGGTCTGAATCCACCGGTCAGCCAGAAGCCTTCCTGATGTCTGCATGAGAGAAGCCGAGTACTCCAGCTTTCTCCCACTGTCCAAACACTGCATGCTAGGTTAATCGGTGACTCTAAATTGGCTGTGGGAGTGAGTCTGAGTGGTTGTCTGTCTCTCTGTGTTTGCCCTGTGATAGACTGGTGATCTACTCTGGATGTATCCAGTTGGGAAAGGCTCCAACAATCTGCTACCAATATAATATTTGACAGCATGCCCAAGATCCATAAATACAATGAAAAACTCAAAAATGTACCGGTGCTGATCATCTAATTCATTTCCACTAGTCTCATTACAGTTAAAAAAAAAAAAAAAAAAAAAGCAAGAAGCTGGCATAGCGAAGGTAAAATACCTGCTAGCTTTCGCCATGCCATGTTTGCTCTCAGGCTAGCTGCTGCTGACACGCGACAAAATAAACACAGATCAATTTAATTCAAAAGGTCAGCTCAACGATCAGCACGTTGTCAAGGATACCCAATCTAGCTTCTTTTTTTTCTTTCTTTTTTATATTAAGATTGGACCATCACCCAATACAAATGTCAAATTGATGAATCCCTAGTTCTGTGCCGGCCTTCGTGCAACTTTAACGCACGCTCAGACTAATTTAGAAGTGTAGCATTGAATCTGCACAGGATGTTTTATTTTGAAAATTCACTACATCTTCTTTTTGTATCTGACTTCCAGCACCTCACCTCTTTTGTGCAGCTCCAACAAAAAAACAAACAAAAAAAAAATCAGCACAGAGTTTTAGTAGTGCAAAGAAGTGCCGGTGCTGCTCCTTCACTGTACGTGCACTAGGATAAACTGGAAGGATTACGCTGGTGTGACACAAAGCAGCCATGCCTAGTGGGATTCGGGCCTAAGGCAGCTTATAGCACAGCCTGGAGTGCAGGGACATTTGTGAAAGTGCACTGTAACAGCTAAATAAAGATTTTCAATCATACAGGATTTTCTAATAATTTCTGCTTTTGTTTTCTTTACAGACCCAATAATAATCATTCTGTCACCTCTGACTTAGTAGTTCAAGATATCGTATCAAGAAAATAATTTTACAGGAATTATTATGCAAAGACTTCATAGTAGCAATGACTATCTCAAGGTACAGTTAGCATCCTTGGAACACAAGAAAACAAGAATCAATCAGAAACAGCAGAGAAACTCCCATAAAAAATAACTGTTTTCAATAACAACTAAGCATGTAAAGGAACTGTGGCAACTTTGAATTGTTTTTATGCAATTCTACTTATTTTTTGACATTTTAAATTAGGTTTTTTTTTTACAAAGAGAGAGCTGATTAGACCTTTAGGAGTTGAGATTTTAAAACATTTTTAATTTGACAAATTTTTGACCCTTTTGTGAAGTCTGCAATCCTAATCATTTTACACATATCTAAAATGGAAAAGGTAATCAAAGTGAAATAGCTTTTTTTTTTTTTTTTTAACTTGGTCTAGGTCTCACAAAAGCCACAAGAATTTGAGAGAAAACAAAATGCCTGTCAGGGCGAGCATACAAGAGGCAAAGGGGGAATCTGGCATGGCCTAAGCAAAGTCATAAAAATATTTTCCCTTTTATTTAATGTCATCCATAATTCATTGCCAGGAAAAGCTAATCAATAGCACCTTAATGAAAACTTGAGCCATATTTTATTTTGCCGCAGAGAAGTCCCGGATCAGCATTTGTTGCCTTCTTATGTGCTGGTTTTCACCCTTGGGCTGTTTGACAGATGTGCATCACATTTGCAGATACCTTAAATATTTGCTGTCTTTTAACCACATTTGCTTTATCAAAACACTATAGAGAAGGGAAATTCTGATGATGATTGCAATCTAGAACTGCAAGAAACGAAAATATCTAAAGAGACTATAATATGCATTTAGTTTTTTAGTTTTTTTAGCCATTTGCTTTAATGTTTTAGTGATTAGTTTTTTTACACTGTAGCTTTTGTGTGTGTGTGTGTGTGTGTGTGTCAAACCTCATCAAAGATATAAACCATATTAGCATAGTAACCTCCCAGCAGGTGGGTTAGCATACCCTAAAACAAAGAATAAGCATTTGCTCTACATTGACTTGCAAGAGAAACTTCTGCTGGATCCAAAATGTCTCAGCCAAGTGTGTCAAATGTTCTGTCACAGGCGGCAAGACTCAACACAAGATTCCTCATTCACTCCAGCAACGAATGAGGAATCAGATGGTCGTCTTTGTTGTGCTCACCACTGCCAGCTACAGTCCAAGACGGTGGAGCGGGAGTCCGTCAGCAGAATGAGAAGAGACAGCTGATTATATTGCTCAGTTAATTATATGCCACAAAGTACTTGACAAATAAATATTTTGCAGAAGAGAAACTTGAAAAGAAATCTTTAATTGGTTCAAGAAATTACCCAACCCGGCTGTGACCCTCTAGAAAGAATATGAGGGCAAAGCAAACAGAACTAAATGAACTTCAGTGTACTTGATTAAAAAAAATAATAGTAATGTATTTTGTTATTTGTCTAACCTTTGTTCCACATAATGAAATCAGACTGGTGTTGGAGCAAAAGGTGTGAATAAAGTGAAAACAGAGCCGCTTCCAGATTGGCTCGTGAGACGCAATGCTAATTGTTTCCAGTGATCCTTGTCAACATACAGTATGCTCTCGTTCCAGTCAACTATCTATGAACTCAGCCTACGATTACAAGGGAAAAGGTCATTTTTCATGCTCCGAAAAGCACCTTAATGAACTGGTTACCGTGTATTTAACACTACCCTCGAGTCCACTTAAACAGACTTTCTATTTCCACTGTCAACAGGCTTCATGAACAGGATGAGGTGTTTTTGTTTTGCCATTTGTGTCAGGGACAATGACTGCAAAACTTAAGAAAAACTTGTTTAATGCCCGCTTTCAGAGTAAACAGTTATTCATCAAAAAAATAATAATGCCTCAAAGGTCACGCCATAAAAAACAATATCTGCCCTCTTTCCACTGACTTGTGCATTAGTTACTTTTTGATGACAAGGGACTAGGTAAAAAAAAAGCTGCCTACACTTGTAGGAACTTTAGAGTATGGACTCGTTTATGACGTGATATAAAAACTGAGTCCAGTGTCAAAACAACAGGCTGTCACAGCGAAAAGGATCATTTTAGTGATCAGCGTCTGACTCAAAGTTTTTTTATCCATAAGGAATTGGATGAGGGTATACGGTGCTGTCCAGCAGCTACACATCGTTTGCCTGTATTTGCATTGTCAGCCGGAGGTGAGAGGGTGGAGATCTGCCAAGTGTAAGGCTCTGGTCCAATGCCATGACAGCTGACAACTCAGACAGGCCTTGTGTGCAGCGTTGCACTTCTAACAGCCAAGATCTCAGATCAAGTAAATCCTAATCAGTGAGTTAATATGCAGCTAATGTGAAAATTCATATTTCTGCTCTGTAGTGTTTCATGTTCAAAAGGGAGCACATGTCATTTGGCATGCCTTCATATAACACTAGGGCTTCCATCACTCACTGATTATTGCAATGAGGAATTAAAATCCCTTAACACAAAGCAACCAGCACCACATTGCTTTGCCTGTCAGAATTAACTAGTGAAAGTGACCTCAGCCTATATAGGCTGAAGGAGGAGGGATCATATTCAATTAGTTAGACAGAAATATTCTATCAGACATGCATTCATTGTCGATTAATAAAGATACAGAAGAGCGTGTTCCCATGCATCAAATCTCAGCCCTGCTTGAACAGTTTTCACATATTCTTTAGCTGATTTTCAGTCGGCAAGTTTAACTATCTGAATTGACCGACATTCACAGTCGCACTTACACTGATCTGTTAGAGTACAGCAAAGCTGCCAGAGGGGCTGTCTAGTTTGTCAGTGAAGACTGGCTGAGGGAGGCTGTGCTGAACTGTTAGTCTTCTCCCTCTTATGGCACGATGTGTTTACACCGATCCCTCAGGCCATTTGTTTGCAGCACTTCCTTGCCCCACAGCACCATGCATAATGCAGGAATGAAAATGTTAACAGTGGCAAATAAAATCGGCAAGGTGCCCCCACAAATCAGGGCAGTTTAGGAGCACATTTAATCATCCGTGCATTGGGGACAACGCATAGCAATTAATTGTGGCATTTCAAAGAAGATCAGGACCCAATTTTTCCAAGGCCTTTCAAGCGTCTTGCTCAGTTGCCCCATCCGCTGCAGACCAGTGTCGGCAGCCTCTGGTCTTCTCTTTGAAACATCTCCATATTTTGGCCCAATTATGTTTATTATCGCTTTGCTCTCAAGTAGATGAGAGGAGAACTCTTGTAGCGCGTTGCACACAATTGCATCAACAAAGCCCACCCAGCAAAAGAAATAACAAAAAACAGGCATTGTTTGAAGAGGGTCTCCTATGTATTCATGCAAGAAGTAAATCTGTCTATGTCTTGCATTTCTCCTCTATGCTCCAAGACAAACAAGTTACAGCACCATATGGTGATGTCAGGAAAGTAAATAATTTAGAGACCTTCATGTGCGGTGCGCAGATGAGCGACCGCAGAAATACCAACACACCAGCATCCTCATAGTTAACCCTCAAATAAGAAACCTCAGCAGCAGGGGGAGCGCAAAGACACGACCGCAATATCGGACGTTAACTGGATTGAGAACTACTTTGGAATTTCAAAGACTGGGACTGGCAACTGTCTCTGGACGTAAGGACAGCATTTTGTGGAGATACAATCTGCAGTGCCTTTCAGCACTTCCTGAACACAAGACAGCCTAATCTAATGAACTGGGTGTGTGTGTGTGGTGTGTGCGACGTCGGGGGGGGGGCAAAATCTGCTCAGGCTTTTAGCCCAGTGCCAGCATGCTCACATCTTACCGCAGTCAAAAATCCACTTGTTATTTTTATTCCCACTGAATTCTCCCTGTGGTGTACTCTGCATGGCTTGAGTCATCATTGTTCAAGTCTTTAGAGTTGGAAAGAAAAAACAAAAACACGCAAACACAAGCTGGTGGCAAGGTTATAGCCACTCAGACATGGAGGAGGGGGGCACTCGTTTTCTGCCAACCCAAGGGAAAACTCACAGAGGGTTCAAGCGAGAGAGAGAACAGAGATGTGCCATGTTGCTGACATGGCAGCCGTCACGTCGTACTAACGGGCGAGAGTGATGTGCGCAGACAGCACCGAGATTTGTAGAATACTGCGGTGGCTCCTAACCAGAACAGTAAGTGGTGTGTAGATTATATGACCCGTGATTGCCTTCTTCATGCCTAATTATCCCAAAAGGAGCACGAGAAAAAACAAAGGCAGCAAGAGAACATCAGATCATGAACATAAGCGCACACAACCAATGAAACCTCAGCGTGTCTATGAAGCTACAGCGACGGCTTTTTACCTCACATCTGCAATTAAACTGTTGCAGCGTCAATAAGCCATAACACACGGCTCGAAAGTTTGTGCACAGCTTTGGTGCTTCAGTTCCAAAATAAGGCAAATCACAACCAAACAGCCATACTCTGAAAGACTTACGGAAGCAGATGTTCACATATAGAAATGTAAACTAGGCTTTTTTTTTTTGGTAGCTCTTTTATCCCAGTAACAATGATGCTGAAGCACTATAACTGCACAGTCAGCCCTTTTTAATATAGAAGTGTTTTCACTAAATGTTTATGTGTGTTATAATTTAGTGCCAAGTGATGATTTAAATTGTTCTTCTCTTCCTTTGTGATCCCTGGCTGGAATCATTTCTGAAGAGTTAATAAATAACATAACGTTGAACTCGATCATAACTGAAATTCAAAACATAAAGAATCTGCTTTAAGTCGCGAAACAATGAAGAAAAAAGCTGGCCGCTGCATATATTCAGTGTAAATAACAAATCCTCTGTAACCTGTTACTCGAAATGACCCTGATTTGCCCCCAAAAGCTTGAACCCTAACCAACAGAAAGGTGCACCACAAACCACGAGACTGCCTCACATCTCAACCCGTTTTAAACCATTCAACCGAACTTTGTCGCTTGAATTTGTAATTAAAAGGTTAAAGATAATTAAAGAGAGTCAAATCCATTCTGGCACATAATACCAGAGAAAATTACTACTATACAGTTCGTCTACAAGCTGGAAAACAGACAACAGAGAGAATTTAGTTTCTTTCTTTTAAAAGTGTGACAGGTATGTTAGCTGGCAGAGATGCAGCATTTCGCTGTTGCCAACATTTAGTCTCTTTGAACAGTGACACGAATAATCAAAGAAAATAATTAGAAAGCCTGAGTGGGTGAAATAACACGTCGGATAGATTTCTCCATAAACACACTGTTAGAGCCAGCCACATCACAAAACGTAGAACTGCTAATGGCTATAAAAAGCTTTAAAAACTTTAAAATGCTGTTGCCATACATCATTCTGTCTTTCAAGGACTACGCCGTAACAGTTTCTGCTTCTAACATTTTCATGACTCGTGAAAAGTGCAGGCTTTTAATACGATGTTACTCTCTTTAACGTGCACACCAGAACAAAGCAAGCCAACAGAACAAGCAAAACAAAAAAAAAAGGAAAGAAAAAAAGATGGCCTGAGTTGTTCCACATCCATGATAAATCACTGCCACTTTTATAGCCTCTAATAAGTTGATGCAAAGCCATTTTTCTTCCTGCCCATCGTTCAAACATTTAAGGCATATTTACAAGGAACTTGTTAAAATATTTAATAATATTTAGTGGCAATTTTGGAGCAGCCTGTCACAGTGAAATTTATTAGCTTTAAGTGTTTAAAAAGGCGACGTCATGAATAACAAACTGTCAAAATTTCCTAATTTGCATGGACAGGCCATAACTCCTGATACCTTGCATTAAAAAAAGAGGTTTTTAAAAAAACTAGTCATAAAAGAAGCATTCAAAGTGAATGATGGCAAAGACTCTTCCACAAAGTCGCACCACAGAGACAGCTTCCCCCCCACTACAGATGCCTCGGAGATCAAGTCAGCCAATAAAAGGACATATATCCTACTGCTTTGACTTATTTATCCTGTGTGGATGAGCTCAAGATGGAACATCTCCTATAGGCAAGCTTAATTAATTGTGATAAAAGGGCTAATTCAAAGGCTGCACAAGAAAAGTGAGCCAAACAATAATATTCCCCACAAATCATCTCAGCCCGTCAAATATTTCCTCCATAACTTTCTAATTCAAAGTCCTTCGGACGTGAGCCTTTTGTTAAGGAACCTCACAGAGCCAAACTACCTCCCACGTATCTCTGCAATTCCATCCACACTCCTAACTAAAAGTGATCAGATGAAATTGCAGCTGCTCAGCTGCTCGCGCTCTCTTGTTTTTGTTTAAGCAGACAGCACGATGGCCATCTTTGATGCCGCTTCTTCCGCCAGATTCAACGGGTTTCACCATAAGACTCAGTGACCTGGGCCTGCCCCGGCTGTCCCAGTCAGAAAAGGGCCCCCGTTGACACTGATTGCAAGGCTATGAGTAGTCTCTCCCCTGTGCCCTCTCAGTGCAACTCTAATTAATAGCCAATTCATCTTCTCTGATCTGAGCCAGCACATGGAGTAATATATCGTTAGTTTGGCAAGCGAGCTATTAAAGTGTAATAACCAAGTACCAGCACTCGATTTGGAAGAGTAGCACATACTTAACCATGAAGTGGAAACAATTAATTTACTGGAGGATCTCCTGTAACCAATCATTTACTAGCACTCACACTGTGATGCAAAAGCCATCTCCTGTTGTGTGTGGCACAAGTCAATGACATATTTTGGGCTCAGTGCCTCAACCCCTCTGCTCTTTGACCAGTTATGTAAGCCTCATTTAAGCGCCAATGTCACACTTCCTACCTACATATAAAAAATAAAAAACTCTTCTAATGGCCATCTGCAAGGCAGAAAGTTCATTACAAAAAGGACCCGGCTGGATTCCAGGTGACCTTACTGGATGAAAGTAGAATTTGAAGATGAAAAAAGGAATAATAAAATAATGAACACACTCTGAAACACTGTCTTGAAACAGTCTTTTAACTTTAAGCTAAATCAAAAGACGATATAAATGATGCGAATGAACAAAAGGAAGCAGCCTCAAAATAATCAACCCAACTTTGTTTGGGTGTAAGTATTAAACTTCACCTGTTGTTGAGTTTGATTCATTTGTTTATGAATTTATTCACAGGAGCCAAATTGAAAAAACAAAAACTGATTGGACTATTTTAGGCCAAATAAGAGCCTGCCCCTGTACTACAGCATGGCTGGCTTAATGCCACACGAAGGTTTGGAAGTGCCTATTCTCTTAACCAACTCAGTGGATTATCAAATAATCCATCTCTCACATTTTTACAGCGACATCCAGCTTTCCTCACTGACAATACTATTTAGCACAGCAATTCAGCAGGGAAAATTATAAATGGAAAAAAATGAATTTTGTCTTATTTCAGGCAATTAAGGCACACACTTAGTGAGGAAAGCAACAAACTGTGTCTGCTTCCTCAGTAATGTACCTTAGAACAATAAATCCCTCCTTCAAACCTTGATAATTGCAGGAAGTAAATGAAAATACATAAGGCTCACTGTGCTTTTGGCCTGCCCCTGAAGCAAAACATTTAAAACCCATTATTCTTTTTGCAAGAACTAATGACGTTTTTTGTCTCTTCAGCTTAACGCACTAATTGACAGTTTTTTTGGAGGATAGCCCAGATGGAAAAATAAGTAGCCCCTTAAAGACCCAACTCCCTTGCTCATTCCCTTAGCTTTAAGTCCCTTATTAATTAAACTTTCACCAAGTCAGGAATTTTTATTAAAAAGATAAAGTCTGCTGTACCGTAAAACAGAACCTATTGTCTCTGAAGCTAAAATTTTACTTCTATAAATAAAAGAGACTTTTTAATACCATCCGAGGGACGGGGACCGGAGGATCCACACAGTACAGTAATTAGAGAGAGATTTCCATCCCAACTACTCAAAAGTTGGTCAGCTTTAACCAATACCCTTTGCTCCAACTGAATAAATACACTAAGGCTGCTCATTTTAACAGCGTGGGATATTATTTACTGTATGGCAAACAGGAGCAACATCATCACGCTCAGTGAGAGAAGAAGTGTAAATATGTGTTTTGCCATCACTGTGTGTCTAACCATACATCTCAGACATCCTGGTACACTGTTGTTCAGAGGGAAATAAGGCTGCAGCCAAATATTGACTGCAGTTTTATGATCAGTCATTCACTTGATCAATTAAATCCCTCTTGTGCCATTAAGTTTGCAACAATGTTTGTCAATCAACATCAGAATAGAGGGATTGTGTGGCTCCAATCGGAGTTCTATGGCATTTACAAAACAATACAAGTCTTGTGTGCTTTTAATTTTTTTTAAGCACAAAAACAGGCATGTTTACAAAAACAAAGTGGATTTTGGGAAATCTTCAAAAGGAAAAAAAACAAAGCATAAATTTAAAAAAAAAATTAAAACAAAGCTCCATGTATGATCACAATAATCAGGCCTAAAATGAAATTCAGACTGGTTGCATTTGAGTGGTTAAAACATTTGTAAAAGCATAAAAAAAAAGTGAACCACATAATCTACTTAACCGGATTTTCTGGCTGCGTTTTTCATGCACATGCCTTCTGCTCTGAAATCATTCGGTGCATCCCCTCCATCTTAAACCCACGGGCATGTATGAACTCCACTTCCCCCCAAAAACACACATGACAACCTCTGAGTTGAATTCGAGTGTTTCTCTAGTAAAAACTCTTAAGTTTATATTAGAGAAACTTTGTATTAAGCTTCTATTAAAGGCAACATTAAAGACATCCATCTGCAGGCAGCTCATCAAACTAAAGAGATGCAGTCGATGCAAATGTGGACAAATGCATGCATACCTATTACCTTTGCACATCTGCAATGTTAACAGCTGCATCAAAGTCTTTAATCAGAATGATTTCAGTCAGAATATTATATGTGTGCATGTAGCTGATGTTTCTTTCTTGGTTAGGATATGTCTAATGAATTGTTTTGTATTTAAGAAACTTTCTTACGTGGACTCCTTACTTGTCACCAGATAACAGATGGTGGCTTGTTTGGGATCTTTAGACCCACAGCTAAGATTTAAGTTAGAGTCAAAGTTAATGGTTAACTTGTGGTTTGCTAAATGCTTATCTATCTATCTAAGTTGAACTGCTTTTTGAGAACAGCCGAAAGTACTTATGGTATTTAGCTTTGGTCCTTCATTGGGAGCTGGGGAGTCATTTTTCTGTGTTGCACTCTGGGTTCCCCTGGGCTTTTTGGGAGTGGTCCACAATGCTGAAAATAAGCTGTAATACTGAATAAAAAAACTTTACAGATGAGCTGCTTTGGTATTTCATGGCCTTCAACCACAAGTCTAAAGCGAAAACATGGAATTCATTGGAGAATCACTGTAAAACAACTCAAGGGACTTACTTTAGAGAAAGTGGCAGAGGTCAACATTTCATGTACTCATTTGCAACCTGCAGCGTGTAGGTCAAAGCCATTGTTATGTCCGTTTGTTATGATGCCCAGATGAAGGCTTAAATACTTACAGAGAGGAGTATGAATACATCCCGCGTTAAGGTGCATTAATTTGGCAGAAAAGTAATGTATCATCCACAGAGGATCATTATGCCACTTCCAGTCACTGCTGTACAGCCAGCAAATCACAGCCAATTAAGAACCCTTTAAACTTACAAGTCAAGCATCACTTGTTGTGCTGTCCATAATGGGGTTTTATGGATATGAAGCACTGTGATGGCTGTATTGGTCTTGTGATGAATGGTTAACTTTACAGGAAAGATGGCCTCTGAAAGAGTAGTGTTGAAAACTAAGCAGATCATTTGGTGCCTTCAGTTTTTCAGGCACACAAAAGGCGAGGATGAGCGAGGTTTTGGGAGCCGCGTGTTTGATCTGATTCTATCGTTTCATGAGAATCACACTTTTAACTTATTCTGAGAGATAAACAATTCAGGCCTGTTTCCCAAATTTTTTGTGTCAGTTTTCTGTTTTCTGCTAACGAGATGTCACTAATATGTACTGGAATGCTGTGAGAACAGACAGTTTGATTGGCCACGAAGAACTTAATGATGTATACCAAATGTGGGGGGACAGCTTCTAAGCGCATATTTTCTAGACAAACATAGGTGTTGACAGCATTTTCCACCCAGTTTGCCATTTCTGTCAGGCTGAAAATCTAAAATTAAGAACATTTTTTTTCCTAGGTACAACATCCATTAACAAATCATGTCTTATTAGCATTTTTGCAGCAATTGGTCATATTGCAAGTACACATTATGTAAAAATGTCAGTGAACAAGAGGGAAATAACAATAATTACAAGAAAGACAGAATTCCTGCCTAAGAAAACAAATCTAACTAATTAAAGAAAACATAAATGAAACATTGCATGTTGTCTAACAACATAAATGCATTATGGTATTGTTGCATGAATTTCCTTGTATTGTTCCTCGGTGCACATGGCAGCTTATTCGAGCTCAATTTGCGCCACTGTGTCTTCCTGTGAGCAGACCCTAGTCATCTTTAAACGGCTCCATTTAAAATGCAATTTGATTATCTGCCAAATTGCTACCAAGTCTTTCCCTCTGCAGCTCGGGGATGGGGGGTAAAAATTTTAATTAGCATTTGTGCATAAAAGAGAGGTCTTTGTTACATTGCATTTGAACACGGCATCCCAGAATGACCACCGCTTTCAAAGAGTCATCACCCAAACGATTTCAAACTAATAGATCCAAAGGGAGAGGAGGAGTCCTGGCACAGACGGGTGGGGGAATCGGAGGTCTTCAGTGGGACTGGGAAAAAAAACAAAAACCCACAGGACACAGCATGTTTAAATAATCCAAAACTTTTCTTTAATCATAGTTTAGAAAATTGGCTGGGACCTTCAGCAGGAGACAGCTGCTCTGCCCCACAGCCATTTAATGAGAATCACTGAGGGTTTCCCTTAAAATATTTACGCTGTCCCATGGCACAGCAATATTGTCCTAGAATGGGGAGATAAGAGCCAAGGAGGTGTGTTGAAGTTCTCCTAATCAATTTGCTAATTACTGGAGCAGCAATAGGAGAGGAGAGAGGAGTCCCTTCTGGCAAGCTGTATTCTAATAAATGCTGAAAAATTTATTTACTCCCTTAGCCAAGAGGAATTCTGAAGTGGGATTACAGCAGAGAGCTGATTGAGACAGAGCTGTGCTGTGGTTGAGGTCGCAGTCAAAGGAGCAAGGAGAGGTCTCCAAACATAAAAGAATCTCTCAGGACCTGCACCTTTGCATCTGCTCGGGGAACAGAGATGACAGACTCTTACAGACTTGGCATGAAAAGACCTGACTGCTATAGCTACATATCAACAAATATTAATGAGACTTCAGGTTCTTGCATAATAAAACAGGTTATCGGGGGAGCTGTGGTATGCACTGCATACTGGCCCTGACTCCAAAACAAAACAGCTCTACTGTATGTATATAATGCATATGTGGATATTCTGAGAGAAGACAATAACTTTAGCATTTGATGCCACAGGAGCCATGGGGTGGTATTACCCTTAGCAGAGGGCAGCAGGCCCAGACATTATACCAGACGCTAGGGTTGTGTGTTTGAAGTCACCTTTGTGTCCTCTGGCTCAGCCTGACCCCACCCTCCCAACCTCTGGGACTGAGGGCAACCCTGGACCTGTCATAGTACACAGCCCACATCTTCTTCAGGGTTGAGGGCAAAATCTGCTCCGCATTTTCAGTGACACATCATCTATATGACCGTTCCTTCCCTGAGGCCGGCAACCAATAGCCTGCCTCAAGACAGGTCGAAGGTCAAAGTAAAATGATGGCTCAAAGGGCATTATGAGGTGATCAGAATTGCCATTATGGCAGAAGTACAGTGAAGCGTGGAGGAAGTTAGACCCTGGGATCCCAAGGGTCTTCTAGAGACTGATATTTACTGCTTTTTATATTTACCACAAATCTGACAGGAAAACTGTGCACTTCAATCCAAGGAAAAGATCCCATGCAATTTAACCATTTACTTTATTGGGAAGGCCCCAGCAGGACTTCAGTTTGTTCACAGCGAAAAGTGTGTGTATAGAAGTCAGAGAGAGGGGGATGGCTTTTTTTCCCAAGGTTAATTTATTCAGTTTTATTTTGCAAAATACTACTAAACTGAATAAAATTTGAGGTAAATTGAAATACCTCGGTATGAAACAACTTTTTCAGCACTGAAACTAATTAAACAAAATTCTGCTTTTCAATTGCATGTTTTTATTATAAATTATTGTTATATAATTAAAAACCCTGCAGTTTTCCCTTCAGGTTGTGCCCATTTGGAGAATTTGCAAACACATTTATTCAGATAAAAACAATGAAACTTCCTCCCTGGCTCTGCTTTTGCGTTTTTACCCTGATGCTAAACATTACAGAAGGAAGGAAAACAAACAAATGCACTTATTATAGTCTACTTTGATACCAATCCATTCATTTCCCCAATCAGCCTGTTTGCCTAACTCCCACAGTCCCTGCAGCAGTCCATCCAGTGTGACGGGTTACATGGATCTGAGTGCATTTCCACTGGGAATTGAGGCAAAAACAAAAACATACAAAAAAACCTGTTGCTGTGACATTTTGTTCTCTCTCACCTTAACGCATGCCGGTCACAATGGACCGGTGTGTTGGGGATCTGTGTTCACATCACCATGGCAATGGCTCTCTGCCTCCCAAGGCTTCCTTGAGGGTGTCGAAGGGTTGGCGCTTGGGAAGGGGGCAGTAAAGGAGGAGTTTGCCAACCTTGCAAACTAAAATCCAAACGCACTGGGAGAATGGTAAAGAAAACATGTTCCTACAAGCTTTTTCTCTATGTAACGTAATGGGTTTTTTTGTTTTGTTTTTTTACTCCAGACTTTAGTCCACTATAAGGGGAGCATTTTAACTCAGCACACTGTGGAGCAGAGCAAACAACATCAAAGCAATCAAAAGAGGCCGACATGTTGCAGGGAGCGCGTTTCACTGCCTAACCTTTAAAAGGGCAAAAAATAGAACTAAACGTGTAGGTTCATGAGCAAAGGTCTGAGAACATCTGTCTCTTTGTAAATCATTTTTACATGACAGAAAGGCACAGAGATGGCATTACACTGTGCAAGACAAAAGAGGACAAAAGGTTACACCCATTCTACACCATCAGCTCCAATTTCATGTGCTTGTTTCACTTATTCCCCCTACTTGGACAATTAAAGCCAACACATTCCCGTGAAAATCTGCGGAATTATCATCAAGATTTAAATACACAGGGAACATAAGGAGCACCTTATGTTGCCAACAATCTTAGAGAAAAATGTCATTATTTTTAAATAGGAGCTTCATTTTTCAAATAATTAATGGCACAAAAATGATCAGAATTGGTCCAACGTGATGCAAGAACGCAATGTCTCCGATGTAATCCTCAACTGCAGCAGTCTGTGACAAGATAAAAGTGCTTGTTTTCACCACTGACAGGGTCAAATAGATATTCTAAGATTGTTTTTGACATTCTCCCGCCATGCTTTTACATGTACTGATGCTAAGTCAAGAAGATAACTTTAGACAGAAACAGTATTATCTCTCTGTCTGCAGTTTCTCATAAAAATCAAGCAACGGATTTCTTTGATTTCACAGCCAGCAGACATCCTGGCTAAAATGGTAACTGAAATATTATTGTCACCAAGACGCTGTGTACAGGCAGCCGTGTTTTCATGCTCTTGTAACACAACTGACGACAACTTCTGCACTCTGTTAGGATTTGTTTTCTTTGTACTACAGTTATAGAGAAAACTATAACTGTAATCTATACGCTCCATACTCCAACTGTGTAATACTCAGATTTTCTAAACGGCTCTCTCAAACTCTCATTTTGCAGTGGGACTTCCCCTTAAGCAAAATAATGCTAGTTTCTATAGGGATCTTTTGCACAATGTTGGCACAAACACTTGTGGTTAACACCAGTGACTCATGACAAGGATATTCGGGGTTCGGACCTGTTGCTTAGCTAAGGACGTTCTTTAAGTTTTATGCTCTTCCGGTCCCTGTTTTCAAAGACATGAATGTAGGGTTCAGTGGTGACCTTAAATTGAAAATAGTTGTGAATGTGGGCACCAATGCTTATTGTTGTGTCTGTAATAGACTGGCACTCTATGCTTTGCCTAATGTCAGCTAGGCCTAGCCATCGTATGACCCAGATGGAACTGCCACATGAGACTGGATAACAAAGTTTCACAACTTCTGATAAAACCATTCACACTCAGTTTCTGACCAGTTTCTTTCCAATTGGAAATGGGAAAATAGGGCCCAGGTTTTAACAGACCTGCTTAAATGTGACGCAGAAAAGCTGGCCACAGACACAGACCGAGAATCCCAGTTCCACATAAACCAGCCGACGCAATGATACAATCATGAATAATGTTTGTTATCTTAACTTGACCGTGCCCAAATAACTCTTGCAATTATTCATGAAAAGTGCAGTTTATTGAACTGTTATGTATAAACTGCAAATAAACAGTGCTCTATGTTGGCTGTGAGGACAAAAATCCCCACTCAGTGCAGCCACACATGCACAGGGAGGCAATGTGGCCAGTCAGCCAGTGAAATTTGCCCACTTACTGGTGACTTTTCTGCCTTCAGCCTGTGGAAACAGCACTGTAGGGTTTGTGACTGATCAACGGTTTCTTGTAAACCTAGTGTAGTTTTCATTAAAAGTTTACTCACTTCTTAACGTGTTACAAGTGACTATTTATCCAGCTGCATTCTTACTAAACCACAATCATTCAAAGAACGTACACAGTTTGACATCTTCAAGTTAAAAATACATAGAAAATAAACAAAGACAAAGGACGCTTTATTTTGCATGTTAATCTAGAAGTTTATTTCCATAAATAGCTGATGTTCACTCTTGTCTCAAGTTGCTGAACACTTTGTGAACTGCTTCAGCGAGAAATCTGATTAAGTACGGCATTTGTTGTTCGTAAACTGTTGGATATATGAAAAGATAAGGGGGAAAAAATCACAATTGTAATCTTGTGCTTTTAAAAAGAATTAATAGATGCCAAAAAATGTATTTTCTTTTACCTGTGACGTCACATTCACAAAAAGAAAACTGCTGAATCCAACCATAAAAAACAGCATTTACAAACAACAGTTATTCCCCAAACTACCACCCACATAAAGCTGCTTGTTCTGATGGTGGTGGTCATGTAGCAGTTTAGAGCCTCAATAATCATTTTAGAAATACAGACCTTTAGCGAATAAAGGTGTCTTTTCACAGACATATAGTCACAAAGCGCTGTAAAATGCAATAAATAAAAAACTAGGAGTAATCACAAAACACTATAACAGAAACAGCATAAACTATAATAGGAAGTTAAAACACAGCAAACACCAGTACAAAACGATGTTTAACAGACAACAGATGAAAAAATTGCCAATAAAAACAGTAATAACAAAAGAATGTCAACAAAAGGTCGGGTTAAACAGAAGAGTGAGCTAACGATAGCTGAAGTGAAAGATTTTAAAACAAATTTAAAAACCTACTGGAAGCCATGTATCGAATTTAAAAAACAAGTAATGTGAGCTCTCTTACTAGAATGTGTTAATAGTTTGGCTGCTGGATTTTGTATAGCTTGAAGGCGTGAAAGAGACAATTTATCTAAGCCCATAAACAGGGCATTTACAGTAATCTAGGTGCAACAACAAAAATGCAGTAATAATTTTCTTCAGTTCAGATGGGGAGACTATGGCTCGCAATTTAGAAATTTCCATAAATGAAAGAAGCAAGAACGTGAGACAGATTTTACATCTGACTCAAAACCCAGAGAAGACTCAAATATCAACTGAGATTAGGAGCACTGGACTTCTCAGATGAGCAGAAGGAAGCAAGCACTTGACTGATTTTTGGATGTAGTTCAGGAGGAGCTATAATCATGGTCTCAGCCTTACTGGAATTTAAAACAAGGTAATTGTTGGAAAGCCAGTCACTAATCCAGGATAAACAATCAACTGGAGTGGACAGCCTATCCAGTTGGTGAGGCTTAAAGATATATACAGCTTAATGTCATCAGCATAAAGGTGATAAGAAATGTAATCAAAAGGCTGAATGATGCTAGCTAACGGAAGAATGTAGAAAGAAAATGATAACGGGCCGAGGATTGATCCTTGCGGAACCCCACAAACCCCCACAAATTATTACAACAGCTGCTATTAAAAGACCATTATAGATCTTTAAAAGAGCAGTTTCAATTGAGTTATTTTGCTTGAGTCTCTCTTGCTTATTTTTGAGTTAAATTTGCATTATAAGGATTTAAATGGACTTTATACATCTTTGTCTAATACATTTGAATCAGTTTCAAAATAGGTCAAAATTTACCACCAATCAAGATTATTTTGGGAGTTCTTTTAAATAATGAAATTACCTCAGCATGCTTAAAATTGCTAGGAACACAACCTTGTCTCGCTGTGCTGTTAATGACGGTTTGCTAACTTTTAATTTGTTTTAGTATTATGAAATACTAAATACCGCACAAAATAAAGAGGTAGGGCCACATGTCAGGGCCAGAAAGGATATTGTGTTTGCAGTCATTCTTCAAAGAAGGCGTGTTCTGAAAGACACCACTGCAAGTGTTTTGCACTTTGTTCTGCTTTTCAGTTGCTGATTTGTTTCATTTTCTCCGCTCGATTTTTACTATCACTTTCAATCACTGGCAGATTTAAGCACTAAAATCTGCTTAGCCAGGTTTAGGAGCAGACAACATGCTTTCAAGTTTGAGCGATCATAATTTTAAATTTTTTATAAATGCAGTTTTTATAAATTATGTCATAAAAATATTAGCTCATGGTGTGGCACACCGTGCACTGAGTAAGAACAATTTTTGAATTGATGATCAATTCTGAATCCAAATTTAAAATAATTACTGAAGATTCCTATGACACCTAAATACCACTTACAAACACTATTCTCGATTAGTTACTTTAGCTGAGGAAATAAAATATGTTTCCACTTGTGATGTGACCAATTCTGTCACATCACAAGCAGCTGACAGGGCTGTCGCAATATACCAGTACTGACAATAACCATATTTAAAAATGAGAACTGATATCCCATCAAAAACTCTTCCTCTTCAGTGAAAGACTTTCAGTAACTACTATAGTGCAGCATGAGCTTATCTACAGACTGCATGGCTCATGGGATTCACTGTTCTGTAGCGGCAGCTCCTTCTCTCACAAAGCAGGAGAGACTCACTTCCCACAATAAACCCACTAAGTTAGACTGAGTCACTTACACATGTGCAGTAAGGCTGTTGTTACGTTGTTGAGTGAAGCAATGAAGAAAGGCGAGTGCCGTTGAGTACTTAATTTAATTACCAATTTGTTGTCTGCTCTTGCTGCTGCTTTTCCCCTTTATTCTGCTTTCCAAGCGCTCAGAGCTAACGCTAGGGCTTCGATTTAGATGCACTACTTTGCCCTGCGCCATGACTCACAGGTGTGTCTACAGTTCTCGGCTGGCCTGATTGAGTTATTGCAGTTTGGTGCTCAATTTGAGCTGGATGATAATGTTTGCACAAAAACTACTGAATGTACTGCATATATCAGTGACATTTGTTCATACTGGTTGAGCTTTTTTTAATCTTATTAGATGCAGTGGTGAATTAGAAAGTCTTTTCAGACGTTTTAATGTCCTTCATTCAATTTGTCAATGTCATTACATTCTGGTAATGGCGTTTGCCACATTTTTTGCTAATGCAACAGTAAGGAAAACACTCTCTGTGCTAATTAATCCGAGTATAAAAATCACCTTCTTGTGTGGCCTAATGTGGACTAAGATTAATGTGCCAGACATGTCTCACAACTGATTTGATTAATGAAAAGGAATACTTTAATATTACTAACACTGTATAATGTATAGGGTGACAGAACACTGGACTGTAAACTTGGTACAGTATATAAATAAATACTGCATTGGATTTCCATTAAAGCAGTGTGGTTGAACAACCCCTACAAGTGGCTGGCAATTTGTTAAATGAGTTAATTGGTCACCAGTTCATCTAATTCATCATAATGCCTGTTTCTGGACCACACCCAAAGAACAGTGAATTAGGCAGGCAGTGCAATCAACAGTTACACTGAGATCAAATATAGACGTGAACCCCAAAGCAGAAGGTATTCCACTTGAATTTTTAATGAAACTTTAGTTGTCACCTTTTAACTGTTCTTTTTGGGAATAATTCCAGCCTACGCCCAGTCTTAGCGCCCAAACACTGCTGTTTTAAGTCTGATGCAGAGCTGTTTACTCATTAATTGCCAGGTGGTGCAGTTACTGGAAAGCTACAGGCTGGGGGAAAGGCCCTAACCTTTATGCACTGTCTAAACGTCCTCACTTTCTCCTTGAACATCTATCCTTAACTGTGCTCCTCTGGTCCCCTCCCTGTCCCAAAGTGGCCAGCTGGGAACGGTGCGCATGTGCTGACGTCCCTACTAACCTTGGCCAGTGTAAGGATTACCGTGCATTTACACTCAATGCTCCTTCTTTCCTTAAGACTTATTAAGAATGATAATGAGCTCGGAAAGGGGCAGCTTGTCCCTTTCTCAACTCTGTGAAGGCTCTTTTTCTCTCTGTCTTTCTCTTCCTCACTGTTCACTCGTCTTGTTCTTCTTTCTGCTCCCGCTCTCCACCCTTTATGCAGTCTCTCTCTCTTTTCCCCAGTCCATGCCTCTCTCCCTCTTTCTCCATCGTATTGAAAGGAGCCAGGACAAATTACCAAAAAGGCCATTTTCATCTATGAACTGCAGGATTTAATCGATACTTATTTCATGCCTTCAAAATCAACCCTATATTACTGTTGTCTGCGTGATTTGTTTATTTTGCTTTAGAATATTCCTTCAGTCGAGTGGAGGGGGGGTGGGGGGAGATGCACGGGATGCAATTCACCTTGAACCTCCATTATATTGGATTTCTCTACTGGCTGATCAAGCATGCACAAAGGACATTTCCTCAGCACTAAAATAAAAACAATAATGATGATTAAAAAAACATGTGTGCTATTTGTGCCGGTGTAAGAGTACGTGTTGAAGGCAGTATATTTTTACAAGGAAAAAACTACGGTTGTGGTAGTGTGAATATGTATACAAAAATCATTACACTGTGGGCAATTGATAAAGCTTAGGTGCCGGGGAAACAAAAGTAATAGCTCCTGAAGCCTGTCGAATGCAGCCTGGGATTACAGATGCTTATTTGACATCAAAGACCCGAGGTCCACAGCCAAGGTCATACAGAAGAGGAATACACATGGGTTTAATTTTACACACCCCTTGACAGATGCAGATGGGTACTTATGAGACATGAGGCATTTCACTGACTGATAGAGCTGCAAGCAATAAGAATCTTGGAGGCATCGCACACTGATTAACTAATGAGATTCTCAACCATTTTAGTGAACCAAGGGTTCAGCACTACAGGCAACATTTCAAGTCCATTTTAGAGACAGAGAACCCGAAACGAAAGGCCCACCGCATCCATAAATACTGAACTAAGCACACAAAGCGAATTTGCAATTAAAACCGCACAAATGGACAGTTATCATCTCAGCTATCATCTCTGCCTACCTCTCTGGCAGAGAGGAGAGCGAGCGAAAGAGAAGCAGGGAAGGAAGGGCAGTATGTTTGACATATGGATATTGCAGTGTCTCTTCAATGCCGAAGAGAGATGAGAACCTGCGCCACTGGCCTGACAGTGAAGGCTGGCTGGTGTCCAGCTAAAGATGGACCTCTGGACAGCAGGCACATGCCGTTACATTTGAGAGCGGCACCGAGGGAGCACACAGGGCGGAAGAGTTGGAAACAGCTTCGGCTGATCACTTTGCAGCTCTTCTTTGCACAGAATGTACAAAAGCTATTTTACAGTAGCCCTGCGATGGACCGAGGCGAACTGCTGTACTCTGTAGTGTCACCTGCTGTTGGTTTTTATTTTTGGTATGCTCATAAAACAGGAGGCATCAGTAAAGCGAACTCACATATAGACCGGCTAATGACTGGTACTCAAAACACGCAAAACGCTATGTAATTTCATGTCTAAGCATGTGTTTTTTAAGCTTGCCTTGTTTAAGTGCCAAGTGTGTGCTTGCTCTGCATGCATGAATACATCTGCAACAGTTAGGCTGCACAGCTGCTGCATCATGAGGGTATTATGGAAAATACCTCAAAAGCACACACTGTGTGCATAATGCATCTCTTCACATGATGAAATTATTTCATCTACTAGCGATCTGTGGGACACACACACACACACACAAAATCAAAGGATAAAAAAACCTGGGGAAAAAAAAAAAGTTTTCATGTTTACCTTGTGTTGTACTATCAGTGGCATTTTTAATATAGAAGATGGCTTTCCTTGAATGATCTGTTTAACCAAAGACAGGAGGGAGAGAGGGAAAAAAAGGGGGGGGGGGGTAATTAATTACTTTTGTGCTATTGCACGGGAGAGACAATAAACCTGCCTGGTCGCCATGGATATGACATATTTGCTCTGAAAACAACACAATAATTAGCAAAGGAGAAAGATCCGGCGAGAATATGAGAACTCCGGGTTTAAAGTGCCAGTGATCTATTCCTGTCCTCCTCATCATCCCTGAGAACAATAACAAACACAGTGGCAAGCACACAGCAAAGACATCTATAAATGCGCGAGAGAACAAACAGTGACCCTTTACAAAACCATGTTAAATTAAATCTCACATCACAGTGGTGTTTTGTAGAGATCACAACTAACCAAACACACGCAGTGTTTTAAAAAAGATTGTTTGTTCGACAGTAAGTGGAAGTCAGAAAGCCCATGCAGTCACTGAGAGCAGGAACTGCATCATATTTACCATAGTAAATATAGTTTAGTGGTGTGTGGTGTCAGACCTGCCAATAGCTGAAACTACATTATCGGTAAGAAGCCTTACAATGTTAAACAATAATTGTTAATAAGTAGAAAAGGTCTGATGGTGTGATGCACTTTGCAGGTTTCAGTTGTGACTAAGATCAGACACTTCGGCCCCAATTAACCTTTTTACCCATGCAATATACAGAAAAGAAAAAAAAACAAGTCATTCACAGCCAAACTTCAAAAGCAGAACTTCCGCAATTCGGGCTTTGAATATTGATTGCATTTATAGCAGTTCCTCTATTTACAGTAAATGATACTGTGTGAAGGCTACTACCTGTTTAGGGGCAGCCAAGGAGTTTCACTAAGTTTTTCTCAACTTTAAAAGCGGGACTTTCGGCGCTGAAGTCGCTCTTTTGTGTCTTTTTTGTTATGTTTTGTTGGGGTTTTTCTCATTGTTGCACTTTTGGATAAGTGCAAACTAACAGGAACAGCCTATGATAGCCTGTACGTCCAAAACTGCTGATTAAATAATAAAGAAAAAAGCGCGTGTCAGTTCTGTTTTCACGCAGTCCACTTTTTATATTTTGAGGAAGGGAGGACTCGAGCTCACCTTGACTGGGCAATAAAAAAAGAAAAGTACAAACTTAAGGGGAGGAAAAAGTTACACCTTTCTGTCTCAACTTTGAAACGGGGACTGGCTGGCTGGCTTTTGCTTGCTTGTAGTTTCCTTATCTTCTTTAGACGGTTTAAAATGAGACCGCTGTGTGAACTAGCAGATTTTAAGGAAAGCCCGGACCCCTCGCCGTCATTTTCAAAGGTACAGTAGGTTCAGTCGGACTGTGTGGAGTCGCTCCAGACCTGCCGCTGTTGCTGTCGGCGCTGCCGCTGTAACCGAGGCTGCTGCTCGCACCGTGTTTACAGAGTCCTCACATCAACTCTCTATCCTACAGTATCGCTTCCACGACGTTAAATACCGCTTGATAATGCTATTTGTCGGCGTCCCCGCTGGAGCTGGGGACACTTTGATGTCCTTTTCAGCGCGGGGTGATATGTTTTGGAGATGAAATGAGCGTGTGCTGTATAGTTGAGAGCAAAAGGAAAACTCTTACCTGTGCTACTTCGCTGTCTCTCGGTGACTTCCAACTCAGGGGAGGTGTGAGTGTGCTTACGGTGGCCGGTGTGAGAGCTTTCATTATTAAAGTTCCCACATTTTTTTCAGTTTTTTCAGGTTTTATTGTAGCATTTTCTAATTTCTTACAGGGCGAGTTGGCCGGAAGATCTGCCCTGGAGACCGGCTCCAAGTGGGAAGAGGAGCCCTTAATTGAATTTCTCGGTTAGCAGGTGTTGCTTGGAAAACCTGAACTGGAGTTTAGGATAGTCTCCCCTGACGACTTGTTAACAGTTAACTCTTTCAGTCTATTGTAGTTATTAATATATATATATATCAATTAAAAAATACAGTCTGTGCTTTCAGTTTAATGAAGAGGAACTGGAATTAAAACATTGCCCTTAAATACCAAATAGCTACCAAAGTGTTTTCAGATATTAAGCTAGCTGAGGGGAAAGAATCCGAAATATGGTGTGTGTGTGTGTGTGTGTGTTTGTACATGAATATTGTGGTATTAACATTTATCTGGCAACCTGTTTGCATTAACTTACAACTTAACTTGTATTAACTTACACTTAGCAGACACTTTATTAGGTACACCTTTCTAGTATCTTGCTAGTAGTAGTAGTAGTTGGACACCCTTTTGCCTTCATAGCTGCCTTAATTATTCATGGCATAGATTGAACAAGGTGCTGGAAACATTCTTCTGAGACTTTGGTCCATATTGGCATTAAAAGCAACGTACAATTGCTGTACACCCATGATGAGAATCGCCTGTTCGACCACATCCCAAAGGTGTGCTGTTGGATTGAGATCTTCTGACTGGGGAGGCTGTATGAGTAAAGTGAACTCACTGTCATGTTCAAGAAACCATTGCATTTTAAATTGATTTTGAATATTACTTTAAATACTTAGATTAAAAGTTCTGCTGAAAGTTTAAATAAAAAGATTAGTATTGCTGAACTGCAACATATTTTGGGTGCAGTGTATTTTTTGCATACAAGTGTAATAGAATAGCTTTAGTTTTTTGTCTTTTTAAATTTGAGTATGAACTTATGCAAAATGCAGCAAGACATTTTTAAAAAACAGTTTTATTAATTATAAAATAGACTACATCGGATTCATCAAATATCGGCAGATATCCATATTTATGATATCGGTATCAGACATAAAAAAGTGGTATCGTGCTATCTCTAATATATATATGTCACAGCACGGTGGTGTTACTCCAGCTTCCTCCCACAGTCCAAAGACATGCTGTTAGTGGGGTTAGGTTAATTGGTGTGGTGATTCTACTGTATATTGCCCATAGGTGTGAATGTGAGTGCAAATGGTTGTCTGTCTGTGTTAGCCAACAGACTGGTGACCTATCCACCAAGGTGTACCCTGCCTTTCGCCCAAGACAGCTGGGATAGGCTAGGAAGAGAATGGGTGGATGGATGTATATGTTTCCTGTTTTTAGCTGCGAAGAATGTCAGTTCTGCAAATTCAACATGCCGTGCATTCAGAGATGCTCTTCTGCATCTCTTGGTTGTAACAAGTGGTTATTTAGGGTTTTGCTGCTTTCCTGTCATCTTGAAGGCTCATACATACTTGAGCACTAAAAGCACTTTATATACAATACACTCTATTCATTCATACAAGCACTTTTTTCTATCACTTTTTTTCAAGCACTTTCTAGCTAACATTTTCACACAAATACACCAGGAGCAACTGCAGGGTTCAAGGGAATCAAACCAACAACTTCCCAGTTGCTCTACCTTCTGAGCTACAGCCACCCCTAAAGGCCATTCTTCTCTAAACCGTGGATTCAGCAAAGCATTTTCACTCAGAGAACTCCAGTTTGAGGGGTTTTCCCCTCTTTCTTCGATCATTCTCTCCAAACGTTGTGCAAGAAGATCTGCAGAGTAGATCAGCAGTGTATGTAATACTTGTCTGTCCTGTAGCAACAGCCAAACCATGTTCAAAGTCATTAAAATGACCTTTCTACCACATTTTGATGCTTAGTATTAACTTCATTATGTCATGTCATGCCTATATGGCTAAATGCACTGAACTGCTGCAGTGTCATTGGGTGATTTGATATTTGCAATAACAAGCAGTTGAACCTGGTGTACCTAATAAAGTGGCCAGTGAGTGTATTTTTTTTATCCACCATAATAACATAAACACATATTTTCTTACTGTAACTAATATATTTTAGCTTAGTTAAGAGCCACAGCTAGTTTTCAGTGTCTAGCTACGTAGCTAAAGAATCCAGATGATTTACCTCAAACTAAAATTTTTATCCAAGTCTGTCCTACTTTGGCTTGACAGTTTAGGCTATAAAAACAACCCCATCTTTTATCTGTTTTGTGATTGACAGTCTAACCAGTCAGCCCTAAAAGGCCATAATGGACTTCAGGTAAGGACTGCACCACCCTCTCACCTGTCAGGCACTAAATGATTGCCAGTGGTTTATAGATGTTGCAGTGGTATCAAACAACTAAAAATATATCTTAAATACTGTGTGAACAATGTGGTACTCAAAGTTTACTAGTCCATATGCACAGCTAAGAAAACAGAAAGAAAATCCAGAAAGTTTTTCATTTTCGCTCACATCTCCAGTGGAAAAGAGAACATTCTGAAATAAGGTGTGACTAGTTTTGCTACTATGGATAACAAAGACAATCGACACCACTAAACAAGTTGACAGCCAAGGGTAATGCCCAGTTCTTAAGAGAGTCATTCAAACGTCCACCTCAATAAATTGGGTTTGTTCTTTGTTCACACTTCACTAAGTTTTAAGAAAACTTAATTGTTTGACAGTTTTTGCAAGATCTTACTGACAGGCGAACTAACTGCATATCTCAGCTGAGGCGCCACCTCATGAAAACGTCAGAGCACCGGAGAAAAAATAGGACTTGCATTGTTACGTTAGACCTTTTATTAATGTGTTGATAGATTACTGCAAGGTAGGTGTGGAGCTTTCATGTTGCCAAATGAACTGTAAATTGCAAGGTCATTGTTATTGTAAGGTCTGGATGTTCACACTTTGGCGCAAATCAGCTGTGAACACATTTTGACATTTTATACATTTTGTTACCTTATGTGAAGAACATCAAACATCTGCCCATTTACAGACAGAGAGCAGATAGACAGCCACATTAACATCAATACGAGTCTTTCAATATTCGTCTCACTATTCACCTTCATCTGAACTATTGGTTTAGTGGTCTCCACCAAATCCTGAGGTTACTATTTAACTCTTCTGGAGTTGGTTTCACCACTTACATTGACTTTGTACGTTGTTGGTGTCTTTAATAAAAAAAGAGAAAAGCAATCCTTCCCAAAGAGCACAGTCATTACATATTTATTATAATATATATTCATTACAAATATATATATTTTTTTATATTAAAATATAATTATTGTTATTCTACATGAATTTTCCAGTTTACTCTTTTACAAAAAGGCTGAAAAAATTTGTAAAGCACATTATTATTTTTTGATTAACATCCCAATTTACACTTATTTGCTTATTCCCGAAAAGGAAATTTTTTCTTAGTGGTTCACTGCTATGACGGATTAATTTCTGAGGTCTCCAATAACTTTTGGAATTCTGTTCAGTTTGCTTTGCCTGATGAGTTAGTTCAACTCAAACTGTTTGAAGAACTGTTTGAATTATTACATATGTAATTTTGTTAACTGAGTACTCATAATTTTAAAAAAAACCTCAACTTAAGTAAGTGAATTTATTAATGAGGACTGAATAGGATGAACTTAAATGGTTTATTTTACTTGGATGCTAAGTTTTATTTACTTAGTTTGCTTCTATTCAGATTCGATTAAGCATTTGTGACAAATTCAAACACAGCTGTGTCTACTCTGTTCGTCTAAGGAAACCGACTGCCTTAAATGTTTTACGTTGCAGTAACACAATACTGCAACAACTTAACACTGTTTATTTAGTTGAATGCTGAACACTGACACTTGACATGTTGGACCATGACAGAAGCTTTAGGAGCGCAGAGACTGCAAATCTTAATAGTTTCCGTTTAGTTTTATTAACACCACACAATTAAACATAATTGTTAGTTGTCCTAGTAACCTTAGACCTGACAGCAGCCTTCGACACTGTCGATCACAACATACTGTTATCCCGCCTAGAACACTGTGTCGGTCTGCAAGGTACTGTTTTGAAGTTTTTCCAGTCCTACCTGGATAACAGGAGTTTTTCTGTTCACCTTGGTGAACTGTCATCTCCCAGAGCTCCTTTAACTTGTGGTGTACCTCAGGGGTCCATTCTAGGTCCCCTGCTGTTTATTTTGTATTTGCTCCCTCTGGGCGATGTGCTGCGCAAACATAATGTGTCCTTTCACTTTTTTGCTGATGACATTCAGATCTACCTCCCACTGAGGTTAGACTGTAAGGACTCTTTGCAGCCGTTATTCTCCTGTCTGTCGGACGTTAAGACTTGGATGGCTCTTAACTTTCTACATCTAAATGAAAGTAAAACTGAAGTCATTGTGTTTGGGCTTCCTAAAGACCCTAACTCTTCTTTTGATTTTATGGGACCCCTAACTTCTGAATGTGCTTCCTCTATTAAGAGCCTCGGTGTTACTTTTGACAGTGCTCTTAAATTTGATAAACAAATCAGCTCCGTAGTCAAGGGATCTTTTTATCACCTACGGATTTTAGCTAAAGTCAAGTCCTACCCGTGCAGGAACGATCTAGAAAGGGTGGTCCATGCTTTTATTACTTCACGGCTGGACTACTGTAACTCCCTTTATGCTGGTTTAGATCGTTCCTGTTTGCATCGCCTCCAACTGGTGCAGAACGCTGCTGCTCGCATGCTGACCGGTTCCAAAAAGAGAGACCACATCACTCCGGTCCTCTGCTCTCTCCACTGGCTCCCAGTTGCTTTTAGGATTGATTTTAAAATTTTACTGCTGGTTTTTAAGGTTCTTAACGGCACTGCACCTCCTTACCTGGCAGAGCTTCTTAGCATTTACTGCCCCAGGAGATCTTTGAGGTCAGCAGACTTGATGCTTTTAGATGTTCCCAGGTATAGATTAAAGACTAGGGGAGAGAGGGCTTTTGCTGTGGCTGCACCCAGACTGTGGAACAGTTTACCCCCTCACACCAGATTCTCCACAAGCCTAGGAACTTTTAAAACTGCTCTTAAAACTCACCTATTTTCACTGGCTTTTAGCAAGGTTTAACCTATTGTTTTTAATTTATTGTTTTATCTGTGAGGCATTTTATGTACCTGTGTTTTATAGTATTTTATATTTGTATTTTATTGTACAGCACTTTGGTCAGCCTTGGTTGTTTTTAAATGTGCTTTATAAATAAACTTGACTTGACTTGACTTGACTTAAACAAGCTTTTGACTGATTTCTAAAATATTTTATGTTTTCTTCTTCTTATGTGGTTTGTTAATTTTTTAAAAGAATTATATAGTCAAAGTTTTGCTGACGCACATGTTCTTGATCATTTCGGCCGATTTGCACTTCTATATAGGAGCAGCTTGAGAGTTAAAGTTTACCGTACTATTGGTAGGACAATAAAGTCACTTCCTCTGTTTGTTTTCCTGCTCTCACCTTTTCTACCACCACACATACATCAATAATTTACTGTAAAATATTCTGAGCATGAGACTCCTTGAAGGTTTTCCAGGAACAAAGCCCATAGGAATAGTGGGGCTGTGATAATGTATTTTAAACTTGAACTTTCCTTATCTAAATTCTGCAGTCTTGTGATCTATTGACAAACAGATTATTGCCAATTAGCAATTTTGTGATGTGTCCTCTTGTACATAATAAAGAATTGAGAGGATCGATAGCAAAGTCAACTAACAAGGTAGCGCTTTAATCTCTACCTTTTGTAGGGTTTAAAGCTCGCGACCTACTGCAGGGTGTATCTCTATACATTAAGGCCTTGGTCAGTTGATTTCATCTCGTTCTCAATTCAGTCAACTGTCATGTTTAAAATTTTGAGCAGCTGCCGCCCCAAAAATTTAGGTTAGGCTGAATAATTTTACTAATCAGATACTGAACATCTGGGAGTGTTTAGTTTGAACGAGTTCTTTCTTCTTTTTTTAAATTTATTTGATAGACAGTGTAGTGCAGACCAACCTTATATGGTATGTCACTCTTTAGTTGTTATATAATGTGCATATAGGATTTTAGACTAATAATGGCTTCTGTGTCTTACCCCAAGTTCCCCATTACTGAAAGCCTCAAAATGAAGACTCACTCAAAAACACATATGCTCTAAATTTAGTAAAGAATCTCAGCAACACAGTTTATTTTATGTTTTATGCCCAGTGCTCTGGTATGGGTTATATATACACAGCACTCTTAAACAACTCCCCCCACGGTCACTGCAGAGGCCCGGGCACCCCATCCATCAGTGGGTTCCTCCTGATGTTGCAATACTGTGATACAGAATAATAAAGAAGTAAGAAAGACCAGAAAATCAATAGATTATTCTGCAGATCACTTGATTCAGTAATGATCCAGTCCATTTATCGCCGGCCGTTTATTCATAAGGCCCACTCTCAAGGGCGTACCCACCTCACCTCTGCCCTGCTGACTCCTTTGCCACTGGTACTACTAATTATACGGCATTAAAAGCTAATCATGTGGCACTCCAAGGTTAGAAAACACATACAAGTTATTTCATAAAAACTGCAGTAAACAGAAAAAAATGTCTCCTAAGTAGACTTGCACACTGTGTTTGACACCTTGGAGAATTTTCACAGTTTCGTGGGTTTAGTCCGTCTTGATTGCCTCTGTCTCTTCATGTAATCCCAGACTGATGATGTTGAGATCAGTGCTCTGTGGGGGGCATATTCTGTTGTAGGACTCCTTGTTGTTCTGAAGAGCTTGGGATCTTAATTATTCTCACTGTATGTCTGGAGTCATTGTCGTGCTACAGAATCAATTTGGGACCATCAGATGCCTCCCTGATAGTATCGTGTCATGTGTGATGGATCTAAACAGTTTAAGTGCATAAAACATGAGCTCAGTACTCTGTTCTGGGAAATAACTACAGTCCATTTCAAAGGCCTGCATCAATTTCAGTACGAGACTGTAAGTGCAAAGAAACAAATCGTCCCACCCAAAAGCCCTTCCACATCTCACTTTTCTATTTCTACACTTTCAAAAAGGCCAAAAAACAAACATGCAGTTTGTTTATTTTTAGTTTTTTTATCAATAGGATATAAATGCTGCTGTAAAACACATTCTGTCTTGATAAAAATGGACATGAGGGTTATTATCTGACTGTCTATAGCACATTTTCTCCTCTTTTGAAAGGCTGGCAGTGATTTTCAGACAGTATACCCCCCAGAGTTTCCCAATTGTACTATGAAAACACAAATACACAGCAGGAGAGAATAAAGCAAATCTGGTACAATAACACAGCATCTGTAAAAGTCGCCAGATTTGCTCATATTCTCCCCATTCACCTGATGAACCCTTGAAATTTTCCATTTCTGTTCAAATGTAGCGTTTTCTGCAGATTTCCATTGTAGTTGTTTGGATGCGACAAACAGAAAAGGGCAGAGTGGAGTTGGTCAAGAGCTCTGTTTGAGCTCGTCATCAGTATCGGCTCAGATACCTGTTTTACATTCATCAAGTTTCACGTTGGCAGTGAGTGATATTACATTGGACCACAAGAACGCAGTTAAACCATGGGTGTGAAATGCTTTTTTTTGTAGTGCAACAGCACTGCATTGCATAAAAACTGTTGCACAGCATTACACAAACAGTTGCCAGATTAGCTTATGCTTAATGAGTCAAATGCACTTTGCAGCAATAGTTACATGACACCTTTTTCTGCTGCAAAACTTTGATCAATGACGAAGACGCGTGCCCTCCACAAGCTTCCAAACTGTCCACCGGCAGAAGCCTGATCAAGGTCGACTTATTTTCAGTCACATTGCATGAGGGGCCCAATGAACTGGCATTCGCCTTAATTAAATAAAGACATGTACAAATGTCCTGTAGCAGGTGGCTGTCTTATGGAAGTTAACGGTGGTGGCAGCTGCCTATGTATGGTAAACAGGGAGCCTTTTCTGAAAAGTGATGGTGGCTGGTGAGGGAGGAGGGGTGAGGGGAAGATTGGACAGCTGTCGCCATACCCACCTCACTGTGCTGACTTAGAGCTAATGCTCGATCAAGCCTTTGTATATATTTTTCCAGTACATTTCAACACTGTGTACACCTAGTGTTTGAGGCCGCGCAGAGACACAGTTGGCGCGACAGATGTACACAGCACATGAGCAGCAGAGGGCAAGAGCTGAAATGCCTGAGCCAGTAAATTACTCTTTCTGTCAAACTTTAGGGATAAGCACGACCTCAAAGACAGCGGCACTGAGGCGAACGTGCGATTCTTTCCTATAGCTTCGTGGTTTTTATGGGAATTTTTTTGAAATGCCTCCATGAGCCGCTGGTGTGTTTTTTCTCTTGCGGAGGCAATATAATATCTTCATCTGCGCTATTTACATGTTTAGGTAGCAAACAATAACAGGTAGGTGGCTACTTCCTCAATCACTTCCAACAGGAAATTAAGGTGTGGGTCCTCCATAGAACTGCACTATCACAACAATCTCAACTTTTCTCAAAACAAACTAGAATTCTGCAGCAAGAGGCGACATTTAGGTCCGTGTTCAAAGTTCACAGAGTGCAATGATGACTAGGGAAACAGCTGTTTCCTTAAAAAATAATTACAGAAGCTGTGTCCACATGTCTACGCTAAAAACAATGCTGGTCAGTGCACCATATGGTGATGATAGGATGGGCCAGGTAAAATCTAATTCTAATAAATTCCTAATCAGTTTGGAGGGACACTGAAACAGCACAGTTAATGGAAATGTGTAGAGTCAGCAAGGTCTTTCACAGCTGCGTTTTTAATAAGATTTGAGAGGCATTACAACAACATTGCAGTCAATGTCATGTTGAGCTGCTCCCTCTGTCTGTAACTCCGGCAGAGGGAAAAAAGAACAGACAAATGAGGCAGGCGAGGGGAGGAAAACATGGTCATCTGTTTCAAAAGAGCTGAAATCTGATCTCTCGGGGGGAGAGGCATAGTCGGAGGTACTGTATAGTACATATCATCTGCCTGTGATCATTCATGCTTTCTAATTACAGAAGGTGAGGAGGGCCATAATTTTATCGTATTTGTTTTGCATCACTGCAAAAATAGAAAATGAGGGCTTGCCAAGCTGCACCAATTTACTTCATTTCGACCTTGATTAAAAGAAAATTAATTGCCACATCTCTCATTATGTTGCAGGCAGCATTCGATGACGTGAATGGGAAAAAAAAACCCTCAAAAAATAAGATTCAAAGGCTCAGAGGCAATGGGAGGTGGACCTGGGTGTTCAAGAGACGGCGCAGTCCTCGAAAATAAACAAGCCCTCCCCCTAAAGCTGTTCCACGAAACTATCAAAGATGTTAAGAATCAATAATTTAGAAATACAGATAATGAGTGGTTGCTCGATGTTTGGATATTTGGATGTTTGATTGGCTCACTGTGTTTTCATACCTGAAAGGACTTTACTTGTACTGACTTTTAGTATAAACTATTACTTTTAAAACCGAAACGTGCCCCTTGCAAATAATGACAGACCCAACCAAATTTAAATCCTGTTTTCATCCCTCGAGCCCCCGCTGCTCCTCCTCTTCCCAAGACACCATATGTCTCAGCGGATCAACTTCAGAAGTTTTCAGCAACCACGGTGTATGATTACATGAGAATTTGTCTCAGAGAAGGCCTCCAGGAGGAAGAAAATGCTAAATGCTATTTTTGAAATGAAATTCTCCTTCATGTGGCTGCACCTGTTTCCCTGGGAGAGTAAACAGAGCAGACGCCCGATAGAAAGGGCCTGCCCTCAACACGCACCTAATTCTAAAAAATTTATTAGCTTTTGACACTCTTTAAAGTCACAGTGTGGGACAAAGGGTAACCTGTTCCTCTTGCACTGGTTTGGCTATACTTCTTCTTCCCTCCTTGCTGTGCCGCTGGCTCCAGCTGCTTATCTGTGTCTATGGTGACAGAGACCCACCGGTGCTGACCTCACACAAGTTTACCTGTCATCTTTCCACAGTTGGGTCCAATCAACAGGGCTGAAATTAGTGTTTTGTTGTTGTTGTGAACTTGTGCGCGTGAATTTTTCATGCTCAGCTGAGTATCCGTAAGTGAGCTACCATTTAGCGGATCATGCATCCTAACTTGCGGGCGTCGGGGGCAGGGATCATTATTTGGCATGCCTCGTCAAGCCATCATGAAGGCAGCGGGGACATTTGAATAATTGATTGAAATAATGTAAAGTAATCTGGCCGGCTCTCATTCTTGGCTCACCTGCCCCTATTTCTGAGACCGCTCTCAGCTGACAGGGGCTAGGGAGGGACATTTAAGGACATGGGAGTAACATGGAGGAGGGCATTTTACCCACCATTACCCTTCGGCTCCTATTTCTCGACTGGTCTTACCAGTGATGTTGTGGTAAATAAAATGGTGTGTTAACAGCCCTATCACCCCTGTTGGAAATTATCCCGAGGCATGCCTTTGTTAATATCAGCAAACAATTTTTTTTTTAAAGAGCTTCATTTGAGATATTTTTCACTATTTTTCACCTGTTAAGATCAGGTCAGTTGTCTTTCCGAGGCACAAAATTCCCCCCCGACCCCCAACCCACCCTTCCTTTTTGTACGCTAAGCTGGAATGAGAAATGTAAACTCATGATAGGAAAATTTAAATCAAAACCTTAAGGGGTTTTAATAGGACATTAAAGCACATCAGTCATGCATGGCCAAGCATCTTTGTTTAGACTGAATTTGAGCAATCAGCTCAGGCTCGGTGACATTGTTTGTCTCACACTGTGATAAAGTTTTATGATTGACCGTAATTATTCCCTCAGGATCTAAAAGCACCTTCCAGAATCACTTTTTCAACTTCACTGCTTATATTTGATTCAAAGCACAACAGAAGAAAAACAATGAATTGATTAACAAATCCGAATATTTCAAAAAGCCACACCTGTGCTCCTCTTGCACCTTGAAAGTGTGCATTAACACTTGCTCGACAAATGTCAGTTTTGTAGAAAGATCCAATGCCACCTACGAACCATTTGCATTCAGGTTAGGTCTAGATCAGGGGTGTGAAAGATACGGCCCAGGGGCCAGAATTGGCCTGGCAAATACTTCAATCCGGCCCACTGGACAGCTTTGGAAAATGTGACGGAGTGGATAAATTTTGAACTTTTAACTGTATTTCATAAGTTTTACAGCTTTTCATATTGAACCCCCCACCACAGCCACCACCACACACACAATTGGGATTAATATTACACCAAAATGATAAAGTATTAGATAAACAAATGACAGAAAAGGTCTGCTCTCTACAGTAGAAATGACATGTGTTTGTTAGGGCTGTCAATGTTAATGCGTCCCCAAGATTAACACAATTAAAATTTTTAATGCATTTAACCTATCTGGAGTGCAGAATGGACAAACTTTGGACAAACAGCCCAAAATGCGTTGACAGAGACATTTCAGGGATTTTGAATCATTCTGCGCTCCAGATGGGTTAATTGCGTTAAAGATTTTAATCGCGTTAATCTTGATTAATCCATGTTAACACGTACAGAGGCCACACTTTAAAAAAAACAAAAAAAACATTGATTTTCTGTGAATTAATGAAAACTTTAGATGTTATGATGAACTACTAGAAGTACCAGAAACCAGACGTTTCACTGTTCGCCACGGTTAAGGTGAAAGCGAACTGTATGTAGCCCATGATGTAAGATGAGTTTGACATCCCTGGTCTAGAGTGTGGCACTAGGATTGTCATGTTACAAGCACCACACTGGTAGGTCCTCTTCAGTAGCCTTTGTTTATCTTTCTTTGCGTCTTTACACCTCGAGCAGAAGCTGTGGGAGAGGAGGGAGCATACAGGTGCTTTCTTAACTCTGAGTCCACGTGTTGAAAAGTCCTTCACAATTTGAATGGCAAGCTCTGCAGTCCTCCTCCTCCTCCTGCATTCGTTGAAAGACCACGGGGACGAGCTGCGTTCTTCTCAGTGTGTCATGCTGACTGCTGCCTGATACAGTATATCACCTGATATGGTGTTTATCCTTGAAAGCTTCACTGAATACTTCAAACTCCTCTGGCAGGAGCACAACTTGACACTACAGGCGCTATTGTGTGTACACAAAACCGGTCTCACTTAACACTTTGTCAGAATTCGGAGAGAGTGTCGAGAAAGGGAAACTTAAAAGAAAGAAAAAAGAAGCTTATCACACTGTGGTGTGCGGTTTCTATATGATAAGTGAGCATGCCCTCCCCTCGTCCCTTACGAAACAGCACCCACTGAAAGTGTTCAGTTTTAGGACACAGGGGTCACACCTGTTGTGGAACTTGATAGAAGGCTTATTTATAAACTTTCACAGCCCTAAATTCCTCCTTCAGAGAAAACGCTGACACATAAAGAGTGAGGACATGGGTCAGCTGAAATGCTTGTTTAAGAACGAACCGGCACCTTGGAAAAACCTGCAAAAATCCCAAATGAGGAAATAAACAAGCCATTAAAAAAGGTGATCAGAGAACGAGCAGGGCTTTCATCTCCACACCGAAGCACATTTAGACGTGTCACCAGCAGCGCGGTTTGGGTGTGTGACGTGCAATTTCTTTCAATGAACTTCAGCGTGTACCGTAAAACTGGGCGGCTCGACCGCGTTTTCTGGTAGCGCTCTGCTCTCGACTGCAACTGTCGTGAACACGCTCTTTAAATCAAGTCACACTGTGTATTCTGAGTGACCTTCACCCAGCCTTTGTGGTAATTTAAAAACCAAGCACCGCACTGGGACGGCCTCTGTTAAATACTTTGCTCCCTAAAAAAGGCAGAAGTCACAATCGGGGTCCAGAGGGGAGCATCTTAATATATTGCCTAAATTTAGGTACTGAGTTACAGCCTGGGGGGAGATATCTGGGTGGGCTCAACTGACGTAAGAAAAGTTCTGGTAATGCTGAGTGGATTTTAAGTACAAGAGGGGACACATTGTGGCTGTAGGGAAGAGCTTTGGAGTGACTGATAGCGTGACAGGTGCTACCAGACAAGTGTCTGATAAGTGGCTTTTAGAAATGGGGAAATATATGCATTTTATTACCTCTCAGTGCCTGTTTTCTTATTTAGAAATAACTCGAGCCATGCAGCTTATTAATCAGATTTAACCTAGATTTGACCTTAAGCTTAATATCTTTTTAACTAAAATATATACATCTAATGAAACACACAAATGAAATATAACGCAGTATAGCAGGTTTCAGGTTCTTCAGCAGAAAGACACTAATAGAAGTGTCATCATATTCTGCTGAGCCCCTCTCTCTGTCACTCTTGCCATGCCGTGTAATGCAATGTCGTTCCCTTTAACATTTAGCAGGGTTCAAGTCATTCTGCACTGGTCAGGAAGCTGTAAGGACCAGATTGCGCACAAGTAAGCAGATACTCCACACTTTATTATAGACATCTGGGTATAATATTAGTCATCTCTGCCAATACCAGCAAACCTAACAGGCAAACCATGTGACAAGGAGCAATACCAGACAAATCGATGGCTCAGAACAGATTGCATTGCAGAGATTCCCTTTGCTGACAGGCCGAGGGATAGTTTTGGCTTTTAAAAAATAGCGACATCTTTTAAGGTGACCCCTAGAGTGCTTCTTATAAAATTACAAGAGACAGAAATCCATTTGCAACTGTGCTATAACACTGAGATTACATTGTTACTTTAGAGGCTCGGTGCAAATTAATTTGAGGTTCATTTCATGTATTATATAAATGGATGGTGGTAGGAAAATTAAATCCCAGTTTTGCACATTTCTATATATTGTTTTATTTCTGCAGAGGGTGTTTTGGATCACCGTGCTTGCCATTCAATTGGCCAGCAGGGCAGGGTTCCAGCAGATTTAACTCTTTTATGGCTCTCAGCTGTTTGGAGGGCAGAAGGACAAAAACAATCCGGCATTCATTGTTCAGGTAAATAAATGTGAGACGACACATCTAAAGCTGATTAATCCCTGTTAAAAACAATATGTAAATACTTTCGAAAAACATCTGGTTTTCCTGGGAATAAAGAATTGGTTATCTGTAAATAGACAACATGAGTCATTTCTTTGAAGCCCAGTTTGAAGGGAGCAGTTCAAAAAGCAACCAATTCCATATTTGAGGTTTCCCGCCGCTCATACTGCAGGTGTCCAGCTGAATTTGCTTCCACATTTCACCTGGCAGCAAACCGCAGTGGACGTCTCCCGCTGATTTAAGACCCACGTGCTCAAAGGTGGACAGCAGCATTGTAAAAGAAAAGTTGTAATACTGGATTACTTTGTTTGAGTTAGGCTTTTATTCTCAGCTGTTAATCATGTTGTAAATGTTGGCTGTCATAATGGATACGGCTGAAATGTTTTAAAAGTGCAGCAAGTGATGCTACACTAGTATTTGCCGCAATTTAATTATAGGTGGAGAAAAAACATGTGACTGCTACAAATTTTTATTTTTTCTCTTCATCATCTCACGACTTGTTTTTAGTCAGATCAGCAGAGGCCACTGCTCATTCGCAGCTAATGCAATATAGGGCCTATTTTCACCTACTTTAAGACGGCTCACGTCAGTTTCCACTCGAGAAAATGTCGGTTTGCTCTATCGGACACCTCCTTTATTCCTCCTCCTCTTCTCTCACTCCTGTCGCTCCCCTTTAAACCCTAAAAAAGAGCAGCTACCAGTAAAGTTGTAAACTCCCTCACTGTGTTCGGCACCCTTGCACCCAACACCAGCCACACATATGGAAAGAGTGCACAGCGTGTCAATGGGGCAGCCCTGTCAGGTATGAATATCGGAGCATCTCCTACCCTATCTAGGGACCTTGGAGCCATGTGTCGACATGCATCGCACTGTTAGCTACATCGCCTGGTCATATTGGGGACAGGAAAGAAGTGGCGGAACAGAAGCACTCCAGATGTTCTTCATCAGTGGGCCACAGGGGAAGTCTGTTACCACAACACCTGGCTCATTCTGCTCTGAGCTCCGAGGCAGAGTGGTGACGCTCTGCCACAGTCTGGCTATCCGACTGAAAATAGACTTGCGCTGCTGAAGGATACAGCAGGATCCACTGTTAACATGGACTTTATCATGTTAATGCCTCTACGGATAGACTGGCAACAATCCCATGTATATATAATGAAAAGAAGATGTGCAGTGACAATACTGTGCAGGTCTAGAAGCGCACATGTGAGCGTTCAGTCTTGGACTGCTTGATCAGATTTGATCCAGCAGACTTGCATCAGCCCAAAAAATGACTAAATGAGACAACTACATTTATTTTTCCCTGCAGATTTATGAGTTTGAGACGGCTTTAAAAACATTAAAATAAGTCCTCTTTACAATAACTGATTTAAAGACTGAATGAATGAAAATGCCCAACCACACACACACACACATTAAATTGTGCACACCAGTTTAAAATAAACTAAGATTCTTATTGCGCACACTTTGCAGATTTACACCTGCAACTGTCACCTTGCGGGCGACAGATCTGGAGCCCTCGTAGTGGTGAAAAAAAGGTGTTTGTTTTCATTTTGGCAGTAGAGAGCAGGGATAGTGAAGAGGGCAGCGGCCCAGGTGAAAAACGGCAGATGCCACGCTCAATAATACCAATGTTAAAATCTCCTTGACCTGCAGGTCATCAAATAGCAACACCAATTCGTTTCATATTTTGCTTGCCGGATCAATGGTGGCATAAATTTGGGGCTCAATGACAAGAATAATTTAAAACAGATCTATAAACGATAGAACGGTATTCCCTATGGTCACAGATGCATAACAATTTGCTAGATTGACAGGATGGACTGCAGAAAGCTAAAAGATGCGAACATATAGTTAAGAAAAAAAATCATATAAGGCATGCTTGTGCACAAGCACACCTTAGTTTTATTTTTGCGTCTCCTCCTTTTATCCTTTTATCAGGTTCATATAGAGAAATCAATGTTTTCTGAATTTTCTTAGGCTTTTCTGCTCTGATCAGCAAATACTGGAAGGACAAATTGTTTAACATGCCTGAATAAATAATAATATCAATGGCGAATCCACCAACCCCTCCTATTTGAGTCAAATGAATCTGACTTTCACCACCTTCACACATGACAAGAAGGGCAATAAATATATGAAATATAAAAGCAGGAGTGAGCCTCAGCATTGGTGCTTTAATTCAAAGAGCAGAAATCCAGATGTCTGCTTAATAATTTTTTTGGGGGGGAGGAATCATCTTAAATGTTTAGTTGACACTTCTCTTTGACTTATCAAATCCCAAAACCCGTCTGACCAAGCCTAGATACAGACACCATTTTCCTGCTTAGAGGACAAGATTATTGGACTTCACGCTAATACTGTTTTGCAAAGCATAAAAGCCTCTTGCTGATAAATATTAATTTGAGCCTTCATGATGTATTTGAAAATTCCAGCTAAAATGTCACCACATGGAACATTAATGTAATATTTCAAGGCCTGAGAGCAATACTCATATTGATTGCATTTATTTGACTCTGGGGAGGAGAAATAATTCTTCAGTGTGGAGACACATCTGGTAGCCAAAGATGCGAAGCAGGGAATGAGAAAATGCAAAATAACAATAAAAAATAATAGGACTTGTATTTAAATGCATTATCCCAGAATTGTTTGGATACCAATGCCTTATTATAGCCGAGAAAAAGACAGATGCACCCGGGTCTTTTACTGCTACCTCTGAAAGGTTTAATTTTCTATAAAGTGTTTAATACCCAACAAGAGGAAAGCAGATCGTTTGCATCCAGCTATTTCCCCCCCCCACCTCGCCGCTATTTGCAGCAGGTCCCCTGTGATAAAGCTGAGCAGCTAAATGACAAGGAGTACCAGCGCTAATGCTCCCCTTTTCCTTACAGTACTGAGCTGCACTTTGCATTGCTGCTGCTGCTGCTGCTGCTGCTTGCGTGAGTTCACCGGGATCCAACTTCAAGGCGTTGTCACATAAGGATTGTGTCCTTTGTTATCAGCGATATTGACTCGCAGTGTGTCGAGGCGTCTGCCTGTCTTCGTGCAAATGAACTGAAATCTGAGAAACAGCACTTTGACCCTGAGCCCATCCGTCACCAGCTGCGCGGACTTTTATTAATTGGATGAACAATGTTTGGCCGTTTGGTGCTTAAATCATTTGTAAGGGCGGCCTTATGTTCTTCTTTAAATAACATTAACAGCTTTGCTGTGTCACTTTGGAAACAGATTCAAAATTCATAAAAGACAATTTCTCAATAAAATAATTTATTTTATTTTATTTTTTTAAGAGTGGAGGCCTTGTGAAATCCGTCTATTGGTATATGCGTGCCTGTAGGATTCATTTATTTACCACTGAGGTGTTGCTTACAGTTATGGAAAAATGCCGATCATCTTCTGCTTCACACACATCTCCATGAAATGCCCCGGATTTCCTCTACGATGCGCATGCGTTAAATAACGAGTCTTCAACTTAAGCAACTGTGGTCACAGTTTTGCATAGTTTTAAAAGAAGAGCCTGTCAAAAAAGAAAAGAGAGAGAAAACTTTTCTCACGTTGAGGAGAGAGCTTCTCCGTCCTGTACGCAGGCGGCTTGAATACAACACGGCTAAAGCGCCTCCCACTGGCGTTTCTCGGTACTCCTCATGCTTCATCAGACACCTGACCACCATCTTCTCCCGTTTGCTTGTTTTCCGAGAGGATTTGAAGTTTGAAACCATGCATACTGCAGTGCAGGGGGATGGATGTGTGCAGAAAAAGGAGTGATGGCATCGCAGGTGACTTTTTTTTTTGCCACTACGTAGTTGTGATGTTCCTGTAACTGCGACACTTAAAGGATGCATTGTGTAAATATTTTATAGCACATCTTTTATAATTATGTTTTCATTCTTTTTTATGTAGAGGAAAAAAATATCTGCAAGCGGTTGAGTTAACCACAGAATTATTTTCAGCTTGGAAGCGCTTAATATGTGTTAAATTCAGATTTTGGTTAGGTGGTTAGCCCACTAAATAAGGCCTTATTAAACACACTTGGCAAATCCGTCCACGTGGGCTTTGGTTGGTTATCAAAATGTCGTTTCAAGGAATGCCAGTTTATTTAAATGCTTTTTTTCTTCTTCTTGTAACTACAGTAAACATTAACAGGAAGTAGGGAAGAAACACGATGAGTCAAAAGTCCTTCTCTGATTTTATGTTACAACTTTTAGATGAACCGTCAGGACATTATACCACATCTGTAGGCCTGCTTTCCAGCGAAACCCTGAATGATTTTACCAGATATTCCCTCTGTTTGGTTAAAAGTGGGCCAGGCCGCTAAACCAGCAGATGCCATGTCAGGTTAGGATGAAATACTGAACGGTCTCAAATGAGGATGACAGGAAAAACTGTTCTCATTCTTGTCTCACTTTTTCATTAAAACTTTTTGAATTCGCACAGTTGCACAGCTGCACAATCCAGGGGGATGTCGTTCCTTTATGCTTCGCGCCACCAGGAACCGAGAAGTTTCATCCAAATTCCTAACAATAAATATCCAACCAAGGATAGCCTAAATAATGGATTTACACAAAAACCCAAGACAACGCCTTCAAAAAGCAAATACCTTTTATCGCCATCTGTAGCGGGCACCTGGGAAGATGGGCTTTGTGCGTGGCAGAGTGAGGAGGGAAATCATAGTTTTGGCGCAGACAATGTGAGCATTTAAATAAGAAATGGAATCCGAGCCCGACTGTTTGCTTTATTTCTCAATTCCCACATCAGTTTGAGAAAACAGCACAAAAAAAGAGGAGTGGAAGAAAAAAAGCAAAACACTTTTTTAGGTGTAAAGAAAAACATACGCCAGGAAATGACAAGTTCCAAACCAAAGAGCAAAGAACGTCACTATAGGATGTGTGATAATTGTGATGAATCTCCGGTGTCCTTATCCATCTCTGCATGCAATTTTCACTTCCCTTTTTTGCATGCATGAAAGCAGGGAAAGAAGTAAAAATAAATACTGAATTTATTTGAAATAAGAGGCTCAGTCACACAGAATACGCGCCTGTTGGTCCTGAACTGCTACCGCGTGTGACATAAAGCAGAAGTATGCACTGCCGGGGCCAGACGGGTCAGCCAGGCATCAACAGCGGCATCAGTAAAGTGGCTGCACCGTGGCAGGTGATTTAATGGTTGTCACAGCAGCAATAGAAGTGTACAGAGACAGGATTCCAGTCAAAGCTAATATTTGTGATGAATCACTGTCACGCCAGAGGTAAATGTAACACTAATAGACATGGGGAGATCTACTGTTAGCTGGTTTTGCTAATGAGCGTATTCTTTCAGAGAGGTGGTGTCACTTTGCGGGTGCTGCTTCCATACAGTAAGCAGAGAAATGAGGGGGCTTATATTGGATTGAGTGTAATGAGAGTGTCATAGCTATACTGCTGTGAGGAGCTCAGTGGAGGAGCTCAAGACATGAGGCCTGAAATGCAGATAATGTTGTTGGAAGACAGTCTTTATGAGTATTGCTAAACTGCAGGTAAGACGTCTGATCAAAATGAAGTTTAAAAAAAAGAACTGCGTGCATGACTCTCTACTTTCCTAAACAGGAAATAGTGCAGTAGCAATGTAAAAGCACTAAAGCCACACCAACGTGTGCTCGAATGCTTGCCGGAGTTGTATCACGAAACAAATGTCTATTGATTAACTTATTTTATTGATTTATGATGGAACTGTTGGTGTTGGTTTTATTGTGCAAATTCTGCTAAGTTTTAAACACAAATTTCCCATAAGGGACGATAAAGTTTCTTCTTCTTCTTCCTTATTTAGGCCCGTACTTTCTTTGAACATCCTGACTTCACATTCACCATCAGATCAGCCCACAAAAACCAAAGCTAAAAAAATGTGTTGCTAACATTTCAGAGGTTACATTTAGAAGTCTCCCTATGGAGGATCTAGATATTTGTTTAGCTGCAGTAACATATGTTCCACTTTAATTCAGGCCAATAATTTAACATATGAAATCAACAATTACAAAAACTACTTAACTGTTAGACAATTGGAGGATACCTAAATAAAGAATGTGGATTTAAATATTTGAATGTCAATCAATCAGTTTTTATATTTGTTATTTTTTTCTAATTTAACTATATTAATTTCACTAAGGCTATTTTCACATATTAATCAGTGACGTCTGTGCACATTCATTTCCAGTCCCAGAATGAAACGGTTAGGAGAAATCTCTCCAATATTTTTCCGGGATCCTTTTACTTTAAACGTCTGTTTCCGATGGTGCTCGGATGTGTCGATCTGCAAAGGGAGGAATTCTGTTTTTGCTGAATGGCAAGTGTTTGGTTTCCTGTTTGGATTAGCCAGCTTTAAATCAGGTACAGTGATACTCAGCGCAGAGAGATTCTTCAAGGTGGAAGGTCACGGGGAAGTCAGCGCGACACAATGGCTGCAACTGACTCCCCCAGCCAGGTGGAGCGACTCTTAAGGTGGCTTGTAGATGTAGTCCGATCTGTTGTATGCAGGGAGAGAGGACTGTGTGCTGGCATCAGGTTCTTTAAGTTTATTAGCCTGTGGTATTTTTCAAAAAGCTATAAACCAGATAGGAAGATCATTTCTACTTCTTACGCACAGAAGTGAATGAAGTTCAGCAGCTTTGTTTGTCAGGCTTTTTTAGCAGTTGTTGGGCAGATTATAGATGTTTTTTCTAAGCGTATTTTCTGAAATCTTAAGACTATAAAGCCTCACATTTTCAATCTCATTTGATTCAGCTGTACCTTATTTAACAACAAATCCAGAGGATTGTACAAGCACGGGAGAAGACAGGACTACTTTCTGCTGCCTTTGCTTGAGTTGGTGTGCAAGGATTCTGCTTCTCATACTCGATTTCCAGCCTTTCCAGCAGCTTTAATAAGATCACAGAGTCATACAGTGATCATATTTCATTTCTGAGTTTCGGTGCCAATGTAGATTTACAAATGCGCCTATATAAACCAGGAACCACAAAAAAGCACTAGTCACTGATCTCACAATTACTTAGTCCCTTTGGCCATCCACCCAGTCTTTGAACTGTATCTTGCGAGCTGAAAGCGCCTTCCTACACTGGAACGAGAAGTGGCAATACCACATGATTATTGCTCAATCCACTGAGTATTCACAATTACAATGAGGTCTGTTGCATTTCCTGGAGCAGAAAAAAACAAATAAAACTGAAGCGTATCAAAGTCTTTTGGCCTAATTTGTCCTGTTGGGGGTCTCACTCGATCCTCTGCATCCAAGTAACACACCGTGCGCTTTTGCTTAGCACCCCACCCTCAACCACTCCCAGGAGCACCTCGCACCCCCCCGCAACACATTCAGCCCGAGCCCTCAATTGCTTGTTTAACTTGACACATAATTACTGTGGAAATATTTGTGTATTTTGTACGAGTGCCACAGCCTGTATTGCAACCGACTGCCAAGTCCTCGCTGCTCCCACTGCAGCTATCGCAGCCAGAATCCCTGATTAAAACAAGATGCTTTCATTTGGGCCAGCTTTGGAAGAAATCACTCCCAGAGATGGGCCTCTCCCTGCCAAGCCCCTACTGCTGTAAGGTTTGCCATGTGTGGCAAGGCCGACATGCTCATTGTACCAAAAGAGCTTTCCTTTTTTTTTTTTTCTTGGTTTAAACCCAAACATGCTACTGAATCAAGCCTCCTCCATCAAAGTGGTGCTCTGAAAAAGCCCACAGTGGAACTCTGGTCAACATGAAACAGAGAGTTGTTATTAAAACCCCATGCAGCTTGAGGTCATCGCTATAATTTTTCACACAGAACCCTTTAATTTTACACTCATTTAATAGCTTTTCATATTAAGATTGAGGCAAATGCGCATGAAATAAGTACCTTTAAGCCTAGAAAATTTGAAGCCACCTTTGCTCCGGATTAAGAGTTATAACAGCATATTTTACTTTCCCTTAGCCTTGCTTAATCTGTTAAATTAAAGGATGCAGAGGTGTGAGGGGAGCCAAAGGCCTTGTTTCAAGCTGTATAGGTATTGGTTTGTCTGCATTTTCCCAGGACAAATTTGGCTTTCTATCAATCTGTACAGCAGAGTAATATTTTAAAGGATTTCATTTGCACGTGTGTGTGTGTGACTGAGCACATGTAGCACAAGACTTTCTCCAAACCCCCTCACAAAAAAAGATGACAACTAACTGCATTTAAATAGTTTATAAAAGGCTCGAATCTGCACTATAGGTTAGTTTCCGCCGGCCATCCATAATTCATAAGTGGCACGGGAATATGCAGTTGTGGGAGAGAAGTGACAACGGCAGGTGAAATGCTCTCTGACATCTTATGAAGTCACTCTCGTGTGGCGGTGACTGGACGTCTGGAGAGTCTGGCTCCGGCTGACCCATCAGCTTTGACTCACCGCTGGCCCGAATCAACAAAAATCTGAAGAGTCACTTGAGCTTTGTCCTGACACCTGTCATGCAACCTGAGGTCTTAATTTGCTTGTCTGAAATTTTGCTAATTTGAAATTTGGAGGTAATTCCTGAGCCAAGCTAATAGGCGCGCGGCACTGTAAGCCGCGAGATACAGTGGGGCATTGCAACGCATCCCAGCAGCAAAATAAGTAAAACACACCACTTCAATCAATGTTGGGGGCCACTTTCATGTAAATTGGGACCTCATTCACAATATCCAAAGCAAATTATCTTCATTAGATTTCCAAAACCATGCCACTGATTTGTCAAGCTGTGAATGATAATGAAGTTGTCTGGTTAATGAAGGACTGAAGATGCAGGGTTTCACAATCATGATCATCTGCTATATAACCCTTATGAATATTTAAGGATCTTAATTCTGTATACTGTATAATTGCACACCAAAGCTTGGCATCTCTATAGACTTAACAAATAGAGTATGTAATGGAGGAGACAGACCTAGCTATATTTCACTAATCACTCGGATTAATTAACTGGTGAATATATGGGATGTTTAACTTTGCAGGATCCATAGGGAACTCCAGCAAACAAAATGCGTGGAAGAGGCACCGAGTTCTGTGAGCTTATGCGTCAGATTATTTACAGAGAGTTACTTACACTTTCAGAGTTTGTCCGTGGTGCTCAGCTAAATTGTTTTCCTTCCAGCAGATTCGAATGGCAAAGCTCGGGCTGCTGATTTGAAATACTGTAATTGGGCTCACGTCATTTAAGGGAAATAAAGGCTCTTTGGTCTTTATTTCCCTTTATTACAGCACATGGAGCAGAAGTGCACATGTGACTCAGAGCACCGGGGTCGGAAAACAGGAAGTAAATAAGCTCGGTCGTATCGTGATCCCACCAGGTGCCCGTTCCCACAACGGCCTTTGGAGTAAACTGGAGTGGATTTGAGTGTCATGGTGGAAATCCTCAGTCAAATAAAACAAAGTGGGGCTGCATCGATGCTCTGTCTTGTTTTATATGATGGCTTGAAATAAATGAACTTTAAATGGAACCTTGGCAGGGACTCGAGCTATTGATCGATTGAAGCAGGAGCTGAAGTTTAAGGGCACAGCTTTCCCGGGGCTGGGGCTGTAACTGGAGTAATGAAATTGATTAGGCCAAGGGAGGGTGACAAGCCAGTAGAGTCAAGCCCTTGATGTAAGGAAACAAGAGTGCCATCTAATTGGGGTGTAATATGGGTCTTTAGAGGACATTAAGCACACGAGTGGCGGAAGGGAAGCCACTCTACTGGATGGAGCCAAGATGATGTTGCACCGGTGTTATTATTTTGTAATTATTCACTCAGATGATTGGATTATAGGAGTCAAAACTGAGAGTCCAGCCAAGGGTCAGCTTAGTCCCAAACTGTAGCAGCTTTTGTAACAACTCGATCCCTGCAATAGCGTGTGCTGCTCAGGCACCTGGATGAGAGAAAAAAGATGTATCTTCTATAAACTATAAACTTGAACAAGTCATGTTTTACATTAAATATGTTTTTTTATTTTTCCTCTTACTTCCCTAAATCTTGAAGTTTAACCAGACGGGTCCATGCAGTTGCAGCAATCGTCCTTAAAAACTGCTGGCCAGCTGTGGTGAAGTTAGAGATGGCTTGTATTCAGCACATTACCTATGCAGACTATATAAACAGACCTCACTGGATAAATATTCTATTAGTATTGACATGACATTTGCCCTCCTTTAATAGACCCTGTGATGTGCACATTGCTGTGGTTTCCAGGTGGGTCTAAGCTGAATGTGCACAACAATTAGTCTTTTTACATTTTATTATTCAAGATTTAGTATATAATTAAAAGCATGTAGAAGGCTCAAACTACATCTCTGATTGAACCTGTAATCCTAAAAAAGAACAAACTTTTATGAATTCATTCATCAGCTGCTACAGTCTGAAAATCGCACTTCCTGCGCTGTCACTGTTTTGAACTTATGAGTAACTCTGGCTGGGATCACGGGGAGTGCGGTGTCCTCCTGCCAGCAAAAGGCCCTGTCCAGTGCAGGGGCATTTATCTCCTGGCCTGAACTGTCTCACTCAACAGGATGGCCAGAAGTTACGGTGCATTACAAGCACTTAGCGCAGTGATATCAAGGTTCACCTCCGATTTCCAATCTCAGGCCAGAATGGTGGGCTGGGAGGCCGTCATTAAAAAGCCATTACATGCCCATATTTCATATACCAGTCTCTCCTATGTTTCAAGGTGTTAAAAGCTCAATGTATATTTCCTCTATATTTAAGCAGCAGGACAACGGAGCAGCACATAGCATCCCGCTAGCAGCCATTGACCTTGGCCTAGCCAGCCTTCATTAGCTTTTAGACACTTATCAGTCATAACTGGGTTTGTCCTCTCCGCAACGTTTCCTCCTTCACTTCACTTAGGCCGGAAAATAATGGCTGAAATCCATTTATCTGCCATTTCCAACAAGTGCGTGACATTAACAAATTATCTACTTTTCGCTAAGTATGGCCAAGGTACCCTCTAAAGGATTCCTCCACTCTGCCGGCCAAGGTCAGACCTTTTTAGAAACCGCCTTTTTTTTTTTTCTACCTGAGCTATTTTCTTTCATTCCCATCTTTAAATATTCATCCCGCTTTTGCATGCCGGGCTGAGCTTTTATGAGCACCATCAGCCATATTTCTCCAAACACACATCTTTATTTGTTTTTGATTATTTATGCTCCACTCTGACTTTATAACTCACATCCCTAGGAAAACATTGATCCAAGAGGCAAATGAATCTAATTAGGACCTCTTTCTTCTGTGCTGAATATTGACTTGTTTTGAAAGGTGCCTCTCCATTTCGAGAGAATGTCTCTGGAATGCTCCTTCCCAATCTCTTTAAGGAAAACTTCTAAATGCTGATGAGATATTTAAGTCCATAAATGCGATCCTGTGCAGATCTGCAGTGGCGCCTAGATGTTCATAATGTATTGCATTTATTGCAGGATGTCATCAGTGCGCTAATTTCCAGCCCTCTGAAACTCACGGGCACCAGTTGTTTGTTCAATTATCGAGTGCTTTTTCAACCTTTTTTTTGGGAAGTTGTGCATCTTAATATATAAAACCATCATAAAAAACATGCTGCAGAGACAGAGTGGATAATCTCTGCAGTGCATTTGGGGCTCCCAGGCCCAACCTGTCAATCTCTTGAACAAGGACAGCGCAGAAAGTGATGATGTACCATTAGTCAAGAATCATCTCAGCTAAGAAGAATCTTTGTTCTTGACACAGAAAACTTGTGTTCCATCTCGATCAGTGAGGAAATGGGGCCTGGCGAAGCGTGCGTCGCCTTGCATTTGTCTTGAGTTGCTGTCCCAAAGGCACCGGCGCTTGTTCACAGCATTACGCCGCCGCCTTTTGATGAAAAGCCCCTGCATTTTGCCATTTCGCGCAAACTCCGTTTCTCAAATATTCCGTCGCTTTCCATGTAGTTGATTTCTATTTAAAATGGTCATGATTATTTTATTTTGTAACATTAATGGAAGTACATTTGGTGCTGGAGGAGGGTGGTGCCGAGGCATTTGCAATTCATATTCCCCTGCGTGATTACATTAAGAGTATGTTCTGTCATATTTGATTAATGTATCGTGTTTTCCTTAAAACAGGATTAAAATATGAAAACAGACAGAAATTATTACATTACAAAGACTGATCAATTTTTAATAATCTACTCAAGGAAAGGGGAGGGGGGGGGTAGAAATGTGGGCTGCTCAGAAATGCACAGATCAGGTTTCTGCAACATTTTGTAATCGGGGTTGAAGTCCCTGACAGAATGAACATGAAAGGCCACTAACAGCTCCTGCACTCTGTGCATGTTATACAACGCTGAACGGCGAGCTTCGGCTCCGTTATTAGCATGCTCGTGTATGTATCCGCAGCCGGCAACAACCTGCGCATTTACTGTAGATATCTTTTAAATTTCCCTGTAATTTACAGAAGCAATCATAAAATTTAATGCGCAGTCTTTAATTTCAAGGGGTGACCGCGAATGAAAACATAAATAACAGAGAAATACAAGCTTAAACACCGTTGTGCAAAGTACTTTAACTGGCAGCTTTTTACGAGCAAGTAGTACATCATGAGATGTACCCCTAGATGTGCTCTTTGTTGCATGTTCACAATTATATTTTCGGGAAATTCACTCCATTCATTTCCTCGTGGAATCGCTTCATCATACACGTGTGAAACCTACTGCATTCGCTAAAATCTTTCACACTGAAGCAACATTGCAGAGAATCCAGCTGAAGCTCTTCAGTCAATGTCAATAGCCATTTTTGAAACTAAGTGTGTGTGCGTGTGTGTGTGTGTCTACCAGTATAAACACAGGCCTCCAATTCCAGTGTCAGCCATTTAGCCTGACCATGGGTGACTGTGAATTAAAAAGAGGGGCCTTTATGTGCGACCCTGCAGCACAAAAGGCTACATCCATAACTTAAAGAGGCAGGGAGGCCATTAGCCGCCACTGCTAGTCCACCTTTACATAATACGGTGTGTGCGGAGTAATCGCTGAGCTGATGAGCCAAAGTGCTTTTGGACTGAACTGTATACATACTCCTTCCACGTGAAAGAAAGAAAAAATGATAACAACCTCCTTATGTGCGTCTCTCAGACATGTTCTACGCGGAAAAGCTTTTTCAAGAAAATCTTTCCCTTCGGCTCCACTTTGGGTAACAATTAAATTCTGTTAATCCTCAGCTAATATTTATCATATGAGATCAATTGACAGTTTGTCTGTGAATGGAAGCCTGTTTCTCCAAAACAAATCACATCCATGTGGCTTTCCAAATGCTGGGACGAATCAAAATGACTCAGAAAAGCCAAATATTACTGCTGAAGCAGTGCTTTTTTTTTTTCTTCTTTTCCTGAGGGCAAGCAGAGACAACAAAGTGTGCCTGTGGAAGCAGAAACACATGGACCGGGGGGAAGAAACTACAGAGAAAGCTCCAAGAAACAAACTATTAGCAGTTACCAGTATGGAGTGTGAACTCCATATGTTCTGCGCGCACGCTGTCCCATTCTTATTCTATGAACTATTACAGTAACTCCCAGTGTTTTAGATCTGCTTCTCCTAATCGGTTCTGATTTTGCATCTGTTATTTTTAATGCCACGTATCATGTTTTAATGCATTAATCCATTAAAAACAAAGTAACCACCAGGAGCAAGATTGAACTGTTTTCATATTCGTCCTGCTTCTAATCTTTCAAACAAAGTGAACCACAAGTGTCTCTGATTGTGCTTATCTAAAACACTTAGATTCCCTATAAAGCTGCTAGTGGCAGAAATCAGGTAAATGATACTGTGTATCCTGCTTAAAAAGGATTTGCAAACCATTTGGACTGACTGCTCTTCATATTACCTTAATGCCTCCCAAAAGGCCAAAGCCAAGAATGAATTATTGATAGCCATCATATGGATCGCACACTGTGGCTCCACATGCCTATTAGAGGGTTTTCTTCATTCATTTGCGCTAGCTTGGACTTCTGCCTTGACCGACGCATCACTCTTCTTCTTTTACTTTTATCCATTAACTGTTAACAATAACTGACTTTACGCAGGTCCCTGAGTTTCCAGCACAAACAAAGTAACGCCGTGGCTTTCATTTGCATGCTCTGTGCAGGGGTTGACCTTTGACGTCTGTTGGTTAACCTGCAGACCATTTAGGCTTTGCTCCATTTCTGCATGGAAATTGGAAAAGGGGAGACAATAATTTCTGGTGAAACCATAGCTGGAATAATAATTGCTAAGTTTAAAAAAACAGAAATCTAATTGTGCCGATCCCTCTGGGAACTAATATTGGACTATCTTATAAAAGGCCCCCAGTATACCAGCAGTGATTTATTGCTGAATTCCAGTCATTTTCAATACATTATAGTTTCCAAATTGTGTTTAAATTGAGTGTAGAGGAGAAAAGGCCATTAGGAGATGCAGAAATGAAGATTATATTTAAATATTCATGTACTCGGTACCTTATTATTGAATCTGTACACTAACAAAATCAATATTAAGTGCAGCTTGACATAAATTTATTTATGAATTTCGACTTTCTAAGTACTTGCGTTTTTTCGCTCAAAAAAAGGATGGGTATAATGCCGTAATGATATCAAAACAGAGTGTCAGGGTGCATTAGTCTGGGAGTTTATGAACCCGCACATAAAAACTCAGGAGCGTCCCTGTAGAAGTGCTTACTAGGCAGAAATGTCGCTTTTTACAAACATCAGTCATTTTACAGCCCTGTATCGCAGAGCGCTCCTCGGCTGTGGGTGATAGTTAGAGAAAGATGCAGTCATCTTGTTTGTCCTAAATGAGATCTTTGCAGTAAGCCTACTTGTATTAGGGGCTGGGAGTGGGACTGTGTAACATTTAATTAAAATGGATGTCTCTCGTTGTGCCTAACCTGTCCCCCTAACTCCTTCTTGTTTCCAGGCCATGTCTTTGTTTAGACAACAGCCCAATGTGACACTTATGACACGAGGACACTGTGGTTCAGTGGATTTTCTTGTTGCGCGAGTCTTAATACGGCAGCATAAAATAGCCTGTGATTGGCTGTCCCTTGCTGAAAGCCTCAAGGAGAATTATAAATGTACTACCAGTAATAAAATATCTGCGTAGTTTATTTTTATATTCCATTGTGTCGCTGAGAGGAAAGGAACTGCCACATTTTTCATTCATATCACACACGCTTTGCGCGCACCATACCGCTCAGATTTAATAGATTTTCACAAGTTTTGGAAACAGTTCCTTTTGTTTCTCCGTTTTCTTTTTTAATAGAAATGTGAGCAAAGTTAAAAGGCTCTTTATTGGAGGAGCCACATCTCTGGACACAAGATGATGCCATAAAAGCAGGAAGGCATGGAAAAGCAAAACATCAATCTGAACTAAGAGGGGGAAGCAATAAATCAGAGAATCATAGCCTTCAGCCCCGCCTTTAAAATCATTTAAACAGATTCAAAAACCCTGATTCTGCTCGAGTCTCTCTGTAAGCACCCTTATAAAGCCTTTATGTGCCTTAGACACAGAGGATAAAACCACAGATCCTTATTGAGAGACAGAAAAATGACACCCTGTTCCTGGTAAGTGGACGCTTTAAACAGTACTATCGGTATCAGGATCGAAGAGCGGACACGAGTAAGTAAGGCTGAAGGAAGTCATCCATCCAAAGCATTCTTGTAATATGTTTTAAAAACCTTTTCAGGTCTCTGTTTCTACTTTAAGGTCCACTCATATCTAAGGTTAAGGGGGTTTGTACAGCTTTATCAGATAGTCAGTCAAACTGGATTGTTCCAATTTCCTTATTTCCCACTTTAGAAACATATCAGCTGCTCTGTTTAAACTCAGTGCCAGTGAGTGGGCTGGATAAATATGTAACAGTGTGCATCAGTCAGCGTCACCATATCTGCTCTTGGGCTGCGGTGTGACAACGTGAGGCAGCTTTGCTCGTCACCCAGAGTAGAAGACCATAAAACAAGATATCATTTTTTACTTTTAGGTGTGAGAGAAAAATACTTTATTTATTTATTGTGAATTTTACCACTCATTTAAAAAAAAAAAACCCATCAGAAATATTACATGTTACAGGAAAACAGCCAAAGAAACCAAATTTTCCCTTTTCTATCCCGCTCTAAGAGGAAGCGCTAAACTTACTTGAAAAATTAAAAGCTTTGGTCTGCAAGTAAAATAGTCAGTATCAGAAGGACACATGTTCAGCAAGCTGCTGAGGATGGAAGGAGGGACTGGGATTGCTCAGAGCTAATGTTAGTTTAAAAAAGGAGAAGAACCTGTTTCAGTTAAATGACACAGCTGCTCTTCTGGACTTACCTGACACTGATACACGAATAATTACACGTGATTCTCAGAAATGAGTATTTTGTTGTATTTTTGCTTGAGTGCAGTATTTCCCAAGTAATTTATGTGTGCACTGTCAACAGTTTTATTTTGTGTTTTAGACCAAATATCTTTATTTTATCTGTTTTGTTTATAGTTTTATGAAATCTCTTGTTTAAGGTGACACTTCTCAAGTCTCGCTTCACATTTTCCCAAAAAGAAATGCTTTAGAAAACGTTCAATTTTACCCTTGCAAAACCCAAAACATGAAAGAAATGCCGGAAAAATCACATTTTTTGAAACTGGAGTGGGTTTTTTTTCTGAACATCGGACATTTTTGTGCAATTTATAGCTAGCAGTTTATCTTAAACAAAGAAAAAAACATAAAGAGGAGTTAGAGATAAAGTTACAGTTTTAAAAAAATCACCAAAGGTCTCAAAAACTAATGTATCAAATATGACACATTTGGCATTTGGTTTAATTTCAGTTTGATTTTAATACTGAAATCTGAGTACTTCAGACTTCACTGGGAATGATCACTACAGTTTGCCCAACTTAAATTTTAAAACGTAATTTCCTCTGTGATGGATTGGAGACCTGTCCTGTACCACGTCTTTCGCCCACTGCTAACTAGGAAAGGCTAGCGGTTAAAGAATCAGCGGTGCTTTCTAGCAGATAAACTCACCGAAATGATTATTTTTTCTTTTCTTTTTTCATTTTTTCTGCTCTGCGTGACAGAAATGTGATGACTTTTATTAGAAAGAATGTAAATCCACATTACTGTACCTTTAGATCCATGAAAATGTGCATCTCTTTCACTGTCAGCAAATATTTGTCATTTTAAGGTGAAGCATTGCAAAAATGCGTTTGCACAAAAAGACAAAACTAAAAGCAGAATTGTTCTGTGTGTGTTAGATTTGAAGATTCGACTTTGAATTTATTTGTTTTTCCTACATTCTCCAGAAAATAAAGGCCGATAATGAGGTAATAACTGGGTTGCTTAACCAAAATGTGCAAACTACTAATAAGAGATGAATACAGCAGCAGCTTATTAGCAGCTTTACAATGGAGGAGCTGTTGGGAAGAAAACACGTGTATTTCACAGCCAGATTCATTCATGTGTGTGCGTGTGTGTGTTTTCTTTGCCTGAATGTCACTTTTAAAGAGTCTGTTGAGGGTAGGTGGGACAATTTTAAGTAAAAGCGTTTTTTTGTGTTGACAGCGAAACGATAAAGCGTTCTCGGGTGATCCTTGTGTGTCCTCTGTCTGTTTCAAACCCTCAGCCCTCTTTCATCCCTGTTCACCCAAGAAATGGAATCATAAAAACCATTCATGCTAAATGAAAAAGGGCATCATAAAGCTGCATTACACTGGAGTACACTCCTCTGCACCTTCCATCCTTATCAATATCACCTTTCGTCTCCCAACACATCTCTCTTCCCCCTTCCTGGTCCTCTTGAAACAAAGCATAAAAGCCTTAGAAAGAGGCGCAAGCTGTCACTGCTGTAATATAAGATAAAAGTCTTTAAAAGCTAAAGGTCCGGGTTGGGTTTTTTTTTTTTTCTCTCCTTCGAGTCGGCAGTCTTTAGGACTGCTCTTCAGGATTAGCAGCATAAAGGACTATATATTATTTGCAGAAAAGCTTAGTGGGCACAGTCTAAGCCTATACATATAAGTCAATTTATATTAGAATTTCCATACATGCATTTTCTTGTTAGAGTCAATATGCAAAAATGGTACTTACTAACAAATAATGCATAATGTACTAGAGGCAGGGCCATCAATAACTGCGTTTGAGCTTTAAAAGAAAATGCAAAAATGCCGAGCATAAAGATGGGCCGTATAAAATCTACAACACATTAAACACAAAAACGTCAAAAATATAAAGATGGCTCTTTGCCCGGGAGACAGCGAGTCATTTATCTATGAAGAAGAGGAGGAAATAAAGAGCTCCCATCCTGAGCTCCTGTGTATTTCATTTACTAACAAAGTCAGGTTATCAGTTTAGAGACAACTCTCTTCCTCCTGCCCATCAGCCACACAGACAAAGAGACCGGAAGGGAAACAAGGCAGACAAAAGACACTCACATTTCTCATCAAGTAAACATCCTCTTTTAATTTTAAATGCAATAAAAAAAAAAGGTGGTGGTGGGGAGGGAGTTCTTCTCATGCTAATATATAGTTAACGTTTATTATGTAGAGCACGAACTGGTAAAAATATGTCCTTTTCCTCTATTTAAGATGCGGGAAAGAAAGTAGCTGTAAATAAAGCGCAGCAATTTGGGAAAGCACTTTTGAATACAGAACCTGTCAATGTACACCTCCTCCGGGCAGTTTGGTACACCACATAACACATGTTCCTCTCTGCTGGCTGGCTCAGAGTAGAGACGATGCTGTGTAGTTTTGTGGTGAGGTGTTCTGTTGCTTCTGTTGCATTTTCTCCCACTGGTTTGACATTCAAGATCTCTCAATTATGTATGAACGGCAAGCAATATCCTTTACCATCAGGCCCCCATGTAGCATATTTCATTTTCAAGGGCTGCAGAGCACAATCAGACCCTCTGTGTAATTACGACTTATTAAAAATGATTCCAAATTATCAGTGGATCTGTGGGCTGGTGTCTGGGTCCAAACTGAAAACCATTGCGCTGTATTAGTCACAGAATAACTTCCCATGGGTGCAAGGTCTGTCAGCATAGATCCCTGTCTTTAGATCAGTGAATATTTCAAATGTATTAAAGGAAAATATTTTTTTGGAAGGGGTAGGTGGGGATTTTGCACACTTGATGTGTGATGTAACAGGGAGGACCACTGACATCTCTTTTTTTCTATTATTTTTTTGGCTATGCAGACATAAGTGGCTTTTGGGACTGAGCATTATTCGAAAATCACCTTCAATGACTTGTCGCGACGCACTTTAAGCACTTTCGTGACTAGTTTTTGCTCCCTATACACAGTCTCATAATGAGAAAACACAGTTCAGCAGAGAAAAGACATCTCAAACAACATGTTTACCCTTCACACAACATGGAGGAATTAAAAATGGATGAGCGCCCCATCCATTATTTCAGCCTCCAAATGGCAAAATCTGTATAAAGCTCTGAGTATCCGTCTGGGTGAAAATAAATAAATCAAATATGCACTTCAGCGTTTCCTGCTCTTTTTCCACGCAGGATACGTGTCGTGATGGCGGAGGGCACACATCCGGCTCCTGAAAACACCATGAGCTTTTTTCTAAACGCATGTATAAATAACCCACGAGTTTTCAATTAGCTTTTTGCATCTTTTCTGTTAATTCAAATAATTTTGTCACTTTTCCGGGGAAGCGCATATAATATTTAGGCAACTTGCATATTTCTCCCAGACCCACTCTCCCAGCTGAATCCTCCATATCTGAAGTATTCTAATTTGTGAACACAGCGGTGTCAGGAGTGATTTTGCTGCAAAGTCACTAATTACATGCAACATCAATGCGATGTGGGGAAAACGTTAAAAATTTAGCATCGCAAGACAAATGGAAAAAATGCGTGCTGAAACAAGGAAAAGAGGCACTAACATTCACAGTTTTTCTATGAATAATGCATGTCTCTGCTGCTTTCACAAGGACTCACCCAGATTGGCTCCAGTGTCACTCTCATCTTTATCCTAAAAAAGAAAAAAATACGCATTTATGACTTTCCACTTGCAGCACTGCTTTAAAGGCCATTGTTCTATGATTTCTGTGATTTTCATTAACAACCAAAAAAAGCAGGCTGGAGTGGTCAATTCAAACTCATTTGTTCATTTTTTTAAATTAAGTATTTAGCATGCACTCTAAAGTTCAAAGTTTCGTACTCCTAGATTGCGAGGACCGTGTGGTTAAATGTGATTTCAAAGGTTTTGAGCATTTCCTGTGAAATTCTGTGCCGAAGAGCAGACAGTGTTGGAATAGCCTCGCATATTTGCAACAAGACTTGAGCAAAAGTATAAGAGGCTGCGGTTTACTGTTGCTCCCCAGCCACTCGCCAAATGGCAGCCATGTGTACTGTAGAAAGGTACAAAGGAGGCTGATAAACTGTTGGTGCGTCAGGCTGACAACAGCCAACATGATCTGCCCTCTGAACTCCAGTAACTTAGACTGACACGGCGGGGGTCAGCGTTGGACTGACAAACAACTTTGCTTTATTTTGAAGGCATTTTTTTACGGCTCCCCTTACACAGTAATTATATTCCAAATCATTATGTGTTGTAAAGTCTATTGACCCCTGGTAAACTTATATTTACCAAGCTGGAACAGTTAATGAAATAGTCTTTTAATTAGCACTCCTCTTAAGGGTGGAACTTCTGAAGGGGTCCCTGTTTTGTTTTGGCTTTGTGGTTGACTGAAGTGTGCAGATCCACTGTTCTAAGATAAAACAGTAACATCTTAATTAAGGCTCGCCGTTTAACTGTTTACAGTCGAGCTCGGCACCTCTGCGTGACGGCACCTGCGGTACAGGAATATTCACCACGCCGTGAATCAATAAAACAATATCATAATTTCTTCTTTTGTTGTTTTGTTTTTTTTAGGGCCAGGTCATTTTTCAAGCTTGACTGATTGAAAGTGGTCTGACTACTCAAGGTAACAACTGGAGATGGGGGGGGGATTCTTTGCCTCTTGTATAATGCAGTCTTTGGCAGGCTCTCTCTTTGTATTAGATACATTAGGATGGAAATGTGCACCAACTTAAAAATGCTCATGTGAAAAAACATGGAATGTATTAAATTAATGGTCTCTTTTGCCTCAGGGCAGTAATGAAAAGGGACCCCCAATGAGTTCATTTTTCACGGCTTTGGTTATGCATTCAACACTCTAATTGAATTTCAATGTAAGTTTTAAAAAGTCTTTATTACAGTGACTCTTGATGCAAATTACATGTGATCTATCGTGGGACTTTCACCCATTAAGTAATTTAATTGTGACATGCACTCTCTGCACACCTCGTGCTTTTATGCCCATTCCTCCTCATCCAGATTGTCACTTTCTTCTATTATTGGTGCTGTTTATGTGGATTGAGGAAAGTAGTCTGCGTACACTCTAGGCAACTTTCACGAGAGCGGCTCCTTAAAAGGAGTAATTGCAAAGAGAGGGGACAGGCCCCGACAGCTAAAGTATACTGGAGTATATACAAGTCACAAGGATTTGCAAGATGTTTGCAGATGACTGCACAGAGCACATTTTACGTGTGAAAAGAGATTATTAGGTTTATCACGCAAAGAGGAAAAATATGGCACTAAGAGGATCTGAGGGGAGGGGTGTCTGACACGGGAGAGAAGTGTTAAATGTATACGTAACACATACACTATTTGCCCAAAAGAAGTCAAGAAGACTACGGGGGAAAAACTGTATGTGGACGTGCCGTGTGCTGTGTTTCAAACACACTGAGCTGTAATCTCAAAAGTGTCCAAAATCCAACCTGGGAGTCAGTTTTCTCTGTCTCCATCTAGTGTTTCTGGTTGAACTAACTTTCTGAGCCCGGGGAATAAATAGAAAGCCATCACCTCCCTTTTCCTTTAATGTTAAAGAACAAAACATGTTTAAGAAAAACATAAACTCAGCCGAGAAGACGGAAATCCAATCACAAACTGTATGTTTCTCATCAATAGCATGACTGCGTGTGGACGCACATGCGAGTGTGCCTGAGCCCGAATTGACCTGATCATTAGAGGGAGGAAGAGGCTTGACCTGATATTTCCTCTGTTGTTTGGTCAGGAAAGGGACGTTATTGTAAAAGGCCTGTAAAGATAAATAACCCTGGCGTTGCCATGGCAAAGGCACAAACAGTGGTGGCCAAAGACAAAAGAGCACGAGACAATAAATCCAACTCTGTCAATTTTGTTTAGTTTTCAAAGTGTTTTTGAGGGAAATATGGTTTCAAAACAAGAGGCCACGTCCATTTTTCCACAGAGAAAGGGAAATCAGATCAGTTTTTTTCTGCTTTTTTTTTTTTTTCTGAACAGGCCACAGTTTCATCTTGTACAATTTTTTTCCATGGCCACGGCATCCTGATTAGTAATAGGAATATCTGACACTGTATTTTGCCTTTGGGTCAGGAAACTCCTTGTACAGCTGTATACATGTTTTTATAGCCTTTGGAAGAAAGGGTATTGTCTTTAAATTCCTAAGAAGGCTTTGTCCAGCCTTCAAATTTTAAGTGGAAAACCATCTTAGGCTCTATTTTTTCCACAAGCTAAACAATGACGAGTGAACATACACCTATGCCTTGTTCCTCAGGTCAAACAGAGTTCACCTCATTAGAACAATCCCGGCTCAAACGCCGCCATCGGCGATTCTCATCTCAACGGCATAAAAAAACAACAACGAGGGAACTCTTTATTTGAGGATGTTCCTTAATTACCCAAAAAATATCAGGTCCAAGCCTTTTACTTGGAACGTTTGCTGCTTTTTATGTCATCAGCCAATCACCATCTACACTGTTAAAAAAAACCTCCGTGGCTATTCTCTCTACCCCCCACCCTTCCAAACACACCCATCCAACACTTCCCATCTTCTCACAGTCAGGGTAGACGAGCCTCATCAGAAGCGAGGAGTGATGAAGAGCGGCCTTATCACTCCAATACAAGAGCAAACACGGGAGTCTTTACAGCACGTTGTCTCAGGAAGCAGTGCACGGCAAGATTACTGCCCTTTAAGACGCCCTAAGACACGACCAATCCCAAGTAGTCCTTTATCTTGACAGTTTGCAGCTCTTTGTTTGCCTTTTCTGTGAAGCCTGGGGATAAAAGAGCAGCCTCTGTGAGCTGTGTCTGATTAGGATCTAATTGTTAACATTCACTGTCTTTTTTTTTTATTATCATCATCAGGCCGGTGTTGCCATACATGCAGCAGGTAGAGGCCTTTTCGGTGTTATGAAGGACTCTTCCCTTGCTGCTCTCGTGTGTTACTCAAGTACTAGTTAGCACAAGGTGGCAGAAGAGGAGCCCCCAGCTCGACATCAACAACAACAACAACATCAACAAACAGGAATTGATGGCGAGTGTTTATTATCTGGTTTAATTGCTCCTCATCTGGAGGATCTGACAGTTGCGGTTAATGAGAGAGGGAGAAGAGGCACACTCTGTTGGCAGCCAGTTTTCACAGTGTAAGACATGTAAGTGTGTGTGGGTGTGTGTCTGTGGTGAAAAGAGGATAGATCACATTCCAGCTCAGAAGCGAGTAACACAGAAGAAACATCAAACGGGCCTCGTCGAATTATCGAAACAGGCCTCTGAATCAGGAATTTCAAGTCCACACCCAAACGTATACACGCTCTTACTGCAAACCTGCATTAACAGTTAGATAGATACACCTGTACCTGTACTGACAAACACAGGTCTTATCCTCCGCTGCAGGCTGTGTACGGGAATCGGATCCGAGCTGAGACAGGATTTCTCTGAAATCAAGCCTCTTCCTCAGTTTTTCATCTGGCCTGCAGCACACCGGGCTCATGTCCAACCAGGGACCTCCCTGACATTGTGCAGTGTCACGCACTCGCATCCAGGCATGGTCTGACAGAGGAAACATCAAGAAGCAGGAGGCATTCGAGCAAGTGGGGATGCTCAGAGAAGGCCTGGAACATGGAATAAGGCTCTCTCCTCGGAGAAGGATGTACTTTTACTGTTAATTTTTGCCCCACAACCCAAAGCCAGACGCACACATTAACACAATATAAACACACGCACCACCAGAACCACACACAGGCTCGTTGTCCCATTCATAAATTTCTCCTGTTGAGAAACACGGGCATTTTTAAACAGGGCATACCCGCCCCTTTTACTATTCCAGCTCAGCAGGCCCACATGGGAACAATTAGGGGTGTACGCAAGTTTGGCGAAGGTCCGTAGCAACCAGCTGCATCTGTTTTTATTTACCTTTTTGCTCTGGTGCTGGATAATGTCATGAGCACATCTGCTACTGTGCAACGTAACCGTGGTTGCATGCGTGGTTGACCCATGATTCTGTAATTACCCGCCGAGCGAGATGAAGAGGCCCAACAAACCACTCAAAGCCACACATAGCCTTCCTCTCCCCCTCTTCCTCCCTCCCTCCTTCCCCCACCGTGTCTCTCCAGTGGCATGAAACTCCGTCTGCCTGAGAGCTGGTAGCCGATGCTGAAGTGGCATTTAATGACTCAAAGTTGTTCACAATAGTAATTCTGACTTCATTTTGATGTCATTAGATTGCCACTTTCGCTCTATTATGCAGGATTAAAATGTGGTTGTTCTGCAGTGGGATGAGACTGATCACATTCCCTCATCCGATTACTTGTTTGTGGTCATACAGAACAAGCTGCACAGTCTTCTTGCTGGCCCACTTTTAATGATCTGAACTAGAAAAATGTCATTTTTGTAGCTCAAATAAGGACAAATAAAGAATTTGCTCCACAGCATGTGTCTTGCTTAAAAAATTGTGGACAAGCGGTCATGCAAGGAGACTCAGAATAGTCAGAGATGGTAAATGTAGTTGCATGACCAGACCCCGTGACATGTCTCTGTAAGGTTTCACACTTCTACTACTAAATGAGGGAAAGTTTCGCCTACTTTAGTCACATGTTTGTTTTTTTTTAATATATATATATAATCCTGAAAGTTCACACTATTAAGCATCTTCAGACAGCAAACTCAAAGCGACCAATCATGACAGAACTTGTTTATAATAATGATGAGTGATTATGAGCAATAACAATGAAGACCATATATGGATCACTTCACAGAGTCTGTGTGTGTGTTCGTGTGTATATGTGTGTGTGTATTGGGGGGAGGGGGTGGGGGGGTGCCACCACGCTTAGCATATCCCAGATGTGCAAACCATATGCTCTGACTGAAATTAAAACAAAAAAGAAACAGTGAAACATGAAAGGGATTTTTAACTTTGTAAAGACAGTTAACAGTCGATACAGATAGGCTAATGGCCGAGAGAGGCCACATGAAAGAACCGGGGATGTTGGCATGCTTTTTGCACCACTTATTCCATTTCCTGCTCATAAGTTCACTGAGCAGATGGGAACCAAAGGCACAAGGAAGTTTAGATTTTCTGCCCCACAGACCGTTGTATATGATGCATGTAACTGCGCAACACCGCGCGGTTATCATTTAGAGACGCTTTGGTGCATACCGGGAGGTCACAATAACAAAGGTGGAAGAAAAAAAAAGCCGTGGGACAAAAATGAAACCTCTTCAGCTATTTTGATCTATACCAGTAATTCTGTATGGGTGTTACATTTAAAGCACTCAACTGAATAAATTTAAACCCCCCTTCTATACTGCATATTGGATTTTCAAGAGTTATCTTATGATGAATAAAGTTCATTTAATTGTGCACACAAAAAAACAACTAGCACTGAATCTAGGTTCACTTTTAAAAAAACAAATGTCAAACTGCTTAATTTGGAAAAGAGCATCTGGAGGCAGGCTGTGACCCATCAGGAGTCTACTGAAAACATGTTGGAGAGTGCCCTCTGCTGTTGGTTTAGTGTACTGCAACGAGGGGAGCGACAGCTACAGCTGACATTACAGTAAATCAGAAGCTAAATTTGATCTATTGTTGAAAAGAAAACAGTTTTTAACACATAAAATTGATTCTAACATCTAAGAATCTTAGAATGACCGCTGACAAGCAATCCGTGAGCTTTTATTATGACTTTCTGTGATTTGAGTTCAAGTTGCTCTGAAAGGTGGCATCAGCTAACACAAGGTCTTCTCTTCATCAGCCTGTTTTGCTGCTCGGAAAGAGACGTGTTTATTTAACGCCTGCCTTTGTCTGAGTCTGGATAATGTCCACCCTGAGGCAATAGCTGGCAGAGGTCTGATGGTAATTCTGCTTGCACTGTATAATCAGCCTTCACTGACCACTGCGTCACCTTTCATGACTGCAAACAGATGTATGTGGTACCAGTTGGGTTTAAAAGGAAAAGGAGTAAAAAAAGGCCTTAAAGTAATTAAGATATAGTAGTTGAAGAATAATTTGACTTAACTAAATAAATAAATCTAATCCTACCAAATCCACTGCAGTTTTTTCTCCTTTTGCTGTTGTTCATTCCTACTGGTTGTGTTGAGTACCTGGTACTCTTCATCAGGCTGAGCCAGCGTGGTAAGAGACATATGTGGCGTTTGGGCTGTGGCTGCTGACGTAAGCAAGTCTGACTCTGCTGAAACATTTGTAGCTGCATGTAGAAAATCAAAGAAACTAGTTGTAGTTGTGTTAATGTCGATACTGGTGCCATTATCCAACACTGAAGAAGACACATCATCCCTTATTATCTCATCAGCGTGGATATTAAAACTGCGGCCCTCCCTCAGCATGTCAGGAAGATTAGTTGTGGGAAACTTTGCAGGCTTGAACAAATCTCTCTCTTTTAGGTTTTCTTGTGGGATGGTGACGAGTTCGGGCAAAGGCTCGTCTGTAGTTACAGTCTCACGTGTAGAGTCGAGCGTGGACGGGCTTATGTTGTTTGGGCCAGGAGAAGATGTGACATGTGATGATGTGTTATCAGGTGCAGCTGTGGAGATAATGGTGATTTCAACAAGGGTGAGATTAAACAGAAACAATGCCTGCTATTCCACAATTTAATAACTGGTGCAGTAAATTATGACTTACAGAGACTTTAAACACTTGTGAAAAAACATGATTTGTGACAATGCAGCAAACACAGGTTTAATAAGGAATTTACACGAGTGTGATGTGAAAATTTGAAGCCACATTTTTTAAAAACAATTATTTGTACATTCCCAGCAGTAGTTTAACTGACACAAAACTATTTTAGAGATCTTAAAATATATCTATTAAGGATCTTTATTTCCCATGTTTTAACATTTTCATATTAACAAAACACTATAAGAAGTGGAACTGCAGGCTCACAATAACTGTCCACAGTGATGCATCCAATCATCCAGTTAAGATCTCTTTATTGTATTGTTAAGACTGATTTTGAAAAAGAATATATCTTGGATACAATCTCAGAAGCATATTGTGTCCCTATACACTCCAGGCACTTTGTTAAGTACACCTGCTTGTTAAAGCAAATATCTAATCAGCCAGTGAATGTAGCTGTGTAGCCATCTTCAGCGTGACCTGATTAGGTTCAAACCAAATCATTAGAATGGGGAAGAATGTGATTTAAGTGACTTTGAACGTGGCGTAGTTGTTCCTGCAAGCTGGGCTGGTCTGAGTATTTTAGAAACAGCTGATCTGCTGGGATTTTCCCACAAACCATCTCTGGGGTTTACACAGAATGGTCCGAAAAGAGAGAAGAATGGACAGAATGGACAAATAACAGTTGATTGTAATCTAGGTATGCAGAAGAGCATTTCTGAACACACAACACCTCAAACCTTGAAACATATGGGCTACAGCAGCAGAAGACCAGAGTAATTGCCACTCCTATCACCTACGAACAGGTAACTGTGGCTGCAAAGGCAAAACTTTCAACATGGCAGCCAAAGAAATGCCCCAGAACCAGAAAGTAGGAGAAGCTCAGTTAACACGGATATCAACTGAGCACATCTCTCCCTTCATATTACACAGAATAACTGAGACCCTCAACTTAAAGTGGATAGATTATAAGTTACACTGTAAGTTCAAGTCCTGGTTCTATCTTGTGACCCAAAGCCTAACTGTATGCATGCAGTATGCAGTTTCCTTATGAACTGCATTTTAGCTGCAAATATTTACTCAATCATTTTTACTCTCCACTGATTCAAAGAGGCATCTTTTCTGAAAGGTTTTGATAGCAGAGGGGTATGCTAGCAAATATATGACTTGTACTTCCTGACCTTGCTCCCTGTCATTTGTGGAAAATGTGTGCAAAAGCTGTTGATGTTAAATATTTATCCATTTGATTTTCAGCAGGTGTCTTATACAGTAGCAAGTCAGTGCAGCAGCATTTTAAATTATATTTAGCGAGCCAAAGGAAAAAAGTGGTCCTCAAAAGAAGAAGGAGAGAAGAGAGCAGGATGGCTATACAGCCAGGACTTTAGACTTTGGTGGCGCGAAAGATGAAGTGTTGATGGGTGAGTAGTTTTTCTTGGTGTTTTTTTAAAGGATTGAAACATTTTTAACACTAATATGCTGAAAATGTGCAATCATACTGTGATATATCCAGAAATTGTTCCACTGAAAATAATTGTTGAAGGAGGGATTTTATAAATGAGTGATATTGATATTGATAGGACTGATTATTGCTATGTGACATTATTTTTATTTAATTTTTTTAAACATTTTTTGGAGGCGTGCAGTGAAGAGTGGAAAATGTGAAGAGAGAGGTTTGGGCCATGGGTCAGATATAAACCTAGACTGGCATCCAAAAGGGGATCCAACCCAGTACAGACAATGTGTACCTAATAAAGTGTCTGATGTGTGTATATTGGAGTGTTTTCATTAATAGGACTGAAACATTAAGCGTCTGGCTGAGCAACAAACAAGAAGTGCCTGGTGTGACTACATTAAATGCCATGGTCAAGAAAACATCCAATAATTGATCACCTCTTTAGTTTTTACTGTGCTCATCAGCAGAAAACTCACCTATGCATGGCAGCGTGCTCTCCATGGTCCAGTGCATTTTGTGATTTGTCTCTCTGAAGGTGAGCACAGCATCCACCCTGTAGAACGGCTGCAGGAGCCGGGTGTCATCTGTGCAGGGCTGTAAAATAAACCTGGGTTAGATGTGTTACTCTTTAATGAATCCTCAAAGCCACACAGTTTACTCATGTTAGCGCATGCTTTAACAGCCATGCACTACCATGGTGATTTGGAGTCATACAGGTTTGTGTTTCAGCACTAACTTTTGTCTGGAGTATTTGGGCCGTGGGAATGGACAGAGTTACAAATTCACTCGTCTCATGCACTGTGAAAGTATCTGTCTGGTTAACTGACAGGTCACTGAGTGTCAGTGCTTCATTGTGATAGGTGCCTCTTCTGGTCAAACCTATTCGGCGTTTGAGGATGCGCAGCACAGTCTTGTCTGCCGTGGATGCGTTCACTGAAATAAAATAAGATGTGTTAATGTGGTTAGTTATTAACAAGTAATTATATTTGATTTATCTGTTTATAAGTATTTTCACTTGTTGCCAATTTCTAGTTGATTACATTTGCACTTTTGCTCTGTATTTATTTAACATATATATAATGAGATAGACGATGAGGTTGATACATTTTTGGACAATCATACATGTTTTTTAAATCTTGCTTCTCTGCACCGTCACAGTGGATTATAAACCAAACAGTCACCATCTGGGTAAAGTGCAAACTTTCAAATGGTTTAACAAAAATATTGCACAATATGTTTTGAAAATCAGCCATTGTTATATACAGTCTCCTACTTTCAGATGCTCAAAAGTTATCGGACAGTGGACTGGTAAAGCGTTTCGTGGCCTATTTCCTTATTGTTCAAAGAGCCTGAAAGAGCAGAAAGACCCACAAATAAGCAGCAACTGAGGCAACTACAGTGAAGACCTGGCCTAGCATCTCACTGGAGGAAACACAGTACTTAATGAGCTCCATGGGCTCTAGATTTTATCCAGTCATTGACTGCAACAATCCTTGTGTTTAAAATCATGTTAGTTTGTTCAGTTAATGTTGAACATTTGTATATGTTGAAGACTTTATATAAAAAATGGTTGTAATTCCTAAACAGTGCAATATTTTAGACGAACCCCTTGAATTTAAGCTGGAGGTCTGTGCTTCAGTTATATGGTGGGGGTTTAATTTAAAATCTACTGTGTTGTATACAGAGGCAAATTTACAAAAAGTGTGCCACTTTCAAAACTATTATTTAATTTTCATCAGTCATCTGATGATACCCACAGATTTAACTTGTGACCCTTTGGATCTGACCTTGAATCCACTGGACCAAGCTGAAACTTTGTAGCTTTAGTTCAAACTATGACCACATACAGAACTATTGTGAATACTTGGGAGTTAAGAATATTTAGGCTTTGGATTCAGGACTTTTACATTTAAGTATTTTTAACATTTTTATAACTGATACGTTCTCTTTAGAAGACGGAAAAAGAGCCAATGTCCCCATCCCACATGTTTTTATCAACATTAAACAAAAAATAGCCCAAATGATTTTTACTGATGTGAAGGTCAGCACAGTGACAGGTTTTTGTTTTTTACAGAATATTAGCCTTCTTCTTAAACTGCGAAAAAACATACTATATTTCTATAATAGATAGAGAAAAATTGTAGCTGTAAAAGCTGTAAAACAGATGTCTGTGAAGGTTCTAAGTCATCCAGGTCATCGTAGTCAAAGGAGCTTGCAAAGAAAAGCGTCTGGACTTCTTTAAGTTGCTTGAAGACGTTTCACCTCTCATCCGAGAAGCTTCTTCAGTTCTAAGGTCTCGGCCATTTGACCTTAGAACTGAAGAAGCTTCTCGGATGAGAGGTGAAACGTCTTCAAGCAACTTAAAGAAGTCCAGACGCTTTTCTTTGCAAGCTCCTTTGACTGCAAAACAGATGAAAATACTGTTAAAATCCAAAATTTATGTCCTCTTTTACATTTTCCAAAGCCACCCAGTGGGCCCGATTGGAGTCTGTGCCAGGCAGCAATCGGCCCCCAGGCCTTGTGTTTGACACCCTTGCTCTAATTAAACTCAAACACTCACTGTTGTTGTTGGATAATTTTTAAAAAGTCACAACTCATTTTGGAAAATATCTTCCAGCTCCAATTCTGTCCTTGTTACCCACCTTTTGGACATGTTGCTTCCATACTGTAGGCATATCTGTCTCTGACCAGCTTCAAAGCCAAAAATTCCCCTTCATTTTCCATTATCTGTATTAACCAAACAGTAATTGAGTACATTTCAGTTGTAATACTAACAATAGTCACTAGGTGGCATAATGCTGTGTGAAGTCTCACTTTGACAGGCCTTAAGATCTCCCTCCTCCTGCCCTGAACTCTTATGTCTTTTACATTCACATCAATGTTCATCTGAATCAAGCTGGCATCCTCCAGAGCTACAAGGAGGTGATCGTCCAGACACAGCAACCACTGCAGCTGCAGCAAAAACCAGACAATAAATACAAAAAAAAGTTAGACTTGCTTTCCAAACATTAAACATCTACAGACAAAATTGTGATCATTTAGAAGGTAATCAGAATTCCAGGCACTGAATGTAATTACTACCTCATTATCCCAGTTTCCATAGGGAATTTCTCTTATCACCTGAGGGCACACAAATTATTTCTAGTAACAAAGCAAACTAATCCTAATATATAAATACAGTTAGGTTGAAATGTGGTAAAATGTTCATTGTTACCTGAACATATTCAGGGTCACAGTGGATTTGCTCCCTGCTTTGCACCACAGACATCACAGGGCACTTCATTGTGAAACTGTGAGGCTGGCTTCCAAATCGATTCATCCTCCGCACCAAATTTAATGTTAAGACATTAAAGCCATTCTGAATAGTCAATATAAACACAGATCATTATCACCATCAAGCCCAAGTGCAAGACTAAAATATCTGAGGTTGTGTATATGGATTGCATATTTCAGAAAAGACTGGCAAACCTGCTGCCGAACAAAACACCCGGTGTAGCTGACTCTAAAAACGTAGTTATTGTCGAAGTCGTTTTGCAGTGAGAATCCACAAGCAGACAGCTGGAGATTCAGGTGATCCAGAGATGCAAGGTTGGCTTGTGAAAAGCAAGCAGTGATTCAGAAATGACATGTTCAACATTAAATGAATGCTTTTTAAAGTCATTTATCTTGTCATAAAGAATTACCTTGGATACTTAGCGCCCTCGACAGCAGGACCCTGAACTCCTCAATTCTTGCACTGTGCATCCACATCTCCATGTATTCAGGAAAGCAAACCACATCTTCTTCTGAAAGTGCAGCAGGTAGATTTCTCACAAACACTAGGAACATAACAGCTTTAGCTCATATCAGAATAAATGTTCACCTGTTAATCTTGCTGCTGAAGTTTGAATCCATTCTCGTTTCTGAATGGAAAATGCGCTCTTTGTGATAAAACACTGCAAAAAGCTGTAGAAAAGAGCATCGAATGCAGCTTATATTTGAAAGACGATGTAGATATAAAGAAAGTCTGTTACTCACATAGCAAGGATGCCAACTCTGATGTGATCCATGGTGAAGTGATGGAAACGTCTGTGGATAGTTTTATTTGTAGGTGAGGGGTGGTGTCACTGGCCTGGATAGGTTGAAGCACAGGTGTGTTTACTTTGCTTTGTTAAAAGATAAGTGAGAAAAAAAGCTTAAAAATAAAAGAACAATTGCTGTTTCGAGCATGTGTGAAAATAAACTTTACAGGAACGTGTCCTTTTGTGTTTGTCATCCATCACGAATTACCCCTTTCACTTCCAGTAACCTCCTTTTATTAACCTTTATTGTTTTCTTGACATCGATGCAGAGATTGTTGCCCCTGTAATAAAATCTCACTTTACTTTGCCTTCTATTAAATTGCGTCTTTAGGCACTTTGTTACTAGCAGCCTGTCGCAAAAACACATAATCATTTTATTGGTTGAATTTGTCAGGTAGAAAATGGTATTTTACCCCGACAAGTTGATTCTCAAAGTGCTGTTAGCCAAAAAAAATTGTCATATCTCAGTATAGTGTCCAGTGTGTCCTTAAAAAATGCAGACACTGGACAAATGGAGGACAAAAGAAAATGTGAAAGGCCTACAAAAAACTGTGGTAGATGAACAGTGTCTGAAAGTTGTGTCCTTAAGAAAAAGGAAACTAATCCAGCAAAGACCTGACACAGGACCTGAGAGATGCAATTGACCCTTAGTTGATCATCTGCTGTTCACCGAAGCCTCATCGGAAATGGTCGCAGTGAAGGGTGACTGTCAAGACATCATTCTTAAGAAAGGGAAGCAGGGAGGAAAAAGACTCAACTATATCAAATGACACAAGACTGAAAATCCCAAACTGTGGACTGAAGATCCATATCCACAGGTTATATGGTGCAATGAATACAAATTAGAATTTTTTTTTTGTTCAATCTTGATGAGTCTGTGGTGTTGAAGATCTTGTCAAAATTGAATGGAGTTGAATGAATTATGAACACAGTTTCATCTGGAAAGGATCTGATTAGCAACTGCTTCCTTTTTCAGCAAGACAGTGATCCCAAATACGCTGCCAATACAGTAGAAGCATACCAGGATAGAAAAACACATAATAGAACACCAACACTCATGGATTGGCCTTCCCAGGGCCCAGACCTCAACATTATTGAAGCAGTCTGGGATCATTTAGACAGAGAAAAGAAAAAGGCAGCCATTATCCAAAGACGAACTCTGAACGTCCCTCAGGAAGCCTGGAGAACAATCCCTGAAAACTTCTTTTTTTTTTAAAGTGACACGAAAACTTGCCTCAGAGAGTTCAGGCTGTGTTGCAGAATAAAGGTTGTCATACCAAATGTTGACTTTCAAGCTCATAAGAATTGTGCATGCCCAGTGTTTGCCTTATAAACTGTATTTGCATGGATGTTTGCACATCTTTTATTAATTTTCTGCAGCTATTTCCCTTTATCCTGTAAATTCCTGTTTGTATGCATCTCGAAAACATTTTGTTCATTCATTTATGTCAGGGTACAGGGTTTTATGTACAGATTGAGTTAAAAAAAAATTCTAAAAAAAACAATTGTAAATACAGTTAGAGTTACTTAACATTGGAAAAGATGAGATTTGGTCCCCATTGTTTATTATTGTGTCAGTAATGTGCCTTAAAAATTACCACGAAGACCGGAAGTTTTAGTCTCTGCAATTGACCAATATCGGGCAATAATATTGGCCAACCAAAACATCGGTCGGGCTTTTCTTTTTTTAAATTTATTTCTTCAAAACATTACACACCTTTTGTTTGGGCTCCTAGCTTCGTGTGAGACTTCAAAGGGTAACTCGGGAGCGTTATCCTTGGCACAAACAAGTTACGACACTCCACTTGATAAATGTAAAAAAACGCAGATTAGGTTTAACTTAAATTCACAAACGGTAACTGGCAATTGATAGTCAAAAACTGATCTATTCAGAAAACGTTTTCAAATTAATTTTATGGCAGCCCCACAAATTGAGTGCACCCTCCCAAGTCGATGATGTCATCTTTACAAGGTGAGCATCAGCAGCCATTTTGTTAGCTAGCTTGAGGTTAAAAGAGGTTAGCCGTGTGCAGCTGTATTGATATACTCGCTTTGGTGGTGAAATTGCGTCGAACGCGATAACTCGTCGATGTTGTTATTGACGTACAATTTTCGGCCACGCGCTCGTAAGCACGAGGAGGAGTCGTGTATTTGTTGACAGCGCGTTGTAAAACTGGACGGCCATTCATTTTTCGAGCTGACTTGAGTGTGCTAGCTCAGTGGCTAGCTGGCTAACTTGTTTACGCGTGTCATTTCTGGCAAAGAAAGCATCCCGGCTTTCATGCCACCAGCTGTTTAACGCGAAAGAGTCGCAGAGTGACTGTTTCACGCAGTTCGCGTGTCTGTGCTTGTGTTACATTAGCTTCGCGCACAGTTAACAGAAGTAAACTACAAGCCAGGGGCAGATCCGCTCGCACCACTCCGGTGTTTACTGATAACTTGAGCTCTCTCAGCTGACCGCGCTTGGGCCAGAGCTCAGCCATCCTGGACACCATGTCAGAGCTTTACATTCGGGTGGCTGAGGAAGAAAATGAGGAACCCATGGAGATCCCGTCAGAGGACGATGGCACTGTTTTGCTGTCATCGGTAGCAGCGCAGTTTCCAGGGGCTTGCGGGCTGCGATACAGAAACCCAGAGACCCAGTGCATGAGGGGAGTCCGGCTTGTGGAGGGTGTCCTGCACCCACCGGAGAACGACTGGGGAAACCTGGTGTACATTGTCAATTACCCCAAAGGTATGCCAGGTGTTTGTGTCATTATAAACATGTAAGCAAATGGACAACCCTGCCCACAAACTGCCTGTTAAGTTGATTTGACTACAACTAGTTAAAAGTACCAATACATGGTATTACAATTAACGCTTTAATGCTCGGGATTGGTCCAAATTTGAACATAAAGTGTTGTTTTGTGTTCACATTGTGCTGAAGCTGCTTTGCCCAACACCTAAGCGTGTGCGCTGTATTTTAACTCTCATAAAAAAAAATGTTTGTGACTGTAAAGTAGTATTATATTACAAAATTCAGCAGCATCACAAACTGGAGCCTCTAAAGGATACCTTAAAGAGAGATCACTGTATTAGATTGTTCTAAAAAGACACAAATGACACCAACAAAAAACATTGTGAGACAGGTGACTGAACTGGATTAAAGCCCTGTATTTAATAGCTTGCTTACTGAATGTGACCAAATCCGGCAGCAAGGTTGTGACAACTGTGGAAAATTATAACAGATTAGTTGATGCTGTTATGGCAACATGTTATTGAAATAGTAAACACAGTTGTATTTCGGTTTTCTGCCGTTTTTTTAATTTAGGGGAGTTTTGTAATTATATAAGACAAGGGTTTTGATTGCTTTTTTTTTCTCACTGGCATGATTTATTTATTCTTCATAGATAACAAAAGAAAGATGGAGGAAATAGACGCTGCCTCAGTTGTGAAAATTAAAAGGGGCTTTCAGAAGACATCGGATCTTATTGTCCTCGGGTTGCCATGGAAAACAACAGAACAAGACCTCAAGGATTATTTCAGTACCTTTGGAGAGGTCATCATGGTGCAGGTATTGATGTGTCATGTGACTGTGAATGTTTTCTCAGTTCTTTTCTAGACGTTGAGCGCAACGAGGGTGTGACTTTTGTTTGTGTACTAATGATTTTGCTCACCTCGCCCATTTTCAGGTGAAGAGAGATGCAAAAACTGGCAATTCAAAAGGTTTTGGGTTCGTCCGGTTCACCGACTATGAGACGCAAACCAAAGTCATCGCTCAGAGACACATGATTGACGGGAGATGGTGTGACTGTAAACTTCCCAATTCAAAGGTGGGTTGGGCACGATTATACCATGTCTCAAAAAAGTGCTTCTGGTAGAAATTGATTTCTTTACATTAAAGATCAGTGAATAAGGTCTGGTATAAATTCCTTTTTAGGTTTATATGTAGGCTTACAGGACCTGTTACTGCTTGTTGATCTGTGTCACATGTTCACATTCATTCACATTCACCTCGGATTAGGATTGGGTTTCCACACTTACAAGCAGGGGTTTTAAAGTCATTGCAATGGATTTTTAAAAACACATCTTCATTAATAATGTAAGTTTAACACGGGTTGCAAATGTTGATTAGATTTTGTAAAACTGAATCTGGATTGTTGAGCAGCATGACTAAAATGAAATGGTGGCTGTGCCTGTTCTTCCTTTCAGGCATGTCCTGATGAGCCGATGCGGAGCCGTAAAATCTTTGTTGGTCGCTGCACGGAGGACATGACAACTGATGATCTGAGGCAGTACTTCATGCAGTATGGTGAAGTCACAGACGTCTTCATTCCCAAACCTTTCCGGGCGTTTGCTTTTGTCACATTTGCTGATGACCAGGTAAGAGTGACCTTAAATGACGGGCTTTGAATATGAGTAGATGGTATTATACAGGAAGAGTGAGGAATACCTAATATGTATGTTTAGATAAAACAAAAACAAATTTATAATATCAGTAATTATATGCATATAAGTTTGGTGTAGTAGTGGAAAACATGAGAGCTCAGTTACAGATTTATACTGTAAATACCTCTTGATACCTGGTATTTATAGTGTACGGAGTATTTATTTACCTGTTAGAAAAAAGAAATACACAGACTTAGTAACTCATTTCTTTCTCAGGTTGCCCAAGCTCTGTGTGGAGAGGACCTGATCATCAAGGGTGTCAGCGTGCACATCTCCAATGCTGAGCCCAAACACAATAATAGTAGGCAAATGATGGATCGAGGGCGTTTCGGGGCTGGTGGGTTCAATCAGGGCTATGGCAGTAATCGCGGTGGACTAGGCAGCGGTAGCGGAGGGGTTAACTTCGGGGCTCTCGGTCTAAACCCAGCCATGGTCGCGGCTGCTCAGGCAGCGCTGCAGAGCAGTTGGGGAATGATGGGCATGCTGGCTAACCAGCAGGGTCTGACCACAACAGCAGGCACAGCCACTACAACCAGAGACCAGACCTATAGCTCTGCGAGCACCAGTTACAGCAGCCCAAACTCAGCAAGCCTTGGTTGGGCTGCAGGCACTAACACGGCCTCCAGCAGCGGCTTCAGCTCTGGCTTTGGTGCATCTATGGAGTCTAAGTCTTCTAGTTGGGGAATGTAGATAGCTACGAGCTAACTTTTTCTGTTGCTATAAGGCTGATCTGGTAAGTATACATATGAGGGGGAATGGCTTAGATATTATGTTATTTAAAAAAGAAAAAATACACTGCCTTTTATTTTGTTAAAGAGGAAATTTATACTTGTGTGTGACTTATGTAGTCATGCATTGAATGGGTGAGAAGTGTAGTTTGTTAGTGGAAGCTGCCACACTACCTGGTTTTGTTTTTTGAGAATATGTTCTACAAAGATGACTGTGCATGCAGGATAAAATTATTTATAAACGTGCACGAGTATCTCAAGAGCCCCCTGATTGCCTCTTGTGAAATGATGGGCTTTCTATAATTACATATAAATATATATATATGTATGTATGCATTTGATTTTATCTTTGTTTTTGTTTGACATCTTTTGGAAACGCCTTCATGGAAATCTCTTCTGCAGTTCACCAACTCTTTCCCAATTTCCCGGGAGGAAGCGCCTCATTGGCAGCAATGTTCGACAGATCTCAGTATCATTTCCCCTCCTCCCATGTGTAAATGCTTTGTCATCCAAGAACACAGCTTCACTCTGCATATACTGTATTAGACGGTGGGTGTTGTCTTTTTTTCCTCTCCCCCTTTTTAATTTTTTAAATTTTTGGGATATAGAAATTTTGTCTGCTGTTGTCACTTTTTGAGATCAGTGAGTGGGATTGGTGTTGGACCGAGTGAGAGTGAGCGAACGGGAGAGCGAAATGAAAGCGGTGTGAGAAGGACTGTTGGTGCGGAGTTTTTTCTTTTTTGTTTGTTTTTCTTTTGGTTTGTTGGTTTTTTTTGTTTGTTTTTTTTAATTCAAAAGAGACAAATGCCTGCGAGAGTTGAGAAGAACCTGTGGCTTTGTGCGAGTGTGAGAGGAAGAAACCAGTACGAGTGTGTTCATCATGGCCATCACAAGGACATTTATTGCATCTCGAGATCCCTACGGTCTCTTTCTCTCATTGTTTTCTATCAACCTTAATTCTTTAAAATCACAGTGAAATGTCAAGTGCTATGAGTATTTGTATCCTTTTGTAGCTTTCTCTTGCTATCTGATTTGACGTGAATGCTGTGTCTGGTTGTGTGCTTTACTTTCTCCTTGTTACCACCCTCTCTGTGTGAAAATGTGACCTTGTGCTAGTGAAGTCTGTGTGGGTGGGTGGGGTTGGGGGACACTGAAAGAGTGCTGAAGTTTGAAAGCGAGCTCAGAAGTTGATGTGGTGAATGTTTGACAAGTTCCCATTGAAAGTTTGTGTTTGAAGTGGTTACGAATGCATTTTCTATGTTTTGTGAATAAAGGGAAGTCTGAAATAAAATTGAATTTGACTAGGTATAATGCCCTCTTGATAGTCACTTATTTTTAACTTACTTTACATTAATTGAACTGCCAACACTTTAATTCACATGTATAGGGACCTCGGACACGGAAAGCCCAGGTTTTCGTCTGAATGAAGGTTGGAGTCAGTTGCGTGGGAGACGAAGCCTTTGTTGGGTGTGCCGGTGCAAACCACAATGAACCTTAATCCTGAAAAGGATCTTCTTCACCTCACTTGCAAGAAACCTTGGACCACCAAATTTAGAGCGGACCATAATCGGTGACAATCAAGGTATTTTTTTTTTGTCATACATAAAGATGTCACAGTTGGGACCAAAGTAACACCTGCTGCTTGGCAGCGATCATTCCTTTGTCTGGTCCCCAATCTGTGCGACAGGTCTTGCCTTACTAAAACTGGGTGTTTGTCAGTAAACGCTTTCTTTTGTCTCCCAACAGTCACTGACATCAAAGTAATAACCAGTCGGGTGTTTGATGTGGTCAAAAATGATATCGGTGTAGCAGGAAGCTGTCTTGTTCTGTTTACCTTGATTGTAAAGTGGCTGAAATGTATCACCTGGCTGATCTTTTTTTTTTTTTTTTTTTCCTCAAAGGGACTTAACTGACTGAACAGCAGCAATTCACACATTGTATTCTGACATATTAGTATTGCATTGTTAAATAAAGCTTTGGAGTTTTTAATCATTGTGGTCTCTCAATGTAGATAAAATGTCACTTTTTTTTTTTCCAGGCCATAATCTCTAGTTTTCCTTGCTTTTAATCCATATCCCTTTTTAGCATTTATTTGAAAACTTGGATTCAATTCAGATTGAGTCCTCTTGTTAAAACTGCTTCAGCATCCTGCAAAAAGCTAGCTCATATATATTGTATATAGAAGATAGACTATATAAACAGACTCTTTTAGTCTTTCTTGGTGGATGTAATTTACATTTTCCTCCTGATGATGGTGCCGTTGTACAGTTTTTGCTACTTGTTGGACAGGACTCTCACATCCCCTTCATATATTAAAATTTGGTGATATTTTCCATTTTTAAATGGCTGTAGGAGTTTGTGAAAATTTGCACACACAAGACTACTATGAAACTAAACATACAAGTCATCAGTTGACAATCAGAATGCATCTCCCAAGTTTGCTTTTATGTACAAGCATTATTAAAAATGTTTTATCTAAAATCTTTTAGACTCTAAATTACTCTTAATAATGTGTGGAAACCACGTATTTTTATGGGCTGTCTGACAAGGTTTCTGAAAAGTTATTTTTGGTGTGAAATTATTTGAGATGAGCTCATTAAAACTGTACATAAATGCAGAAATTGTGATTTATTTTTTTTATTTAAGAACTGAAAAAAGGCATCAAAACCAGATCAGTTTAAGTTTTACCTAAAAAATTCAATGAATAACAGAAGTTTGTACATCTCTCAGAATTACTCTGCAATAATACCGGAAGTACAAGATAGTGGGTATAAATATTTTCCTTGTGCTTAAACATAACATTTATTATACATACAGCCATGATCTTTAAAAGGTCCTCCTATAACTCAAATTCTCCATAGAGAATAACGTTTCTCACAGTGTGATTTAATGTGGTTTCTCCCACTGCAAGCAGGTTGCAAAGGTTTTCCAGAGGAATTTGTCTCAGCTTGATCTTTTCCAGGATGCAGTCTGGTTTCTGAGAGTCCTCTCTGCTGTCTTGTCAGAGGTATGCACCAGGACTGATTATCTGAATTAAACGAATGGGTCCATGAGAAAAATTTCTGTATTTTCTTATGACTTGCAAGCAAAAATGTACCTAGATTTTTGTTTTTATAATTTAAATTGAAGCCTGTGGAGAACCAAGTGTGCAAACGCCCAAACCTCTTGTTCCATCAGTCCCAGATTGTCAGTGGTTGGTGGAGCGTAATATTGAAGTACCAGACAAAATAATCTCACTCTTACTACACCTGCTGCACTCAGTCTCAGTTAGTTAGATCATATTTTAAGCCCTGCAGTCTCATTCATACACCCTCAAGCGTGACTCACTTCCAGTTGACGTCAGTTCCAATCCAAATTAAACCTCTCTCCACCTACCCACGCATTTTTGTTTTTTGTGATTTATTGTGATGTAAGCACAGAGAGTTCAAACTGATTCTTCTGTTCTACTATTCCTATAAGTAATTTAGAAATTTTACACAACATTTAGAAAGCGTATCATTATGTCTTGTATTTAACTTGCTTTGTTATATCATGAAGCAGAAGTATTCAAGCCTTTAATTTTAATACTCTAATACTTAAGAGTTGTGACTTTCTGTATTTGTATTATCTTAATAACAATGAGCCAAACACCACTGCATTGTATGATAACTTCTTTCATTATAACCAGTTTGTAATGTACTTCAATGTACTTGACTACAATAAACGTTCAAGTTCTAAAGATGAATTTTAAAAAAAATAAAATCTTCTGTCTTTTAAATTAGGCAATTTAACTGTAACAAAGCTTTGCCTGCCAGTATTTTAGTACACAAGCACAATTACTGAGCTGTTTGCTTTTTCAGGGCCCATGAAACCACATAAATTTTCAGCACTGGAGCCATATGTAAAACGCTATTTTTAATGTGTCTTAAATGATTTATAGAAATCCTTTTGATTTTGGGTTTGATCTTGACTAAAATCAATTTGTTGACCGTCATCACGCTGTCTGGTGTCTCCTTGGTGCCTGCTTTGTCTGCACATGACTCAGAGGTGTCATCTTGCACCTGCCCTGCCTTAACTGAGCTCTAACAGCCTCTGTGACGTCAGGCCACATTAAGAATACAAGGCCCTATTGTAGCGAGCCTCGCTCTGATGATAGAGCTGCATGTTCATGGTACTCGAAGTGTATATATGTTGTTAAGCATTGAAATGACGGAGTTTATATTGTGTGGTTCTGCTGTGTTCCCTTTCAGGATCAAAGCTCCGACATGAAGAGTCAAACGAGCTCTTTGAAGCGTCCCAAGATGGCCAAATGAAGGTCTGATGTTAACATCAATATGGTAATCACCAAAGCTATTGCAGCGCGGGTGCACTGAGGCAAAGCTTTGTTTACTGTTTAACAGCAGGTGTAATAACAGCTGTGACACACTCCTGTCAGGTACAACAACCATCACTGCTGTACGAGTTAAAGCAGTCTTGTTAGCACAAGACTTTTTACAAGACTCTTTTTACAGCAGCTGGGAATTTCCTGACAAGCCTGAAGTGCTTAAAGGATTACAGTTTTTTGTTCTTGTTTTAAAATTCAAGATTGTTATAAAATACACTTTATGAACGTAGAAACTGAGGTGAGTAATTCTGGAGAGTTGAATGTGTTTAAGGTGAGAAGGTGTTTTATGCTTCTAATGGGCAGCTAACTGTAGACCAGTACAGGAAATGAAGGTAATTAAAGCTGTGGAGTTGTATTCAACTTTCACAGCTGAAAGTGTATTGTTGCTGTTTTTTGGTCATTACTTTAACGCCACCAGGAAGCAGTATCTGCTCACAATGCTAATCCCATTTTAACCTGGCCCTTGTAGAGCAAAATCAGGTAAAAAGATCATTCTTCGTTTTTACATTCATCAGGCCCCAATCAGCCCAAATAGCAAAGAGAAATTAAAAATGCATGCCATGAAAGAGTTCAGATCTTAGGAGGTTGAATATTCACACTCACTTCATTAGATGTACCTTGCTAGTACTGTGTCGGACCCCCTTTTGCTTTCAGAAATGTTTTAATTCTTTGTAGCACAGATTCAGGACGGTGATGGAAAACCCTTCAAGATTTTGGTCCTTATTGACATGATTACATCACATTGTTGCTGCAGATTTCTGACATGTACATCCGGGACCTGACTTTCCTGTTTCACTGCATCCAAAAGGTGCTCTTCCTGTCTGAGCATTGGTGACTGTGGGGGCCATTTGAGTACAGTGAACTTGCTCAGAACAGTTTGAGATGATTTGAGCTTTGTGATATAGGGTTATATCCTAATGGAAGCAGCCATCAGGTGCACTGTGGGCATGGATATGGTGAAACAATGCTCATTTGGTACTAATGAGCCTAAAGTGAACTCTAAAATAACATTACACCACCAGCAACCTGAAACACTGATACATGCTTTCATGTTGTGTATGCCACCCACTGTCCCTGGAAAAGTGTTGTTTTGAGCACTTCTTTAAGAACTACTTCTGCTGCAGCAGCCGTTGTCTTGCCAAAAAACAAAAATAAGCACATTTTTTCTAAAACAAACGTCTCCAGCCAAATAAGTGCTCATGAGGAGCTGGCTAAATGAAAGCCAGTGACTTTTGGCCATTTTCCAGTTTTGAAGACAAAAGATTTAAAGCTTTGAACCAGGCTTTAAACCCCACGTCTCTTCTCTCCAGTAGTAGTCAGTGTATAAAAATAAAGCTTTTATGAAAGCACAGAATAAAAAATTAGGCTAAAGGCCTCTGAGTGATACTGACTGAAGACACGTGTGAGTTCAGGAGGTAGCCCATTTCCTTCAGGCTTTGAGGTGTTGTGTATTCAGAGATGCTCTTCTGCATACCTTAGTTGTAATGAGTGGTTATTTGACCACTCTATTGCCTTCCTATGAGCTTGATGCAGTTTGGCCATTCTCCTCAGAGAACCCAGAGAACCGCTGCTCACTTGTTACTTTCTTTTTCCAGACCATTTTCTGTAAACCCTAGAGATGATTGTGCAGGAAAATCTACTTGTATCAGCAGTTTTGGCAATACTCAGACCATCCTGTCTGGCACCAACAACCCTGCCACGTTTAAAGTCACTTAAATCACCTTTCTGCCCCATTCTGATGTTTGGTTTGAATTTCAATAGGTTGTCTTAACCACATCTACAAGCCTACATGCATTGATTTGCTGCTATCTGATTGGCTGATTAACTATTTGCATTAATGAGCAGTTTAACCGGTATACCTAATAAACAGCTGTTTATTTATCTAAGAATTGTTTCTAAGGTTTCACAGCCATTTTTATAGTGACCTGCTGTATTTGAAGTCAGTTTTTCCCCATGTTATTTAAATTGTAGAGCATGCCTAACATTATGTTGTCTAATAAAAAAGCAAAGAAAAATGTCTCACAGTTTATTGTACTGTATGCTACAGTATTATTGAATAAGTCTCCCTGTTGGTGTCCACTAAAACAGTGAAGGGTTTAATAGTGTTAACATGAGTCTTAGGGCCACCTGCTGGGCAACCACTCAAAAGACAACACATGAAATAGTTCATTTGTCATTTCACTGTGGTGACCTGTTATTATCACATTCATTGTTAATATTTGTGATATTGTTTTGATACAGATCGGTATGTGTAGCTACAGATTTTAATTATTCTTACCATCTGGAATTGGTAGTGCATTCACTTGGCAAGCAAAAGATTGCTGGTTCGATTCCCACCGGAGACACAGCCCCTTTAGGGTTGCGTCAGGAGTGTCATGTGGTGTAAAACTCCACCATATCAGATGTGTGGAGCTACTTGCTATTTTTAAAATAAAGTTGTTTTATAAATTGTCTTCATCAGTGTTAAAAGGTTATGTGGATCAGAATGTCTTTGCCTTTAAAATGCATGTCACGGTTATATATCACGGTCCTCTGTAACTTGTTGCCTTATTTAGTATCACACACTTCAATCCTGTTTACAGCATCCAGACAGTTAAGGATCATTCAAGCTAATTATAGAGGGATTGAAAATCTTTATTTAGCCTAACACAGCACAGTGCAAGGGTTCACCTTAATCCAGTGTTAACACCGTGGACCCCGTGCCCAACATGACTGTGAAACAGTCATGGCGGCCTGTGTAATATCGAGATGAAGTCACACATCCCCTCTGACTACATCAAAATACACAGGGGGTTGTCTACAGTGCACATAATCTATTGTTCTACCTCTTGATAAATATAACTGCAACAAGTCTCTGTGAGAAGTAAAAAGTTGGTTGAAGTGGATTCTGGGTCCTAGATGGTGGAAAATTGAAAGATGGAATGTTTAAAATCTTCATTTGTTGATAACGTCCCCTCGTCCTCGGTCTTCCATCGTGTTTGCTTTTGGGTGTCGTGAAGATCTCCCTTAAGCATTGTAGGATGAAGAGGAGACATTTCCGCCATGACCTGTCCAGTTGGTGTGGATGAAATGACCGGGGTTTGAGAGTAGCTCATATGTGTGGGCTCCAAAGTAGTCCCTCTGAGCCTAAAAACAAAGCCAGATACAGTTACCTTTTTAAAATCTGCAAATCCTTAAAATAGTTTATCCAAAAGATTCACGATATAAAAAAGGATTTTATAGCATCTAGACTCCAGCACAAGACTCAAGCTACAAGGGATCTATTATTCTGATACACCTCCTATAGTGGAGGCGTGACCGTTTCCAGAATTGTGTTACCTGAAGAAGGTTGGCGGGCAGCTTGTCATGTCTGTAGCCATCATAGAAGGACAGAGCGGTAGTGAAACAGGGCATGGGGATGCCATGTTGGACTCCAGTGCTGACTGTTCTGCGCCATGACTCCTACAGCAGGAGAGTAAACAGAATGAAGACATAATTAAGTTTGTTTACAGGACTAAATTAAATCACTGTGAATCTGGTCATAAATTAGAGGTCATCTCAAGGCTTTTGGTAACCAAAACAATCACTGCAGCATTCTCATCAGCTCAAATTCTGCAGGACTCACTACGACTGCAAAACTTACAAAGGAAAAACCTGGAAACATGGGAAGGGGAGAAGGGAAAAAATGTATTGTGTACTTGGGTCTATTGGGATGGATTCAATTCTGATCATCTTCACACAGTTTGAATTAGTTCATCCGTTAAATGTAAAGGGAACCCAGACCACTATATCACAAATCAACCAGAGGGCTGGTGACTACAAGACAAGTCGTACTGTTGCTTCACTCCTTTTCTATATTTAAAAAAAGAGGAAATAACTTGTTTTTTTGTGCCTTTGTCAATGTGGTGATTGCAGGTTATTGCTTGGCCACTTCCTCCTTCCTCATACCTGGCAGTCTTGCACAGCGTTACTGAAGAAAGTGTCCAGCAGCAAGTTCTGCAGCTCAGCGTTCCTGTCGAAAGCCTCTTTGATTTTACCCAAGAAGACACTAGAAGAGGAAAAGCAGTGTTAATGTTCTCCCGACATACTGTAATAAAAACTCCATTTAAACAAAGTTCAATGCCCTTTGAGAACTTCATCCCCATTAGCTGGCTGGTGACTGTACACTGCAAATTATGAGTGTTAAATGTGCGATTACGCAACGACTGTGCCAGATTACAAAGTAAACCAGTGTCACAATCACAATTTCCTCATTCTTCTCTCTCAATATGATTTTATGGGAAGAGTCCCTTTGTTCCTCTCTTTTCTCACTCCAACATTACAACACAACGCATTGACAAAAAGGTGATTTTATAACCTTATGGCACTGCATAAAGGTTTTTCTTGCACCTAAAGAAACTGCAGCTTAACTCAAATGTTCTTAAATCTTACTCAAGCAACAAAAACTTCTGTTTTAGTCGAGCTTTCTTAACAAGGGCTCTCAGACACCCTCGCCCCCACTGTTTGGACAACAGTGTTGAAACTTTTGCACAACATGGAAGTGAGGCAAACTTCTGCTGTGTGGACACATGAGGGCAAAAGTACCTTCGAATGATGCAGCCTCCTCTCCACATCAGGGCGATTGCACCGTAGTTGAGCGTCCAGCCGAACTCTTTGGCTGCCTGACGCAGCAGCATGAATCCCTGCGCGTAGGAAATGATCTTGGACGCATACAGGGCCTGGACAAATGAAAACATAACAATTTTCATATTACTTTCACATTTTTCAATAGTAATTAGTCTTTTTTGTTTTATAAAAAGTGTTTAATTCAACAGAAGCAGATAAAACTTGTAGGTCTGAAAAGTGTTTGTAATGTTTATTCATCACTTCTGATACCTGGTAATCTCAAAGGGTGCACAGACATTTTTACTTTGACCTCTCTGTGGCATGCTGCTCTAAACTGGCCCATTTAGAGTAAATGCATTTACTGTGTGTTTCACCTTTCTGATGTCTTCTAGGAAGGTAGCCTTGTTGCCGCTGAATTTGACCCCCTGTGGCCCTGACAGGCTGCGGCTGGCCTCCACTCTCTCATCCTTTAGAGAAGACAGACATCTGGCAAAGACAGCCTCCCCTGGGAGACAACAGGAGGAGAGAAGGGAGAGAAAAGAAGAGGGACAGCATTAGTGCACATACTACACACAGCGCTTTGAGTGTCACATAAACTAACTGCTCAGCTTCTTTTTTTCTTAAATAGTAATTTAGGTTTCCTGAAATCTCAAAAAAATGACAAAGCATTACATAGAATTTCCAAGCTGACAGTCACAGTGACCCTGTGCTATCAGCCAACACTCGAGCGACAGCATGACTCAGCAGTGTTTGCAATAGGGTTTGGTAAAGCAGGTGTGCCAAAGCTACAGTAGACAAAACTCAAGGTTTCCCAGATTAGAGAGGATCGTTTCCTTGCCACTAACTGAGGAGAGTAGGAAAAAAAAAACCTGTTGGGTCAGCATGACTTGCTAAAACCTGCACTGCTCTGTAACGCAATGGACTGAGTCAAACTGTCCTAGTGAGGAATGTGATCCCTGCTGGGTGAGAGCGCCTCCTGTGCATACTGCTTCGCCCTGATGGGCTTAGTTCTCACACAATGAAGCCTTTTATTCTGCACCCATCACTCTCTATTACAGCAGGGTATGCAACACAGACAGGGAACGAGCAAACACAGCAATTTAAAAAAATCTCACTTGTGGGTACATTGGATACATTTTCCATATAGTTTACCCTGCATGATTTTAAAGTTAATCATATAAAGCTTGCTTCTTGTTTAGGTCTGTTTATAAAACAGACTATGATACAGTCACAGCAAAGACCAAAGCCAAATCCCCCTTATGTCACCTGACATGCAGAGGCCATCAGAATAGCCTTCAAGCTTCTTACAGGCAACAACATATTGATCACATTCTCTAAAAGAAGCTCACAGCCCATGCTGTGTTTGCCAGCTGACAGATCAAAAGCATAAGCCCAAGAAATCTGATCATTAAAGGGTAATTTGATAAGTGGCTTTTGGGGAATTGGTACATGACACTAGCCTTTATGAGTAGTTCATTGCTTTAAGCCTCCTTTCTTCCTCTTACCGATCAGTGTGACAGGTGTCCCGTACTCGAGGGCTGAAATGGCCGTCCACTTCCCTGTGCCTTTCTGTCCAGCACTGTCGCGGATTTTGGGCAGCAGATGTTTACCGTCAGAGTCTTTGTATTTAAGGATGTTGGCTGTGATCTCAATCAGGAAGGAGTCCAGCTCCGTCTTGTTCCAGCTGTCAAAAGCCTTAAAAAACAAAACAAAAAACAAAAACACATATTGTCTTTATATTTTACATAATTAATACTGCCAGACAAATGTGAAAGTGGTGTCATAGAAGTCCAACAAGCGCACCTGTGCCATCTCATCATGGTCCATACCCAAGACATCCTTCATTAGGTGATAGGCCTCACAGATCAGCTGCATATCTCCATACTCAATGCCGTTATGGACCATTTTCACAAAATGACCTGCACCCTCATCGCCAACCTGCTCAAGCCACACAATATTTGTTAGATGACTTGGCATAATAATAACAAATATATCTTTAATAAACATTAAATATACACGCAGATTAAAAAAAAAAAAAAAAAATACATCACTCACCCAGTCACAACAAGGCTCTCCTGTTCCAACTTTGGCAGCGATGCTCTGGAAGATGTCCTTTATGTATGGCCTATAAAATAAACAATAACTTACACTCTGAAATTGATGAATGTTCACTGATTTTAACACACATGAAATGAAGCTGACGACTTACCAGGCCTCTTTATGTCCACCAGGCATGAGTGAGGGTCCATAGCGTGCACCCTCCTCTCCACCACTCACTCCACTGCCAACAAACAGCAGGCCCTTCTCTTTCAGACTCTTGCACCGCCGCTATAGGATAGAAGTACATGAGCTATGACGATATCCTCTGGAATAAAGAGGTTTTGTTCCACAGTGAATGTTTATGACTTACTGTCGTGTCTCTGTATTCAGAGTTGCCACCATCAATGATGATGTCCCCAGCCTCAAGAAGAGGAACCTGAGAATGAACAGATGTAGTACAAACCCAATAAATATATGCAGGTTGGATGCAGTTTCCAAACTTTAGCCCAGTTCAGGACTGACTACTCACTAGCTTGTCAATGAAGTCATCCACAGCCTGTCCAGCCTTGACCAGCAGGATGATCCTCCTGGGCTTCTTGAGCTTGGACACCATGTCTTCCAGAGATTCTGCTCCAATCACCTTGGAGCCCTTAGCCTCGTTCTGCAGGAAGTCATGCACCTTGGACACGGTACGGTTGTAAGCGCAGACCTGTTGGAAAGATATTGAATGAGTGAAAAAAAGTGGAACAGGTTATGCAGGGAGTAACAGCAACACACACAGGAGGCATCAACTTACCACAAAGCCGTGGTCATTCATGTTCATGATGAGGTTCTGGCCCATGACGGCCAAACCAATCAGTGCAATGTCTGCTCTGAGGAAATAAGAATCACATCACAGGTGAGAAGGTCGGATAGTCTGGCTTCAGGGTAATTATCATCAAAACAGCCTTCTGTCTAGTATGCATCTAGTCATCCAGTGTATTTTTATTTCAAGTAAATTAAAACATGAGCTTCAGAGTCCTCACTCCGAAGATCCCTTTAATTTCCCAGAGTCCATAGCGACCATCACCCAATTCAATGCTGCATACACCACACATATTTGTACTAAACTCTAAAGCTGACCCCGGTCAGATAACAAGATAACAGCACCGTTAGCATTAACTACTAAAGAAGATTACTCTCAGCAAAGGAGAAAAACAAAAGAACCTCAACTAGTAGTTATAACCTTTCTATTGCCCCGACTTTGTACAAAAAAAGAAACAACAGAAAAAGAAACAAAGAAACTAGTGAAGGACTTACTTGGCCATTGTGTTCTGTAGGCAAAGTAACTGTAAGGTAACTGTGTTAAAATGACAGTCGAGCTCGCACACCAGTCCTTTCCCTTAGATTTCCTCCTTGCTCGTTTTCCACTTCCTCGTTCTCATCTAAACTTGACTGAGACTCTTAGGTACGCCCACGTAGAGCAACAACCAATCGAAGAGCTTCCTGCAAACAAGCCACGTCCAAGACTAAATTTGATTGGTCTAGAATTCTGAGCAGAGCTATCGCTTCTCCTGTTGGCTCCCCCGGAAGTCACTCACGAAGCGTCAGTGCACGCCGTACGTCTGCTTGATGAAAGACCTGTTTCAGAAATGAATTTTCCTCTTTAAGTATCGCTATACAGTCAAACTTGTCTTGACTGTATATCATTTTGACTTGATGATTTTGACTTGTCAGTCTCCCAGTCGGATGCCTCGTTTCTACTGGCAGCGGTCAAATCCGTCAGACCTGAGAGCTGCGCTTGCGCCACAATAGACTATATGTCTATATATCTATAAGTTCATGAATCCCTTTTTCTTTTTCTCTGGTGAATATCTGAACAAGTACATTGTGTATTTCATCTTTTAATCACAAATGCGGAAGATATGCCCGTTGTTTAGCTGTGCGTGGCACAAATGTTTTTCTTATCACAACATCTAAATTTTATAATTTCAGTATAATGATTACACGCCCAGCAAGTTTTCTAAAAGAAGAATTGCCTATATATTTTTAGTAGATTATGCAACAGCACAATCAGTAATAATTTCAGTGCATATGCAGTCAATTTTCCTGTTGCTAACTAGCTCAGTGCATTACAGACAGTTAAAGAGAGGATAGTATACACATTGATTCTTGTCATGTTAAGTTATATTTCACACATTCTGGCACAGGAAAGATGTTCTGGCTGTCTTTGTTTGAAATGTTTGCCTTTTCTTCTGTATAATGGAAATAAATGGCATCTGAAAAACTGAGGACCAGTGTGCAGAGTGTGTAGATGGGTGTTCCTGTGCTGTGAACAAAGTTTGTTTAAAAAAAGAAAGAAAGAAAGAAAAACCCAAGAAAACAAATGATCTGGAAGAGAGAGAGACAGAAAGTGATTGCTGAGCTCCTTATATACCTTCAGTTAAGGAATTAAGCACAGTGACAAATATTACTCTAAATAGGCCACTCCCCTAATCTAAATAGTCACAATAACCTGTAAGCGGATATGGAGGACTAAGGGCCATCACACATATTTATTCAGAATAAAAGTTGTTTTTGTTTCTGTTTTGGGCAATGTCAAAATTAATATGCACAACAGCAAGTACACATTAAAAATCATAGAAAAGACAAAGTTACACATGTCTTATGCTTGACTTTGACTTCAGTTTGTGTGTGTAGGAATTTTTATGTTACTGTCAATATAATGCCTGTTTAGCTCGCTGTTTGAACAAGTGGTCATATGGCACAATCCAGCAGCCTGGGTTCAAGTCTGACCCTGGCTCTTGGCTACATGTCACCTCCACTTCCTTTACTGCTGCACTATCCAATAAAGGCAAAAGTATCCACCCTCACAAAAAGTTAAAGAAGGAAAAACACCCATGTTTTGTAAGCTTTTATAGAGTGTCTTGATGCGTGCTCAGGCATCCATGTAAGTAAATCAGAGACTGAAGGAGTCACTTGCATCAGAAACTTTTCTCATTGAAAACATTATGTCCAGAAAAACACAATCAAGATTTAGGGCTTTTATAAAGTGCATATTGAGGGATGGTCATTCAAGATATTTAGCTGCCTGTCAATTGAATAAAAAACTAAAACTGTGTGAATTTATACATAAACGTGTTCACTGAAGTCTAGTGTATGTTAATATGTGGTTTCATGATTGCTTGCTGTCTTTTGGTCCTGCTTATACATATTGGTAAAATGTTTGAGATGAGATGGAGATAAAGGTTTTAAACATTTTAATCAGCACACTCCTGCAAACTAAAACATATGAAGGTCTAAATATTTATCACAGGGGTCCACAAATCAGCAGTTTGGGAATAAAAAGTGCTTAAACTACTTTAATCCTCCTCTGCTGCAGTGCAGAAGGAACAACACTGATGGGAGCGATGAGGGTTTGTAGTTAAATTCCTGCTGTTACAGGACCAGAGAGTGGTCCTGTCCAGTAAACATCACTAGGATTTTGGAATTCTGGTTGCTATGACAGTACTGCATAACAGCACCATATCTGCAGGAGAGCAGGTCTGATCACACTTCTGAGGACACCTTTGAAGAGGTAAGACCGATCTACTGTTTTTGCTGATCTTTTTCTTGTCAGATTTCCTGTACAGTGTTAGGAAGTGGCTAAAATTATTTCCCCAGCATTGTTTTTCCAAGTAAATCGCTTTTTTTATTTAGCTACACTGGAAAAACAGTTATGATGGTATGTCAGTCTTTTTGCTCTAATCAGACTCTTTAAATGTATTTTCATTTTGTACTGAATAATTTTCATTTGTAATTTTTCTTAGTTTAATGAGGTGTCAGTAATGCACTGAAAGAGTTAAGACTTTATTTTGTGGTACTAAAATGCTAGTATTTTGACTAAACTGGTTGATGCTGCCAAACAGATTTGCATTTTTCAAAATGCATTTTTTAAATGCATTTTCTAAATGTAGTTTGAAACATTTAGAAAGTTATAAAATGTGATACATAACTGTATTTTATAATAGTTTTGTTAACTAACTTTGATTTGACTCTTTGATTTAATCTTGCATAAAACTAATACTGTGTTATGTTGTCACATCAAATATACCTTCTCCTCGAATCAAGTAAATTTAATGGCTAGAATAAGGCTGAAAATATTAACAGTACTTACAGCTTGAAGACGTTTCCTGATTTATCTTACCTCTATAATGATTTCGATTTCAACTCAAGGCAGAAACAAGGAAGGAGCTGGATCCGTTATGTCAGCAGACGCAAGAGGAGAGGAAAAAAGATGGGGCAGAGCAAAGGGTGGATCAAACAAAGGTACCAGAAGGCAGAAGGCAAAAACTGTGAGTATGAAAAAACATTAAACACTCCTCTCAAAAGGATACGTTAAAACAAACTTTTCAGGTATGACATTAGCATAAGACTGAAAACTATTCTGCTGATTAACAGAATCTTTAAAATTACTTCAGTTTTCTTGGATGGTACAGCTGGGTATGCCACAGGTTTGGAGTATATAGATATAAATATATTGGAGTTAATCCAAATACTAATGTGGCAAAATTATTGTTATTTAACCAGCATTTTATTATAAAAACCTATTGGATAACTTTTATTGTATGAAACAAAAAATATCCCATGTATGAAACTGGGATGATCGAGACACATTTATTGCTTCTTTAATCACCACAATAGTTTCAGTTTGTGATAAAAATATTTATAAAAATGTGTTTTGAATGCAGAGTTAGGCTTTTAATGTGTTAAACTTGCATTAGATAAGACAATGTACCACTGAACACAGGAGGGATTATTGCTGAAAATGGGTCTCTGAACACCTCTGTAGATATTCTATGAAAAATCATTCATGATCTGTGATCAGTGTTAATATTAAGCATTTATATGATTATTTTGATTAATTGCTGTGATTCAATCTGAAACCAAATTTGAGTCTATTCAGAAAACAGGACATTTCTAATTCACTCCAGACTTTTGAGCTGTAGTCTACATTGTAATTATAGTGTACGGTTATTGATTAGAGCAGATGATATGAGACTATCAAGAGAGACTGTTAAAAAGTTATGAGCTGTCTTGAAGCAGAGAAAGTGGAGTTTGTCATCCTTGAGCTGCTGGTAGGATTGAATGATGCTCTGGCTCTGTGGTCAAGTTCAGACATAGGCTTTAAGCAACCATGAGCCACTGATAAGCGTGATAGATTAATAAGCATGTATAAAGTGGACTTGTTAAACAGCTCTGATAGGAGAAAGTCAATGAGCACGCAATAAAGTGGACTTGTTAGGGACAGTTTACCATCAGTCTTGCTAAAGTTGAACTTCATTTGTATTTAAAGACAGACTTTAAAGAAAATTCTTATTTGAAACTGGTGATAAAATCCAGGTCAGACACAGTTACATACAAGCATACAGTACACACTACTGCTCAAAGGTCGGAGGTCAGTTAGAAAAGTCTCTGATTTTAATAGAAAATTGGCTTTAATGTAATATCTCATGAAGTGTATCAGTAATGTTTTCACAGCTTTAATCAAATCATTCATCATCCATAAGTTGTGATGCAAAAATGTCTGGAGCCCATTTTTAGAGACAATCACTCCTGTGTTATAATGTTCATTGAAGTTTCTCAGGTCAGATGACCAATAGATGATAAGAAATATACTCTTACTAATTATTAGAGTTGAAAAGTGCTTTGCTAAGCAAAATTAAATGAGGTTAGGCTGCAACTTGAAATTTTAACATAAAAGGTTCAGTTGGTGATGCATGAAAGAAAATAATTTTCTTCTAAAAATCTATTGGAGAATTCTGATTGTAAGAAATGAAAAATATTCAAAGAGTGAAACTGTTAAAAAGTGAAGGTTTTGTGCAGCTGGGTGTTGCAGCCCCTTTACAGGAAAATGTAAACTTGGTTTAATGAGGTTAAAACAAAAACTGGGATGATCCAGACACATTTATTCTTTCTTTAATCACCACAATAGTTTCAGTTTGTGCTAAAATCTCTTAAAAAGCTGTTTTGAGTGATAAGTTTGGCTTTTAATGTGTTAAACTTGCATTAGATAAGACAATGTACCACTGAACACAGGAGGGATTATTGCTGAAAATGGGTCTCTGAACACCTCTGTAGATATTCTATTAAAAATCATTCATGATCTGTGATCAGTGTTAATATTAAGCATTTATATGATTATTTTGATTAATTGCTGTGATTCAATCTGAAACCAAATTTGAGTCTATTCAGAAAACAGGACATTTCTAATTCACTCCAGACTTTTGAGCTGTAGTCTACATTGTAATTATAGTGTACGGTTATTGATTAGAGCAGATGATATGAGACTATCAGGAGAAACTGTTAAAAAGTTATGAGCTGTCTTGATGCAGAGAAAGTGGAGTTTGTCATCCTTGAGCTGCTGGTAGGATGAATGATGCTCTGGCTCTGTGGTCAAGTTCAGACATAGGCTTTAAGCAACCATGAGCCACTGATAAGCGTGATAGATTAATAAGCATGTATAAAGTGGACTTGTTAAACAGCTCTGATAGGAGAAAGTCAATGAGCACGCAATAAAGTGGACTTGTTAGGGACAGTTTACCATCAGTCTTGCTAAAGTTTAACTTCATTTGTATTTAAAGACAGACTTGAAAGAAAATCTTATTTGAAACTGCTGATAAAATCCAGGTCAGACACAGTTACATGCAAACATACAGTACACACTACTGCTCAAAGGTCAGAGGTCAGTTAGAAAAGTCTCTGATTTTAATAGAAAATTGGCTTTAATGTAATATCTCATGAAGTGTATCAGTAATGTTTTCACAGCTTTAATCAAATCATTCATCATCCATAAGTTGTGATGCAAAAATGTCTGCAAGCGTGCAGGAGCCCATTTTTAGAGACAATCACTCCTGTGTTATAATGTTCATTGAAGTTTCTCAGGTCAGATGACCAATAGATGATAAGAAATATACTCTTACTAATTATTAGAGTTGAAAAGTGCTTTGCTAAGCAAAATTAAATGAGGTTAGGTTGCAGCTTGAAATTTTAACATAAAAGGTTCAGTTGGTGATGCATGAAAGAAAATAATTTTCTTCTAAAAATCTATTGGAGAATTCTGATTGTAAGAAATGAAAAATATTCAAAGAGTGAAACTGTTAAAAAAGTGAAGGTTTTGTGCAGCTGGGTGTTGCAGCCCCTTTACAGGAAAATGTAAACTTGGTTTAATGAGGTTAAAAACAAAAACTGGGATGATCCAGACACATTTATTCTTTCTTTAATCACCACAATAGTTTCAGTTTGTGCTAAAATCTCTTAAAAAGCTGTTTCGAGTGATAAGTTTGGCTTTTAATGTGTTAAACTTGCATTAGATAAGACAATGTACCACTGAACACAGGAGGGATTATTGCTGAAAATGGGTCTCTGAACACCTCTGTAGATATTCTATTAAAAATCATTCATGATCTGTGATCAGTGTTAATATTAAGCATTTATATGATTATTTTTGATTAATTGCTGTGATTCAATCTGAAACCAAATTTGAGTCTATTCAGAAAACAGGACATTTCTAATTCACTCCAGACTTTTGAGCTGTAGTCTACATTGTAATTATAGTGTACGGTTATTGATTAGAGCAGATGATATGAGACTATCAAGAGAGACTGTTAAAAAGTTATGAGCTGTCTTGATGCAGAGAAAGTGGAGTTTGTCATCCTTGAGCTGCTGGTAGGATTGAATGATGCTCTGGCTCTGTGGTCAAGTTCAGACATAGGCTTTAAGCAACCATGAGCCACTGATAAGCGTGATAGATTAATAAGCATGTATAAAGTGGACTTGTTAAACAGCTCTGATAGGAGAAAGTCAATGAGCACGCAATAAAGTGGACTTGTTAGGGACAGTTTACCATCAGTCTTGCTAAAGTTGAACTTCATTTGTATTTAAAGACAGACTTTAAAGAAAATTCTTATTCGAAACTGGTGATAAAATCCAGGTCAGATACAGTTACATACAAGCATACAGTACACACTACTGCTCAAAGGTCGGAGGTCAGTTAGAAAAGTCCCTGATTTTAATAGAAAATTGGCTTTAATGTAATATCTCATGAAGTTTATCAGTAATGTTTTCACAGCTTTAATCAAATCATTCATCATCCATAAGTTGTGATGCAAAAATGTCTGCAAGCGTGCAGGAGCCCATTTTTAGAGACAATCACTCCTGTGTTATAATGTTCATTGAAGTTTCTCAGGTCAGATGACCAATAGATGATAAGAAATATACTCTTACTAATTATTAGAGTTGAAAAGTGCTTTGCTAAGCAAAATTAAATGAGGTTAGGTTGCAGCTTGAAATTTGGAGAATGTGGAGTAAATCTATTGGAGTAAGTTTCACACAGTAGAAATTTGTATTTATCGTTAATATTGTTTTTATCCTGATATTAGTGTTTATTTGTAAGTGTAGTTTTTGCATGATTTTATTCTGTTTGTATCGCTTGTTTTTAGTGTGTTATTTTACATCGTTTTAATCCACTGTGCATTGGCTGGGCATGGGACAAATTAGCTGATAGTGTCACCTGCTGAGGCATGGGTGTGTCCAGAGGTGTTCTTTCAGCTGTTTAAAGGACTTATTAGAAGGAAGCAAGCTGAGCACTGGAAGGAGAGAGGCCCTAGATATGAAGAGGAATGCATGAAGCCCAGGTAGAAAAGAGGGATCCGCTGCGTGATCGTGGGGGGCGCGACGCCTCGTCTGGAGACTGACCGGTCAGCGCGGTGTGGCGACCCAGTACCGACAGCAGGAACGGCGACAGTAGGAGACAACGCTTGTGATTGACAGCAGGGCAGATGTATACCTGTGCCTGCATTCGTGAGTAGTGTCTCCACTGTTGTTCACCGGGTGCAGCCGTGTTGGGAGAGGGTCACCATGGTTATAAGCCAGGGCAGCTTCCGGGATGATGGCTCTAGCTCCTATTTGTTTTTACTTACAGGGCGATGACGTGAGGGGAGCCGCGGTGGTATCGAGCGGCGGACTCCAATGCAGAATGCGAACTGTGCTGGGATGTGATGGGCCCAGTGGAGGGACGAGACTGGGATAGGAGGCTCCTCATCTGCCTGGCACGAGGCTGGCGTGGACCCCGCTCCGCAAGAGGAATTTCTGTCCAGCTCAAGAACACACAGGGGATATTCGTCCTGGGTTGTGGGACTGGGTGGGATTTTTGTGCATGAAGAGAATTGTATTTTTACCAGTTTTAGAACAATTTCATCTGGTCTCGGTGGGAATTTTAGCATATTGAGAATATTTTATTGTATACTTTTTTCTTAGTATCTGGTTTGTTTTATTCCTGCTGTCCACCTCGTGGAATAAACAGTTTCTGATCAGACAATCACTTCTGTGTTATAATGTTAACGGAAGTTTATCAGGTCAGATGGCCAATGGATGATAAGAAATATACTCTTAGCAATTATTAGAGTTGAAAAGTAGTTTGCTAAGCAACAAGTACTAAATCGGGTTAGGTTGAGGCTTAATCCTTCACCTTAACTGGCTCAGATGGTCTCTAAATGGATGAATGAAACAATACTTAACTTCCAAAAACAATATTTTAGTCAGGGCTAGCGGAAAGTTTCATAAATATCATTAATATGTATCTTCTCTGTCTTCCTATAGTTTCGTTTCATTTTCTTACCCCACCCCCAACCGGTCGAGGCAGATGGCCGCCCCCTGAGCCTGGTTCTGCCGAAAATGGAGTTCTTCCTTCCCACTGTTGCCAAATGCTTCGTCATAGGGGATCATTTGATTGTTGGGCCTTTCTCTGTATTATTGCACAACCTTTATCTTACCATGTATTGCAAGTTTATATGTTGTGAATTGTCTTAATTTAAATCAAATTGAACTGCATTCAATTAAAACTAAATATAACTTGTAATCAAATGTGAAGTCTTCTCACTCAATTTGGACAACTAGCACTGAAAAATACACTGACATCCTCTGTTTCCCAATTAGCAGATCAGAGGTTGCTGTTTTGTTCATGACTCAATACTTGAATAGTTTTATCCTGTTTATAAATAAACATTTAAAAATGACATTGCTTCATTGTATGATTAATTCTTTGTCTGTGTCAGTCCTTAATAGATACACATGTAGGCAACTGCTGTGATTTGGTGCTACATACATAAACTTGAAGTGAGTTAATCCACCTGTTCACAGGAAGATCGTGCGCCACAGTAAAAGGTGGTTTCTTGGGACTAAAAGCACACAATAAACTACAGCAGAAGCTCACATAAAGCAGGAAATAAGCAGGCACCACTTCATCTGCTAATGCACGTTTTGCACTTTTATTGTTGCCTCATTCACTAAACAGTTCAATGGTGCAAGATTACCATACACAGAATTAGGATATCTGCATGACACATCTATGCTATACAGCGAATGGATTATAATTATTACAAATACAGTAAACATATTTACATTTTAGTTCAAGCTCCATACAACACAGATATTTACAAAGTAAGTATGAAAATGAAACCGGTCTGACAAATAATGTACAGCGTTAATGACGTTTTTTTTTTTTCCTTTTCTTTTGGTGAACAAATCTGAAAGGGAGCGAGGTTAACTGATATTAATTGTCAGAGGGGGAAAATATCATGGCTAGTTTTGTTTCAAAGGCATCAACGGAAAAACAAACACACACAGAAAAAAAGTGATGAGGTGAAGAAAGACACAATAAGTGTGCTGTCGTTTAAGATGTCACAAGCTACTTTGTATAGTCCTATATCCCTGATATTAGAAAAAATAAAAATGAGCTAAAATACACCTTTATTTTGATAGAGTTCAGATGGATGCGTAGCATGACTGATGAGTAAATATCCTCCAAAACAAAAACAGACTTCCAATTCACTCAAACCACTTTCTAATAAAGAGGAAGCACTAATGTAACTCACCTCCTCAGTCGAGGTGCACGGGGTTACATTTTAGGTCTCTTTTTCCTTTTCCCCCCCCCTCTCTCTTACATTCAAACCCTCTCCCAGTTCACACTAGAACAGGCCGCCACACCATCATTTGGTTTAATATGAGTGGAACAACTAAACCGCACAGACTTTATTTGATCAGTTAGTTGAACCTTTTATTAATATGTGCAAAGAGCTGCAAACTAATATATATACATTGCAAACAATAAATACACAATCCAAAATAAAAACACCTCTGCAAATTAAGTGAAAACGTTTGCTCTGGCAGCGCTTCGCATCAACATGTATATGAGGTACATTGCACTTTTGAGATTTGATCTGTGCATAGGTGCATCTTTGATGTGCAGCTCAGAGATCCACAATCCAGCACGTTTCTGTTTCTCTGACCGTCAGGCTGGCTGACCCGAGGTCACCTCAGAGCTTTATTTTTTATCTATATGTAACAGACAGTTGGTGCCTCTCCTTCCGCGCATTTCATACGACACAGCAGGCAGACTGCTGGTTGGTTGACCAGAGTTTTTTAATGCCTGTCTGCATTAACACATCTCGGGAGGCGTAGGCGCCAAAAAGTGAATCCGGAGCCGAATGTAGCAGCTGCAGCACGGCACACAGAGCAAATATTTTCATGGGGTAGTATCAGAAATAAGACCTTTGAATATGTAGTCCCTTTAACTTCTTTCCTTCTATTAAACCCTTTGAGAAACAGCTATCCAGTGTACTCCTGATATGTGCTCTTATCATTTGTTCCTGATGCTCAGATACAATCCTGGACTCAACATATGTGGCTGTGTCTCTGTCCTTGCTATAGATATGTGTTAATGTGCAAAATAAGGTTAAAAAATTTAAGAAATAAATGCCCTCTGTTACATTTCACAGAAACCTTCATTGTGGAATGATTAAAAGCATAAGAAAAAAAATAACAATGTTAAAATAAAAAAAATATGAACACAATGAGAGTTAGATGAGGTTTTGATTCAAGAATAAGAATAGAAAAATGAACACATGGTTCCCTGTGGTGCTGCTGAACACGAGTACTTCACTTCAGAGATTTCAGCCGACACTGGTGTGAGAGCGAGGGGAGTCATGGGACTACATCGTAATCTGTCCTGCGGGCCATTTAAAAGCAGCTTTGCTGGCTAACCACTGGCGTCAAAGCAAAAAAACCAAAAGAAACATTGCACCTTCATTCTTTTTCCTTACGTCCTTCTAACCATTTCACCGCATTTTCTTTGCATCTTTACAACAAGAGTGTGACGTTAATAGCAGTAAATGTCAAGGCTTTCTGATTCTCAGCGAGTTAGAGCGAGCTAGAGGAGCAGAGAGGGATGTGTTAAATGAGGGTTAACTACCACACTGATCCCAGAACAGACCGCATGTACAAATCAAGTTCTCTCTTTAGTTCATTTTCATCCTCCTAGTCCTCCTCCTCATCTCCTTGTAACCCCGTTTTTTTTCCTTGGGATGAAAAAGCAAAAGGGGCCCGAAACTACTCCTGCAGGAACAATAGCTCACTATGTTTCTTTTAAACTGCTGAGATATGAAGCGTTCCTCGCTTGTTTGTCTCTAGTTAGTCTGCAGTTTTTATGTTAACACAAATGCATGAGTATTTTACTGACACTGGCACTATCGGGGGTTTAGAGGCGGCGTATGTACACAGATTGAGGAGGATCTAAGTATGACGTGGATGACAGTGGAAATCTGGCGTGGCCCTCCTGTCAAATTTCATTCCCACTTTGAGTTTTTGTTTCAGAGACGGTTCAGCCTGATGCAAATCTCACTGCGAGAAGAAAAATACCCCATAAATCTATTAGCAGCTATAATTTAGGTAGCAGAGCATAAACTAACACGTCACTTGGAGAGATCTGTAGATTTTTCCTTCATGGTTTCAAATGTAAGCTGGCTGATTTGGTTAATTTTTGTTTTTTGTTTTAAACTGAGGACTGCTGCAGGTATCATGCAAGCATGTTAATTTAATAAAAAACCAACAACAAAAAAACCCCAAAAATAGAATGAAACTCATTTCAGGAGACAAATAACACTGATAGAGACATTTTTTTTGTACAGATGATTGGCAAACGGAAAGTTTCTAAAGAGTCGTGCACACACAAGTAGACTACTACAACATGCTACTTAGTTAGGGGAGATTGGGAATGACAACGGAGCGGAACGAAATTAGACCCAAACATTGTCATTGAAACGAAAACACAAAAAGCTGAGGGGAGGGAATAGAGAGGAGGAAAGCTAAGTTGGCAGCGGGGTTGCTGGAGGGAAGCGGGGAGGCAAAAGTTCTGTGGAACTTAAACGTTTTAGTCGCATGAAAAGAGACTTAAGCCACAAGTCTACTTACAAGAGAAAACCGTCAAGAATCACAATGATTAATAAGTTTTAACACTTGGTATTTTCGGTATTTTCAAAGGCTTTTCAGAAAGGATGGAAGCGGTGGTTTTCCCCTCGTACCGCTCCGCCTGCTCAGTTCTTCGTCAGGCCGCTGCGCCGCCTCGCCAGCTTAGATCTGTGGGGAGAGTTTTACGTTGTGAGGAGGAGGGAATGTTTTTGAAGGGTGCAGACGCTGCACGTTTGACTGTGGTGTGAGAGGAGTGTGTGTGTGTCTGTGTGTGTGTACCTTATCGTTCCTGCTAGCAGAGGATTAAAAGCGTACAGCCAGTCGTTCATGTCTTTCTCGTTGTTGGCCTGCAGGAGGATGCCTCGATGTTTTGTGCACACTGCAAATGTGTTGGGCGTCTGAAAAGAAAACATCACATTATATTCATGTTCATTCAAATGATGCATTTGCATTTCAGCAATCAATGTGTCCAAAACTGGCCACGTGCACCAAAACAATTTGAATAAATTCTCATTAAAGACAAGCGTGTTACATCCAGCCTTACCTTAAGCATGGCCTGCTGGTCTTCGCTGTATTCCACCTGTGCTGTGGAGAGGTTGAGGACGCCTCGCTCCACGGGGTCCTTGTCGCTGTTGTAGATGAAGACGTAGGGCCGGCGAACAACCACAAAATGCTTCACCCATGAGTTAGAGCGAGGCTCCATGAAGCTTAGAAAACCCTTCTTGGACACAACAGATCTGAAAAGAAGAGATTTTATTCATTCATTTATTTTTTAAGAGAGTGCTTGTTTTTCTGAGGAAGAAGCAGAGTTGGTTTGTTTCCAGCTGAAATCATCCAGGTTCAGGAATCTGAATCAATCCACATCCTTTCTGCTTGAATTAGAGAACATGAGTATCGACTTACATTTGGTCTGTGAGACACATGTCATAGTGACAGTGTTTGGGTTAACACGGCATTACTCACCCTGGTCGCATTTCTTCAATATCAGGCACCAAGTTGAGGAACTCGTTCTTTGCAGCCCGCGCAAGGTAGGAGGTCTCCAGAGTGGGAACCATCGGGAAGTTTTCATAGTCTGAGAAGGAGGGACTGGAGGCACGTGAGCTGTTCTCAGGGGTCCTTTAACACAAATCACACCAAGTTAGAATCAAATAGATAACCTGTCAATAACCGTTTGCAGATTGAGCTCATTGTTCCTAAAAATATGTTTACTTCTGGTCCATGGAGCCACAGCGGGAGTCCGACAGAGAGGGGCAGGTAGAGGAAGGGGTGAGGGTGGCACTGCTGAAGCTCGTCACGGATGGATCACGTCCGATCGGTGAGATGTCAGAAAGCTGAAGTGAGACAACAGCAGGGTGAGTTAGACGTTAATATATCAACTCCCTGACACAGAAAGGCTATTTTTTAAATTTCTTTGTATTATTTCTCACCTTGCAGTCACTGATGCTGTTCACCAGCTGGTTGTATTCACTATTGAAGGTGTGTGTCAGAAGGCGCAGGCACTACAACACAACAGGAACAAGACCGATCAGCTCCGAGCAGAGAAGGAAGAAGAGGCGGCAACGAGAACGCCAGCTAAGCCGACGTTTTTCTCACCTTGGTGGCCAGCTCCTTCTCACGATCCACCAGGCTCTCGATGTCGGTGGAATCGTAGCCGCTGCTCTCGCTCGGCGTGATGGCGCTTTCAAAGGTGGTGCTGGAGATCTGCGAGGAGATGGAGGTGGACGTGGACAGAGTGCCAGAGCTCATGCTGGGGGACAGTGACTCGCTCAGGGACTTTGTGGTGGGAGCTGTTCCCACGGGAGCCGCCTCTCCCAGCTTCTCCCTCAGCGCCAGAAGGTGACGGGTCTTTTCCACCTGGACAAAAGATGGGGGTGAATGTGGGGTGGGGAGAAGAGGGGGAGGTAGGGTTAGTCATGTAAAGTCTGTAGTCTAAGAAAAAATTTTTTAGAATAGCACTTTGGTCTTTGAGTTGAAAAGTCGTTTTTCCCTCTAAGACATTAAACAGAGATTTATTTGTTTATAAATCTTTTAAGGCCCCACCTCCTGCAGCTGCTCCATCTTCTCTAGCTCCCACTGGTGCTCTAGGATGAGGCTGTCTCCTCTGGGCCTCCAGCCCGCCAGGTTCTCCTCTCCACGCACATAAGCCACTGATGTGTCCAGGACCTTCCTCCTCCTCCTCTGCATCCCTGCTCAGGACATGAGCCTTCATTAGGATAAAGCTCTCAGCAGAATTATGATAAAACAGCTGCCGTTCTTTAAACATGTTTCATGTCCGCTCACCTGGGCTTCCAGTGTCAGACATCTTACACAAGCTCAGCTCGTAGATCCCAGTCACTCGGTTGCTATAATGAAGCAGAAGTTATGAACGAGGAAACTTTGTAACAGGGCAGATATCTCTGAATGTGAAACAGAGATGGCCACAGTACAGCAGCCCAGATTTACCAGTCAGGAGTTTTGGAGTATCCAGTCCCAAAGAGGTTCTTGAGAGAACGAGGTGGGGAAATCTTGGCGTCTCGGGAGTAAAAGACCATGCAGATATCTTTGGTGATAATGGCAGGCTGGATGCAATGGTCCAGCTGTAGAGAGGAGATAAAGGGTGTGTGTTAGACACGATGACATCAAGAGACTTAAAAACACGTACAAACAGGTACAACACGGCAGAGCAGCGGCTGACCTCCAGATACGCAGATAAGGTCATGTAGATCTTCTCTCCATAGGGAGTGACGCGGTTGAGCAGGAGGGAGTTGTGCAGGGAGCTGTCCCACACTGCCTCAAAGCGATAGAAAGTCCTGAAAAAGACAGAAAGAGGAAAAGTTACCTTGACAGCATTATTTTTTATGAAGTCCTACTTGGTGCTAACATTACAGGGTCTCTGTGTACAGCAGTGTGTCATGTTGTTACAAAAAAAGTGAGTGACGTGAGCACAGTTCTGACATATCAGGAAGTGAACACAGTGACTGAAGCAGTGCTCACATTCATCCTTTAATCATGACATAACGTGAGGAGTCGCACTGAGGTGAGACCTTGACAACAGATAAATCAGGAGCCACAGAGTGTCAGCCGACACCAATCGGGACAATGATAAGAAAGAAATTCATTTACAGACGTGTGAAAAAGCAGTCTAAGGTTCTGGATCTAGATTATTACACCACATCATTATTTATTTAAAACAACCCAAAATGCACAAATGACTATAACCAAGTACATGTGACCTGTGAGTACCTGTGATTCAGCAGCTGATAGAACCAACTTTAGCAGCAAAAACTTGAGGTAACCATTTTTTTTAGTGTTTCACAGCAGTGTGGAGGAATTTGACCCACTTGTCTTTATAACGTTGCTTCAGTTCATTGAAGTTTGTAGAAATGTATTCATGCACAGCTTTCTTAACGTCCCGCCACAGCATGTCAATCTTACTGAAGTCTGGACTTTAAGCCATTGCAGCACCATTCTGTTATAGCTTTGCTGCTGTACTTTGGAGTCACTGACCCAACGATGATCTCATTTGACTCTAGAATACTTCATGGCTCACTCAGTGACCTGGACACTTTGCAGGTTCTTTGGCAGCAAAAAAAGCCCAAATAATCATCACCCGTGCAAAACCGCTGGTACGAAGTGTTTGTACTGATATGCTGTGTTTGGTTTTCACCAATCTTGAAGCTGTGCATTAGGGCTTAGGTTTTCAACTCTGCAAACTGAACCCATGCTGCCATGTTGTATATAGAGAGATAAGGGTTACTCCTGGAAGCCTTTTCAAACAGGCCATATTTGCTGAGTCTTTTTCTAATTGCACTGTCATGAACTCCAACATTTAGCATGCTAACTGTGGCCTGTAGAGCCTCAAATATCTGTGGTGAATTTTTTGGGATGTCCACTCCTGGGACAATTGGAAACAGTCTTTGATTTTTTTTTTTAAACTTGTGAATAATCTTTCTTGCTGTAAAATGATTGGATGTACTCACCACATCTGAATTTAGGCTCAGTGTTTGTTAAATAAATAATGACGTGGTATAACGTGTTATGCCTTGTTGTTCATCTGAGGTTTACCTCATATTAAGACCTACTAAGGACCTGATTGTTTTTTAAATTATGTCCTGATACATACAACCTGAGAGCTCACATAACTGCATATGCTCAGAATATACAGCACACATGGATACAAATTACTGCCTTGCAGCAGCAATTTTAAGACCGTCACTATGAGCTCTATACAAGGTTACACTGTTCCTGTTATTGACAGCAGGGGGCACTATCAGCCACAGACTGAGAGCCAGATATGCTCTGCTGGTGCCTCATTGGCCTCATTGTTACTGAGGTAAGACTCTATAGTGAGAAACAGCTGAGGGGGAAAACATTGATCTGGAAATGTCTGAGTGTTACAGAGGATATACATAGCACTGTGGTTCAGTGTCACACAATCACAAACAAATACAGAAAAGTACTAAAAAGGGTGTTGCCTCCAAAGACTGCTTTTACTGGTTTGGAGCTTAGGAGGCTTAATATCGACAGGCATGAATGAAGACAGATCTTATGCAACACACAAGCACACACAAACTGTGGAGAGCTTATTGCTATGAGTCTATGGGACTAATGAGAAGCATAAAGGTCTTTCAGTGAAGGAGCCTTATGTTCTCTGGTCGCTGGTACCTATCAATATCCTTATCAATAGAAAGCCTGAGCACAATCATGAGTCCAGCCGCGGCAGGAGGAAGAAAGAGAGCGCACAGAAAAAAAAAAGAGAGAGAGAGAAGCACAAAGAGTCAGGCAACAGAGACAATGAAGCAAAGTAACAGCAGCGAAAATGGAAAAGGTCGTGCAATGACTCCAAAGTGGCTTCAGAGAATATACAGACAAGGATACATGCATAGATTTTAACTGATAATGTTACTACAAAGCATCAAAAAATTATATTTTTACATGGCAGGAACTCAATCATGACAAAATAACACAGTGTAACAATGTAACACACTGGCTGTTTTAAAAACATAAATAAATGTGTTTCATGACAATAACTGAAGAGAATACAAGCAAGAAGGCAACAAGAAACCTTCAAAGATCTGTGAATGGAAACATTTTACACCTTCAAATGTTGTGACTAGTGCGTTTTCACTCAAATTGACTCAGCGTGGGAGTTTCACCTACCTGTTGTTGTTGTGGGATGACTTGATGTTCTTGGCAGAAATGATGTTAAGGGACAGGACAGCATCGGCTGCGCTATCGTCCACTTCAGCCTTGTTCCTGATACGACCTGGTGAGGCAGATCCACACAACAGTTATAAGACCTTCTTGTGTTGGAATAGCTCTCAATAGAGAAGCTCAGCCAGCAGGCAGTTCGTCCACTAACAGCTGTCTTATCACAGCATCCAGTACCAACACAATCATCCACACTCAAGAGCCCTGTTGGCTTCAGAGTCAGGAGCTAAATGTCTAAAATATGAAATGTAATTATTTGGTCCATCAGCTACAGCTACAGCATAAACTGCTTAAAGTGAGAAGCAGCCTAAAGCCCGACAGATTCATCTTTCCAGACTGAAAATATCTCAGAGAGAACAGAGTGGTGCGTTTTCAGTGTGATCTCACAAAGTCAAATCCCTTTAATGATGTTCTGTCCTGTCTTCCTCTATCAAAAGCACATAAACACTAGGGGTGCAACGATATTCGTATCGATATTGAACCGTTCGATACAGTGCTTTCGGTTCGGTACGCATATGTATCGAACAATACAACATTTTTTATTTATTTTATCAACTTTTCTTCTGACGATGCTGTCTGTGTTGAGCGCTCAGTGGATCTGCGTTCGACTACTCCGCCTAGGCTGCACTGTCGAGTGCAGATCCACTGAGCGCAGCGCAAGCTAGCAAGACAGAAGTTAAGCTCCTTGCAACATGGCAAGTGCCTCAACGATACCCGAAATTGAGCCTCCCCCACCCTCATTCAGATCCGGCGTTTGGAACTATCTTGGTTTTCATGTGAAGCATGACCCTGATGGTAAGCGCGTCATGGACAAAAGTAAAACAGTATGTCGGATGTGCCACGCAATGGTAAATTTGTGGGAACTAGTGCGTTAGCGCAGTTAGCTTGTTAACGTGTTGACGCCGTCCAACCCCAAGCACGGGGCGATCCGCAGTAACTTGTTAACGGAGATTTGCCGTGTTATGGTATTAATGTCATTTTAACGAGATTAACGCTGACAGCACTAGTGGGAACACAACGAATATGACTGCACATTTACGCCGACATCATCCTAGTGCAAAGACAAGTGGAAGCAGACAAAAACAACAAACAGGCATGCTACAAACTTTACCCGCGTCATTTAGATGGCCGTTAGCACATGATTCTCCTTATGGGGACCTGATATGTTTAATATGCTGCTGAGAATATAGCCCAGAAGAAGCGTATAGTATAGCTTTTATTTTGGAAAGAGCCATTTCTCTGTAATAAACTCTCTTTCCAAAGATGAGTGATTTCTCGATCTGATAGATTTATTTTTTTATTATTTTGTTGTTACAGCAACATTAAATTTAAAAACTGTACTTTTGAGTTAAAATATATATTTATAATTTTAATAAATGATAAATTAAAAAGGCATGAACATTTTTTTGTATCGAAAAAATATCGAACCGTGTCACCAAAGTATCGAACCGAACCGAACCGTGAATTTTGTGTATCGTTGCACCCCTAATAAACACTATAAAACATTGTTTCTGTGCTTTGGGTTTTTTGTTTTCTATAGAGAGGTATAGTACGACTAGACCCTAAAGGTAGGCTGCTCACCTACAACCAGCTCGCGAACATCCTTCCAATGGAGCTCGCTGCCCTTCTCGTGGATGAGGGTCACTGTGATCCTCCGCTGGATCCCCTGCAGCAAACATAACAGGAGCTCAGGAACACAGTGAGCACAGCTAGAGCAACATTACGCTTTAAAAGAAGATATTCAACTCTGTCAATCTGTGTACAAAGGAAGCAGTTACCACTGTGTGCGTAATAAGAAAACAACATGTGGATCAATCCTGTACCTGGTGCAGCAGGTAGGTACCATGGCAGGGCAGGCCTCCACTGTGATCCACGATGGCTGGGATGTACCTGTGCATGGAGGGAGGAAGGTCACACAACATCCTAACTTATAATATTCTTTGTGGAGATAATTTTTATTGTTTCTTTAAAGCTTGTGTGGGAATATAACACTCCAGGTGGATACTCACTCTCCAGTGGGCTCCAGCTCGCTGATCTCAAACCAGACCAGCAGGTCGTACTTGCTGACACACTGACCCAGGTTGGATTTGGTGATGGTGTTCAACTTGGTGGCTGGAACTGGCACACACAGACAGAAGCTCAATGTTATCAAGCGGGAATTTGTCTGAATTTAAGAGCAGATGAGTAAAAATAAGGAGTATTTACTACATGCTTTGGGTGACTAAATGGAGGATGGATAGGTGATGTGAAAACACTACTGACCCTTTATACTGAGCCAGTAGCTCACACACTTCTATTAACCTCCTAGGACCTGCCGTCCACATATGTGGACATCACATTTTGGGTTATTTAGACCAAAATACTCAATTTTGCTCTACATGGGCCTGATATCCACTTACGAGGACATTACACTGCTACTGTTCTATCAAAATTTTAAACGAATATCCTCATATGTGGCTCTTAGTTTTCTTAAAAACAAAAATAAGGTAAAAAAAAAAAAATCTGGCAATTCTTTGTTTTTACATTCATCGGGCCCCAATATGCCCAAATATCAAAGTGAAATTAAAAATGCATGCCGTGGAAGAGTTCGGGTCTTAGGAGGTTAAATCTGTCTAAAGAGCCAGTAATCACAGAGGATAGATACTGGAAGCATACTGAAATGTTAGGAGGAACTAAATCACAGATTACAACACCAGTGGCAGCACCCTGCTGTCTCACACATCAGGATTACGGTCCTGTTGAAACGGGCTAATCGCTAAAGCTCACAGTTGCATTCGTCTATGCTCAATATGATCGAAAGGAACGTTATTTCACTTGAAAACTGCTGTATTTACTCCTTATATGGTGTGAATGATATGTCATTGACCCTGAAGGCGTCTCCTCAGGACAGTTTCTAAGCGACAGGAGGACATCGTGACCGAACTAACCGCACCTGCAGCAAGGTGCAGCACTCATAACAACAGCAGAGCTTTACCGTGCTACCGCCTGCAGCCACAGAGCACTATAAGAGCACAGCACTACTCTAATCACTACAGCACCAGCATCATATGTCTGGCTCATTAGCTACAGTCCACTGTACCAACCATGATGCTTGGGGACAGTTAGCACAGGGTCACTGCCCACTGGGAGGAAGGGGAAGTGAGAGAGCTGGTCAGCCTCATCCTCCAGACTGGCCAGAGCAGAGGACGCCAGGGAGTTGGCGTGCTCGGACAGCGTGTCCAGCACTTTGCCGTTCACATAACCGCTCACGAGGTAGCGGATCAACTCTATCTTACGGGTATGGTCTGGATGTGCGATATTGATGAACGGCGAGAGAGATTGAAGGGGAAAAGAAGAGGAAGGAGGACAGAGTTGGGTAAGTGGATTATATAAATTGTGAGGGAATGATTGAATAAGAGACACAAAAAAAAAAAAATCCAAAGGAGGCGAGAAATGACAAGGAAAAAAAAGTGGAAGGACACATGAGGCATGCTTATGTAAGAAAAAGTCAACATAAAATTATTGATGGCAGAGAACACATTGAAGTGACATGGAAACACGCACCTGGTTTGGACAGAGGCATGGGAATAGGATAGTATTTCCTGGATGGTGTTGGAGGACTGCATATAAAATTAGCCAACGTTATTAGAATACAATCGTTTACACATATCTAACAAAATCTGCTGCATTAAATATGAATTATCACTGCATGACTGGATCTGCTGTTTGACCCCCACCAACCTGATCACGTCCTGGCCATGGAGGTGCAGCGGGTGCTGCTGGTAGTGGCCGAACACTTCAAACACGACGGGCTTGCTCTTGATGTACTCCATAAAAGACTCTGTAACTTCGACAGAAATCTGCTCCAACAGATTTAAAAAAAAGGAAAAAGGATTTGACAAACTGAGTTAGAATAAAATCGTTGAAGCACAGTTAGTGTGTGTAGGTGCAGATGTGTGTGTGCACTCACATTCTGGACGTGGTAAAAGCCCAGAGGAGCTCCTTTGCCAGTGTTTTTCAGAGGCTCGGTGGAAAAAGCCTCATCGTGACGGTGCAAGAAACTGAGGGAAGAAACATAAATGAGTGTCAGCGGGTTGCATTTCTTTTTACACGAGATAACGACAGACAGCTGAAAGTCACACTCCAGGATTTAGCTAGAATTTTGAATCCTCCTTGTTCTGAGTATTATATTTAGAGATAAAGCTGAAACTCAAATCAAACGACTTTTAAACCAAAACAGTTTGGTGTAAAGTTACAGCAATAACACCATACTTTAGTTAAAAAGCTGATTTTACAGCACTGCATTTTCCACTTAACCAGTCTGCTTCAAACAAATATGAACTACTGTGCAAAAGTCTTCCCTTGTTTAGTTTTTTTTCCCCAATAAAATGGGAAACAGGTGCAGCAGTTTATTGAAACGTGCAAACATAGATGGAAATTTGGTATATAAGAAACAGAGTTTGTACAATTCTAATGTTCTTTAAAGTCAGTATTTGGCATGACCACCTTTATTCATCTACACAGCCTGAACTCTTAGGCAAGCGTTCTTGTCATTTCTTTAAAGTAGTTTTCCAGACTTCTTGAAGGACATTCAAAGCTCTTCGTTGGATGTTGCCTTTAGATGATCCCACGCTGCTTCATTAAGGTTCTGGGCTCTGTTGAGGCCAATCCATGACTGATAATGCTCCTTTGTGTGTTTTTGCGGTGGATCAAAATCTGACGGTACTTTTTTGCATTCTTAATTTAATCAATACTGACAAGATCTCCAACACCACTGCCTGAAAGTGCCTAAACATACATTTTAAAGTTGGTGTTTTCCTCGTGTACCTCAAGTACAATGACTGGACTAAAAAATGAGTGGAAAACATCCAACGTTCAAAGAAAAACTTTGAAAGACATTTAGAAACCCTTCAGAAGGAAAGTCTGGCTGCTTGGAAACAAAATATGAAGAATAAGCAGTGGCTCAAGGAGTGACTTTACATCAGCAACAGAACTATTCACTTAGCTTTGATAAGAAAGTGTAAAGGAAACCCGACTCAACTACTATATTCTCAGGATCGTGCACTCACTTGAATTGGCAGAAGATGTCAGCATACTCAGGCGGGATGCCGCTGGCCTGGAGCACAGTGACACGGAAGGTAAAGACGCTGCCCACCTCCAAGTGGCTTGCCAGATCATCACCATGACCTAGTTTGGTTTCTCCAATGTTACCCAGCTTGAGGTCTAAAGAAAGCCACAGTGAAAGGTTAGTAGGCTTGCTGGATGACTTATTAAAAAAAAAGAAAAAAAGACCCTTGACTGAAAAGACCCTTGACTGCACCTGTGACTCTGCAGTCTCCATTTGACTTCAAAACAAGCACACATTCGCGCCTGTAATTTATAGAGCGGATTCTGCTGTTCACTCATCAAATAGCTTTCATACACGTTCCTTCACAGGACAAGAAAAACTGCCAAATTTCCATAACAAAACATTTTAATTCCTCCTTTTTCATTAAACAGGACCATCTGCGCTTAACACTGGGGCTCATAGGTGGAAATTTACGAGTAAAGGGGTGAAAGTCTGGCAGCCTTACCCATGTCATTGATTCTGTTGAGCTCCTCTGAGGGTGTGATGACCTCTGAACTCTGACCCTGACCCTCTACGATGCGCAGCTCTTCCAGGGACAACCCAGAGCGGGTTATGACCTTGGAGGGGAAGTCATTCTGATTGAAACAGAGGAAGACATTAGCATATAGCTGGAGGAGCGACACTAAATCTCCAAACCTAGCTATAGTGTGAGGCATTGGCCGTTTAACGCTAGGCATTTTATTTGACTTGAATACGTAGGGAAAAAAAAAAAAAAGGAACAGCAATGACTTGATGTTTGAACCACAATATTACACGCCATCACAGAAAAGGTGCTTCTCCGGGCTTACCTTTTTGAAGTATTCATCATCAAAGGAAATCTTGGCGGTTCCTGACTGCCTCACTCCTGACCCGTAGTCTGGAGCTTCCTCGTCAGCTACAAAGAGAAAAACCCTCCTCTAATCAGGATCCATCTCAGACACAGATGACTTAAACTGTCAACACGGATCAAAAGGAATACACTGAATCTAAGGAATCTTTTTTTTGCCACTGCACCAGTAACTTAAAAAAGGCTCTTCAATATGCTGCCATGCTGCTACTGAACATTAAAGCAGTTAAATTTACCATTTAAATAGCATAAAAATGGAAAACATCATATGGCCCAAATACAGGGGCGCTCATATTTAATAAAGAGCAATAAGCGTGCTTTTATCTCCCCCAGTAGGCTCACTCGTTAAAGAATCTCATTAATTACTCACCAGCTATAGCCTGGACCCCCACACGCAGGAAGCCACGCACCTCGCCCTTCTCTGTTACTACAGCAACACGGTGAACCAGAGGTACAGGGTACAGCAGGTTGCTCAGGTACACAAAAGCTCTGAGAGTAAAAAGGAGGAGAGAGATATGAAAACCGGAGCGCGGTGCAGTCTGGAAACAGCTGCGGCATTTTTCAGATACAGAAAACATCAACATCCGATTCACGGAGGCTTTCACTAAACTGCTGATATCTGTTGGATCCCAAAGCAGACTGGATATCGAAAAATCTGAGCAGTGTCACAGACAGTTTTCTGACGTCTCTACAGAACATATACAGACTGACAGCAGTTCAAACACCCTGCGCACAATCGCTTTGAGTGTTTAGCACATAATAATGACTACAATAACATACTGCAAAATATTAGTGACATTTATGTGAGGAGAAGCAAAAAAAAATTAAGCACCAAAGAAAAAAAACAAAAACAAAGGGGGGGAATATAAACTCAAACATGCTCCGGGGCGCTGAAATCTGCAGCAGCTCAAACCATCTGTTTTATTTTTAAACTGCGTGACAGGGTGGTGACGGATCGCCGGGGCTGCGGCGGTAAAGCCTGTAACAGGGTGGTTTATTGTGCTGCGTTATGGCCGTGTTAGTCTCTTACCCACGCGCTCACTGACAGTTTGTTTTGTGGGACTTGATTTGTTTTGCTGTACCTCTGATGGCCTACTCTTTTTTTTTTTTTTTTTTACTGTCTGCTGTCCCAGTGCAGGGAGACTCGCGGCTAAGATGGAGGAAAGATATGAATCTGTAAATTCTCTGAAGTCACAGTGACGCAGGTTAGCCGAGCTTAGTTCAGCTCAGTCTGGCTGCACCGATCTGTCATCTTCTTCTGAGGCGGGAGAGTCGTTTTTTGTTTTTTTTAAAGTAGCCATTGTGTTTACAGCACTGAGGCTGCGGCATGGGTGCAACGTGAGCTGCTGCAGCATTTTGCAAAAATGAATTAAAACAAATCCCAGTGAGCCTGATTAAGTGACAGCTACCAACTACTGGTCAGTTAATATGAACTACAATCCATCACACTGTTAAAGCAGACAAGGTTATAAAAACATAATGATGTAATTACAATGTAATAAATAAAAGAAATAAAGATTAAAAAAAACAACAACATAAGATGACAAGTAGCCAATCAGCTTTCACACAGCAAATACATGTATTTCAAACACAGATGGCAGTTAATGCAGTCAGCACTGTGATGGTGGCGGGAAATGAGACATCACGCTGGGAGGATGGATAAAGATGGTGGCTTTTTTTGTACGACTGAGTCTAAATTAAAAGTGTGACTAATCATATTACATCCAAAAAGTGCCCAAATTATCTCAAACCGCTCTGAAAACATGATCTGACTCTTTCAGGAAGTAATTTGCGCGCATGTGTTTACTCACATTTTAAGCTCCTGACCTTCCAGCTGTTTAATAATAATGTTGATGTATTTTGTCCCTTTACATCTATTCACTGCACTGCTGCTCGATGCAAAACTATCAACTATCCTAAATCTATTTCTGCATCGTCACAGGGCGTAATCCAGTACATCCTCAGTTTTTCCTATTTTCTTCACTGGTTTCTCTTTGCTCTGTATCTGCATACATGCAAATAAAAATAAACCAAGCCAACATCAGCTCCAAACTGCTGCCCCAGCCTGTATGTGGAGGATGAGAACGCCACGGTCACCAACCTTCCCACCAGGATGAACCAGGGGGAGCGGTCGTAGAAGGGGTCCTGGCCGTCGCTGAAGATGTCCGAGCCCTCCTCGGTGCCGGCGTCTGAGCTAGTGTCGTCCACGAACGCCTCGTCGTCGATCAAATCAGACATCTCGCTCTGACGCTCGTCCGCCATCTCCGTGATCTCCGAGTCGGTGGTGGAGAAAGTAGGAGAGGGCGTGCGGTCAGCCAGGTGCTCATTGACGCAACCGTGGAAGATGGGGGAGCTGAGAGGGGCGGTGGTTTGGGAAGAGTGGCGAGAACCAAGGAAAGGTAACAGTGGAGCAATAGAGTTAAAACAGCTCAGCGAGCACGGCATCGATGTGACACTTCACTTTCAGAAACAAACATTTCCTGCCTCAAACAACATAAAACACATAGCTGGACACTAACCAGCAGGAAAGGCCTGTATTTAGGTTTTCTCCAGTAGGTAATGTAAACAATTATCAGCTACACAGAATAATCTGAAGTGTTAATGCAAATAAAATTGTAGGATTCAATTCATAGGCAGCAGGTATTAAGCCAACAGTGTGACAGCGGTTTACAGAAACATGACCATTTTAAACCAAAATGAAACGTCACTTTAAAGGATTAACATACAAATCGTCTCACACAGGCTGAATGAAAAGAGGATAGAATACAAAATGCCTCAAAATTCCACATTATCCAAATCCACAATGCTGTTAACAAGTGTTTGTATGAATTACAGTTGGATATCAACATGGGAGTGACATGTGAGAACAGACACAGCAAAATGATAAAAAATAAATAAATAAAAAAACAACAACACAGGATTAAAATGTGACATCAAATAAAATAATAAATACAAAAAGGAATGTTGTTATGTGACATGAAATCATATGGGAAAATAAAATCAACAACAAAAAAATAAAATGAAGGATTTCCACGAGGCGCAAAACACCAACAGACATAAATAATAAAACATGAGGCCCAAACGTGTGATAACGCTGGTGCACGTAACTCCAATGGCAGAGGATGAAAGTGAAAGTGGAACACGAGTGAATGTGATGCACCGTACGCTTCTGTTGGCTTGTTCTGCGTTACATACCTCCCCACGAGTTTGAACCAGTGGAAACGGTCATAGAAGGGGTCGTTTCCTGTCAGAGTGCCCTCGCAATCCTCCTGGTGCGTGGAGGCCATTTCTCCAGCGCGGTCGTACATCGCTCTCATCTGGTCTAGCCTCTGCCTGCAAAATGACAAGCGAGTCATTTTAATGGACAAGCGATGAGAAATAGAGCTCCTAAAAGCCAGAAGGCAGAGACGCTGCTGGGTGTACAGACGCTGATATCATAGCTCTGTGTGTCCTTCTTGCATTCCTGGTACAGGAAATATGAGAAGAGGCACACTAAAAAAAATAAATTTGCACAAAAGCAGATAGATGATTTAAAAACAAAAAAAGGAAAAAAAAAAGTTTAAAATACTTAAAAATATGTTTTGGTAAGTTATTTCTTATACGTTTTAGTTACTCTAAAATTACAGTTAAAATCTGAAGTTAGGGCTTTTATTATTATTATTATTATCATTATTATTATTGAGAATGGTCTTTCAGTGATAGACGAAGCACTACGTTACCAGTTTATTAGGTACACCTGTTTAACAGCATTTTAAGTATAACCAATTTGAAAACAACAACAACAACAAAAAAACCCAAGTACGTGTCAAACGTGTCTCAAGTGGAGCTTCAGGGTTTAAATTTATGTATTGTAAATAAACTCAGGACTGGTTTAAGAAAGGAAAAGTGGAAGCATTACTTGAGTTTTTCAAGGGACCAGTAGTGCGTGGCTCCATTCTTCAGGTCTTGAACCTCTACAGCGACCACGGTGCGAGGGAAAGGCCTCGGGTCACGATCTTTCTCTGGCTCTGGGGGAAGGAGCTCAGGGGGCAGTGGCGAGTAGGGTGTGTCTGTCAGCAAGACAAACTGGAACTGGACCTGATGAAAGATGGGAAAGGACGAATAAAAGGGACGGTTTATATCTTCAGGTAAGTAAATGTTCGAAGGTTGGTTGGTATCGTGAAGCTGAAAGATCAGATGAACACCCCTCTACTCCCTTCCTCTTCATGCCCTTTTGATCTCAGCATCTTCTGGACACATAACGCTAAACCAATTAATAACATTCGATATAAATCACACACAGATAGAAACCTAAGATAAAATCCTGTCAGCCTATGATGAAAATGGTCTGGAAATGTGACAGATGACCCATTACTGGTATTAATCATAGAGGGCCTAGAAGTGGACAAGCATATAAATCACACTTTTATCCCTGATGAGGGAGGTAAACCAGGCAAACCAGCTTCTGCTTTGTAATATTTCTTTCTTTCTGAGGCGGTGAATCAGCGGTTGCTCCCTGTAACATTTGAAAACACGGCCCTGTGTATTATCTCAAAACACACAGTCTAGACCGTATGTATTTGGACAGTTAAACATCTTCAGGCGATGTGCTTCAGCACATTCAATTTGTTGTTAATATAAAATTCAAACTACATTAAAGTGCAGGGTCTCAGTTTTATTTAAAGGAGTTTTCACAGGGACATAAAAAATAAATATCTGTGTGACCTTTAATAAATAATGCCTTAAGGTTATGAGTAGTAAGGGAATGGCATTGATATACAGCTTTGTCATCTTAGTAACCATTTAAAGTGCTTTAAAGTAAAAGCCACACCTCTAACCTTGAGGCCGATGCCACTGAGATTCAAACTCGGCCGAGACTTTTAGCAGATACACCTATGTTATCAATTTGAAACTGCTACTCTACTTTGTTCCCGAGCTATCGCATGCACAAACTTGGGTGTCCAGGTGAGTTCAAAAACAGGAACCTTCTTACAGTGTGGCGACACCTTTAACAAGGAGAGTGCCGCCATTTTTTTTTTTAATTTGCTGGTTCTTTAAAATGTATCAATCACATTCAAAGCACACCAAAATGGTCTACTGCTGGCAGCAAGAACTTCCAGTATCTAAAAAAACTGAAGGCCTGCATCACTTTTAATTTTGTGTTAGCATGCTGCACGCTAATGTGGCCACAATTAGCACTGACCAAACACAGACCTGTGTGGGAAATGCAATGCTAAGCCAACAAACAAGGAGTGAGTCTGGGATTCTTTTTCACCTTGTGTGCTACACTGTAACCTAAACACCCTGAAGAATAGAACAGAATAGAATAGACTAGAATAGCCCTTTATTTTCATTGTCATTGTACATGTACAATGAAACTGTAGAGGGAAGGGGATGCATAAGAAAAGTCTATGGTGACAATACAAGTAATTTCTGAAATGTCAACACCACTGCATGAAAACATTTTGTACTGAACGAGTCTATCCTCTTTGTGGGTTTTACTGCCAGTCGACAGCTCTTAGAAGGCTGTTCCCATCTTGATGAAGCTGTATTATATAAACGGGGCTTCTTGAGAGGAGGGCTTTAAATAAATAAGGAGCTAAAATGGAACTTTTCTTTTTACAGAGCTGAAAAAGAGGCGGGGAAGCAGTGTATAGTGTAAGGATGATAATATTTTATTTTAACACTAAGTTATCTAAGCACACTCTAGCAAACCCCTAAAATAATGCTAGGAACCATTATATGCATAATGTTTTATGCAGCAACCTTTAAGTCTAACATCCTCTGACCCATTAACATCATCAGGCGCTTCCCTTGTGACGCTCTCACAAGGCCTGAGGGCGTGTCATGTGGGTTTGTGTTTAGGTGTCAGTGAAATACGTAGAAAACGACAGATTACTGCTGTGTGGGTGATTCACTTCAAGGTAAGTAAAGAGAAACACCAATTCACTTACTTTCTTCTTCAGTTCCACACTGATGGCATTAGCCTCTTTTAGGTAGACGGCATTTCCCCACAGCTGATCTCGAAGGGAGGTGAACTGATGGTACCTCCACTTCCTGAAGGCCCACTGAGCCAGCTCAAACTCATGCTGAGTCCACGGCACTGTGCGGATACAGAAGACAGAGGGGGTGTTATCAAGATAAATACAGCAATTATTAAACCTTACAAATCAAATAATCATAAAACCCAAAAGGACCATAGCTTTGATTTAGCCCAGCCACAGATATATCCTACTTAGCATTAATGCTTGAAATTCAAGAGGATCTCTCAGTTATAGCATTTTGTCAACTTTACTTCAGTTAAAGGTAACATTACTTGTAGGCACTGACTGCAGTATCGACAGTTTCTTTTTGAGTCCCTCAAACAGAATTAATGAAACAAGTTCCAGAAAGGCATGAAACTTACAAACTTATGCGTCGAGAACCAAAACTAAGAGTTTCTTGTATGAAACTACAATCTATGAGCATAAAGGTTTGGTTCTGTCACAATAAATAAAACCTCTTTAAACATGACTGAGCCTGTATTCACATTAGGTTTCATTTTGACTAATGTGCCACCTAGATGGATGAGATTAAGACTAAATTAATTAATGACCCATCGCTGGTTATTACCAGTCTTTCATCCAGACTTAAAATGATGGAAACCAGCACAGAGGCATGCTCTGAAACCTGAAACAGTGATTTAATGACAATCTGTCATCACTGGGCTGAATACGTATGGTCCTTTAGACTTCATAATGATGAGCATTTCAGACCTGGTCTTCCTTGAAAAAAAAAAAAAAAAAAAAAAAAAAAATCTCAATGGATTTTTGGTTAAACAGAAGTTTAGTAAAAGTAATATAGAAATTTATGTAAAACAACATATACCATTAGTAGTACGTTTTATTTTGCATGGACTAGAGGATGTACTAGTTTTGAGCTAGTTTTCTGTTAATACCTTCAATGGGTAATTAATGTGGTACTATTAAAATACTTGAATCTGAATGAAAGTGATATTATGGATATGTAAATACTATACGCACATCCAAGGAGTTTAGGCTCTGGACACAAAGTGTGGAAGAAAACAGACAGTTCATTTATATACAGTGGCTTGCAAAAGTATTCGGCCCCCTTGAACTTTTCCACATTTTGTCACATTACAGCCACAAACATGAATCAATTTTATTGGAATTCCCGGTGAAAGACCAATACAAAGTGGTGTACACGTGAGAAGTGGAACGAAAATCATACATGATTCCAAACATTTTTTTACAAATAAATAACTGCAAAGTGGGGTGTGCGTAATTATTCAGCCCCCTGAGTCAATACTTTGTAGAACCACCTTTTGCTGCAGTTACAGCTTCCAGTCTTTTAGGGTATGTCTCTACCAGCTTTGCACATCTACAGACTGAAATCCTTGCCCATTCTTCTTTGCAAAACAGCTCCAGCTCAGTCAGATTAGATGGACAGCGTTTGTGAACAGCAGTTTTCAGATCTTGCCACAGATTCTCGATTGGATTTAGGTCTGGACTTTGACTGGGCCATTCTAACACATGGATATGTTTAGTTTTAAACCATTCCATTGTTGCCCTGGCTTTATGTTTAGGGTGGTTGTCCTGCTGGAAGGTGACCCTCCGCCCCAGTCTCAAGTCTTTTGCAGACTCCAAGAGGTTTTCTTCCAAGGTTTCCCTGTATTTGGCTCCATCCATCTTCCCATCAACTCTGACCAGCTTCCCTGTCCCTGCTGAAGAGAAGCACCCCCAGAGCATGATGCTGCCACCACCATATTTGACAGTGGGGATGGTGTGTTCAGAGTGATGAGCAGTGTTAGTTTTCCGCCACACATAGCGTTTTGCATTTTGGCCAAAAGTTCCATTTGGTCTCATCTGACCAGAGCACCTTCTTCCACATGTTTGCTGTGTCCCCACATGGCTTGTGGCAAACTGCAAACGGGACTTCTCATGGTTTTCTGTTAACAATGGCTTTCTTCTTGCCACTCTTCCATAAAGGCCAACTTTGTGCAGTGCACGACTAATAGTTGTGCTATGGACAGATTCCCCACCTGAGCTGTAGATCTCTGCAGCTCGTCCAGAGTCACCATGGGCCTCTTGGCTGCATTTCTGATCAGCGCTCTCCTTGTTCGGCCTGTGAGTTTAGGTGGGCGGCCTTGTCTTGGTAGGTTTACAGTTGTGCCATACTCCTTCCATTTCTGAATGATGGCTTGAACAGTGCTCCGTGGGATGTTCAAGGCTTGGGAAATCTTTTGTAGCCTAAACCTGCTTTAAATTTCTCAATAACTTTATCCCTGACCTGTCTGGTGTGTTCTTTGGACTTCATGGTGTTGTTGCTCCCAATATTCTCTTAGACAACCTCTGAGGCCGTCACAGGGCAGCTGTGGAGCTGTTTTGCAAAGAAGAATGGGCAAGAATTTCAGTCTCTAGATGTGCAAAGCTGGTAGAGACATACTCTAAAAGACTGGCAGCTGGAATTGCAGCAAAAGGTGGTTCTACAAAGTATTGACTCAGGGGGCTGAATAATTACGCACACCCCACTTTCCAGTTATTTATTTGTAAAAAATGTTTGGAATCATGTAGGATTTTCGTTCCACTTCTCATGTGTACACCACTTTGTATTGGTCTTTCACGTGGAATTCCAATAAAATTGATTCATGTTTGTGGCTGTAATGTGACAAAATGTGGAAAAGTTCAAGGGGGCCGAATACTTTTGCAAGCCACTGTATATATTAAAAAACAAACAAACAAAAAAAACACACGCACTCACCCACACATATATATTTATATATACATATATATATATTTTAGCATTACATGTAGTGTGTACAGAAAAAAAGCAACAAAAAAACAATCATCTTCAGGTCTGAAAATGCATACTACACACCTTCCTCTTCCTCCTCCTCCTCCAACTCTTCTTCATCGGGTGTCTCAGCTACCAGTGAGCGAGTCTCCACCTGTTTCTGAAGTTCCTGCAATTTGCTCTCGTAAACCTGGACACCAACACAGGGAAGAGGAGAGAGAACGTGGAAAACTGTCCGTCAGCCGCAACAACAGGTGAACTCAGCGAGCCTTCAGAACTGCAGCTTCTCTTCCCAACCTCAAATGAACACGCAGTGGCTCACGCCAACCCGACGAGGGTTTTATTTGTGAAAAATGAGCACTGAAGACTGTGATTATGAAGCCAAATGATGTGTGCTTCTGGATGTGTAATAGCATTAAACTGGTTTATAGTTATTAGATTGTAAGATGTACACAGTAATTTTGCAAGTCCTACCCTTATATTATGAATTTCTAGATAAATATGTTGCACATAAGCAATTCATGCATCATTAAAAAGAAAAAAGAAAAAAAAAGATATTTCTACTGTCCATGAAACTATTATTAAATCCAGGACTAAAGAGGTTCAATAAAGTTCTAATTATGTGGATCGCTCAGCTCTTCACCAGTGCAACAAAGGAGAAACCATCTCCTTGTGTAACAGCATAAACTGTGGAATATTTTCTATATTGATCAATGAGGAAAAAAAAGCAACTGAGAGCAGTGGTATGAGTGGAAGCAGAGAGGTGCTGGTAGAAGCTGAGTCAACTGTAATCCAATGAGGGGCGCCATCATCATCATCATCGGGACAGGCTGTGTTCCCAATGACCTCATCCTGTTTGTTCACAGTCTTCTGAGAAGACAATGCAGCCTTTTCATTTGTCTTTGCCCTCCTCCTCTCTGCTGAACTCCTACCAGCAAGCTGACGTCTCCTCATTTAAGGAGCCCGTGGAAATCCAGCATGAAAGTTTCACCGATCAGCTTGAAGCTACCGAGTTTATTATAGGGACACTTTAAGCACCTTTAACCTGAGTGTTGCAAATAATTAACCCTGCACACTGCCTACATGCAGATTCTACTCCTATTTAGGTTTAGTGGTAGTGAAAAACAAATACCAGCCATATGTAACAAACAACTGCACATGGATCATGTAATTTTATTTCATTTCTTTCATACCTTGACAATAAAACACATAGTTGTGGTATATCCTTTATGAAAACCAGTGAACAATACTGTTCAATGTTAATGTGCTCTATCAAGGAGCAACACAACTCGGTACACAGCCACAATGAGGCACTTTATGTGGTTGTAGGTTCAAAAAACAAAAAGATGTACGACACTCAGACACAGAGACCTAGCATACTTATAAATGCAGATTTCAGAGCTGTACACACGGTGGTTCATTTGATGCTGTACACTCTCCAGCTTACCCGGTCACCATCTGCACCAGAGCTTATGTTAAACAACCTACTTTTAATAGATTCATCAGGGCTGAGGAAATGTAAGCTACTCCATGCAAAGATAGTCAAACATATGAGGGGAAGGCTGGCTGAATATGTCATGTCATTTGGTTTTTTGTTACAGCATAGTAAGGCAGAATATATAGTGTCAAAACTTAAGAGCATAAAAAAGAAAATAAATTCAAATCCCAGGCTTAACAATATGATAGTCCTCAAAGGTCTCTCCCGTCCTGCTGCGAGTGTCGCTGTTAGTCTGAAATGATTTGAAGGCCATCTGATATCTAATGTTAATAATTAATGGGGGTTCTTTTAAAGCTAAAAATGCAGCAGACAACAGGCCGATTGAAAAGGTAGGCAAATACGCACACGCTAAAGCACAGAGGCAAAAACACTGACACAGACTACTGAAGTTATTAACATGGACAACAGATTTCATAGACCATCACACCCATATCTGTCTTGGTTGTGTGAATATGCAGCTAAAGACAAGGCAGTCCTTTAAAAAAACAAAAATCTCATTTGATATGGACATTTCTCCTGAATACCATTATGCAAACATTTCAAGTCTTTGTCCTGCTTCCAACATTTTTTAGGGCGAGTCTTTGGGAACCTTGACAACACTCTGTAGGGCATCCATCTGAAACACAGTGAACTCTGTGCTTACTCAATGAGCCACAAACCTAAAATGTAATTTTAAGACCAGACCGAGTGGTTCATACAGGAAGAAAAGGGGAAACTATTCATTGAAACTTTGAAACGGATACAATTTGCGTTCACGTACAATCGAGGGTGCTCTCTGTGCTTTTCAGCATAGTGGTTCTTGCATTTCGGTGCGTCTTTAGTGAGCTCCAAAACTCATGGACATGTTTTAAAACCTTTTTTGGACTTGGTCTGCTTTTAAAACATATTTTTAGAAGAACTTAGTATCTTTAAAAATTAGTGCAGTCAATAACAAATAGTTTTTTTTTTGTTTTTGGTTAAACTGTAAAGTAAAAAGAAAGACAGGAAAAAGTTTGTAATCAAGCAAGTAAGATGATTACTAAAAAATGTAAAAGTCAGTATGTTATTAATAAAAAGTTAGTTTTGGTTAGGTAAGTTATGAAGCCTCCTTTACAAAATTAATCTGCAAACCTGTCCGTAGGCACTGAATTAAAAGGAAGGCAAAGAAAATACTGAATTGAAAGGCATAGCAGGATTAATAGAGTTAGAGCATCTAAAAGGCACTTTAACAAAAACACTTTCTTTATATGTCAGTCTGTTTAAAAGGCACACGATTGACTGGTGCTTCAAGTTATTCCTCAAGTGGTCTTTTGATTCCAGATCTAGGCCAATGATGCGTTATAACAAAATGCTTTATGAGGTAAACGTGATCTTGCTAAAGACAACTGATTCTCCCATCCTACCATGCAGCTCAACAGTACGTAGATAAAACACTGGGTGTGTTCTGTTCCTAAAGTGGGCACCAACAAAAATCTCAATGCGTATTGGACACGTCACTATGTTCATGTCACAGTGGCTATTTAAAAAAAACAAAACACAGCACTCTATTTTCATCAATACTAAAATGGCAATAATGTAAACTCAGAAATTCGACCGTGAAAGTAATTTTGGCAAATCAAAGTGTGATTCATCAACTTGTCACACATGCTGATAAATGAAGAGTAGGCGTGGTATGTTAAAAAAATCATCTGTTGGCTTTGAATCCTTATGACAGCTCTCCCAGTGACAGTGATGACAATGCACACGATGCAGAAAACAAATGATAAAAATGTCATACGATGATACTGATGGTGATAAAATGTCTCTTTTTTTTATATATTTATATATAATACATACAATACTTGGATCAACCAGTAACACACCGATCTAGTGCAATAGTCACAGTCACTTTTGTCAGAGCTGTTGTGATCTGTAATGTGTTTGCCTACTAAAAGTCTGCCAATCTAGTTCCTAACTCCTCAAGTCCCACTCAGACCGTCGTCTCTCTGCTGGCTTTTAGGTTAGGGGCAGACATTTGCCTGCGCATTCGTGGAGGTGGCTGAAAGTTGACTGGATGGTTAGGATGGTCAGTGTGATGGTAATGCTGGTAACCATTGAAGCCGCCATCGGCATACATCGCACCATTATAGTGGCATGGCTGTTGGTGGTGGTGAGGCTGGGGATGTGCTGGCTGGTTCTGATAGTGGCGGGGCTGGTAGAAAGCCTGCGTATGCCTCCTGTTGTTTTCAGACTGCTGCAGTGACTCCATGGAGCCCGAGGGACGCTGACGGTGATTAAAGGAGTTGCTGCGGCCTCGTTCGTGCGGCTGCTGGTGTTGGTTGTTCCTATAGTTATGCCTGTGACCCTGGTTTAAACCTTGGTCAGAGTCCTTGCTTCTGCGCTGAACTGATGGGCTTTGCAGCGGTGGAGAGACTTGGATAACTGAAGCAGCCATCTTATCTATTTTATCGCTACACTGTACACCTTCTCCAGCTAGGCTTTCTGCCTCCTCTTCCTGTACAGCTTCTTTGGGCACCTTTAACTCTATAACCTGCTCATCTGTAATTATAATATGAGTACCCGGGCTCCACGAGTTACGGTGCTTTGGATTACTTTTGAAGGGGAAGCGTAATTTACGGTCTTCTGGTGGTATAAAGCGATGAGGCCCGGGATGCCGGCGGAGCTGCTTGGAGATCTCTTGTTGCTGTAGATTCTTGAGACGCAGCTGCTCTTGACGCATCCAGCGCATGTGGCCTCGCTTTAGCGTTGAATCATCTGCCGTACTTTGGCCTGTTAGTGAATCTGCATCTTCTTCATCAGGCTTTTCAGGCACAGGTAGTTTTACTTCCTGAGGGCTTGGAGTTCTTGCTTCACAAGTAGAGGCACCTACACTGGGAGGCTTTTCTTGGCCCTCTGGGGTGATGAGCGGTAGGACCTTTTCCATTTTAACCATCTTATTCCTGAGGGCGCGGATCTCCTCATCCTTCATGTTATTCTGTTTCTTCACCTCCTGCAGGATGTCCTCGAGTTTATCAATGTGCACTTTTAGTTCGTCCATAACAGCTCCTCCGGGTCGAGACCCATTGGTCATGACATCCTCAATGCGCTCGTCACCAACCCCTACAGTGTCCCAAACATCTCGAGCCACCGCCCTCCACGAGTCCCGCTCGTTGGGGTCCTTCTTGCCATAGCTAGCGCAAAGCTCCTTCATCTTTACAATAGCCAACGCCTCGATTTCCTGCCGTGTGTGACGGAAGTCATTGAGCGCCACTTCGTAGCAGATTTCTTTGACTGCCTGGATCTTCAGGTCAGAGATGGTGACCCACTTAGAGTCCTTGGTGATGCGGCGCCGCTGAGGGATCTGGTACATTTTCACTGGCTCTCTTCTTTTCCCACTGCTGGGTAATCCACACTTTTTCACTATGGTTTGGAGCTTGCTGGGAGGTAGCTTTTCCCTCAGGGAAGTGATCAGTCTCCAGCTCTCTTCGCAAGACCTCTTATCTGAGTCATCCCCACTATCAGAGTCTCCATCCTTGAGAAAACAACACAGGACACAAACCAGATGGGTCCCCCCCAAAAAAAGGAGAAATTACAATGGGAAATCAGGGAGAGGATGAAAAGATGGCTTAAAAAAAAAGAATGAACATATAAATATGCAACAAGGGAACGTCAACCAAGACTCAAAGATATATCAGAAGATTACGTTCTGTCTTAAGCGCAGACAGAATTCTGGATTTTTACCAAAGGTGACACTAATATTAGAAACATTTTGCATACATCATTATTATACAAGATGTATGGCAACATGCAAGATTATTTTTAAAGTTATGCTGAAAATAAAGCTATAGAAACGGAAAAAATTAAATCACAAGAAACAGTGGCTTCTATTGACTTTCTTGTCAGTTTTCTTTCTCTAACTTCTCCACTGAAACAGTGCTATGGATATAAATTCATGTTCAACACAACACTCACTAAAAACTTTTTATATGTCTGAAATGGATGTATCCTTTTTAGACCTTATTGTTCCCAGTGTTGCATATTGATATTAAAGGTAAAGCATGTCTATCATGATTAGAAAGAAAATATCAATAGATGATAGTTGCTGATTGGAGCACATCTGTACTGTTTTGTGATATTCCTCTTCTTAGTGGAAAATTTTGTGAGCTGGATCCCAAACATGCTACAGCAGCATGCATGTAGACGGATTCTGGAGCTTTCCCCCTTTAGTCCAGAAGGTTTGAGTGGCTTTAGTATTAGTGGTAAGTTAGCAGACAGAGTGTTCTTGCAGTTGATCAGAAAGCCAGTAGAGAGAGGAGATGCAGAAGTGCGGATAAGTGTTAATCCACTACAGGAAAGTTGTTAGTTGGAGGGAAAAAAAAATGCAGTTTCTCATTTTTCGGAGACAGCATACATTACAGATCACAACCAGTAGAGATCATTTAGATTGTGTGTATGAGACTGTATGTATCTTTGGGAAAAATTGGACATGTTATGTCCCTGGGAGTCTGAACCCTCTGTGTGTAATTCTTCACATATAAAACCACCAGGATGTGAACGAGGCCCCGTGATTCACTGAGTTAACTGTGAGCAGTGGTAACTGTTGTTCAGTCGTGCCCTCACAGATGCCAAAGAAGTCAATGAGAAACCACATTGTCACTATCTGTCAAAAACTACAGCAGAAATTGTTGTTATCACAATGCATTGTACATATCAGCAACTGCATTGAAGAGATGAAACTCAGGACAAAACAGAGTAAGAAAACTAGAGTAGAAATCTAATCCAAGCAAATCAACAGCCACTTCAGAGTTGACCAGCTCCGGCAAACACTGCAACTTAGTCCACAACCAGTACTGAATGAGTTAAGAAAACATGCTATTAAAATGAACCATGCAAAAGCAGCGTCACTTTTTAACATGTTTTTTGATGCTGATAAATGCTGAATCGGTTTTAAAGGAAATTTGATCTCCATATCAAATCAATTTTAGCTGCAAGTTGCTGTTTTGCAAGATTCAGATCCACTATAGAAGACACAAGAAAGGGGAAAACAGGGGTTTGGAAAGGGGAAAGCTTTACAGTCTAATTCTTGCTCAATCAAGCTGCTACAGAAAAAAATAAATAAACTGTTGAACACAAGAGGACAGCCAGTAAAAGCTTATCCGTCTCAAACCAGAAAAACTTCCATGCAAAAAGAACAGACATGCGCTAGGAGTAAAAGTGTGATTTACACAAACATCTCAAAGTGTCAGAGCTCGGAGTGAGAATTAGTACTAGTGAGATTTAAAAGGACCAAATGAAACCATCATCCAAAGAAACAAGCTGTCAAATTGTAACTGATCGTAGCTTTGGAGATACTTTTACTTTGAAATCCACGAGAGATAGCCTGAAGTACATCAAAAATCACACACAAAATATCCCAAACTAGCATGTTCACTCAATAGGCTGCTTCTAGTAGCGATTTCATTAACTTACACAAGGAAGAACTGACATTACAGCTCCTTTTAAACCCACTCTGCACTTATTACTAACTGGTTTCAAACGTCTATGATAACAAAAAACAGAGTGAGTCCTTTAAATTCACAAAAGGGGCTTATTTGAACTCACCAGTCGCTGCTGCTCCAGAAGCTGATCGGCTTCTTCCTTCTCTTTTTTGTACAAGATTTCCATCTCAGTGAGTCTACACAGCAGAGTAAAATCAAAGTTTTGAAACACATCAAACAATCCACATTTAACGCCACACAACTACTCGCATATTTAAAATAAATGAATGTCACAGATTGCATACCTTTTCTCCATTTCCTGCTTCATGTCAATGCCCTGTTTCTCCAGGAGTTCTCTCTGAGCAAATGTCCAATCAACGGGCTCCACGGGGGTTTCAGCCGATGGCGTCTTCTCCCTTTCGGCTCTGGCCTGCTCTGGGTGGTTGAACCGGAACACGTGGTTCTTTCCCATAATGATGCGATTGCCTTAAAGAAGGCAGCACAAGCATGAAAGAAATTTCTTAAACGCTACAGGTCATAAATACATTTCATAATTTGGGCATTAGGAAATTAGTTACATCATATCTGCTTACAGTCATCATACAAATGTTCACAGTTTGTATAGAAAACTTTCTACACACATACCTGAACGAAGCTGGATCGAGTCCTCAACACGCTTGCCGTTGACGTAGGTCTCTGATCCCTCGCAGGGCACCAGCATGACAATAACTTTAGCAAAAACAAACCAATCACAAATCAATCATTCTGAATGACTCATCACCATTCAAACAAACAAACAAAAAAAAAACAACCCACAAATACGTCATCCTTATATGTAGTGATTAATCACTACAGTCTATATATTTATATACTCATTTCATCCATTCAAAAAAAAGGTTTCTTTTGTATGTGTTTAGGTGTTTTTAAAATCACACTATAAACATCTTGCTCAACTTAATTTAGCACACATTCAATACATACAACACAAACACCTCCAAACACCAGCAGCTAGTATTATGTCTCACCGTCTCCATTGGCATTCCTTTCGCTGCGGAAGTAGCAGTGTTCTTCCTTGATATGAGCACCACTTAAAACAATGTCCTGTCTTCTCTCTGCATCGGCCTGACCCACTCTGAAACAATCACAGAAGCCAGTTTGAGAGACTCCATACTGCTATCCACATGCGTTGTCAGCCATTTGTGCAAAAATGTACAGTTATTGTTTCTGTAAGTTGAAATGTAACAACTGACTCAACAGAAAGAGTCTATAGAGGGTACCGACAGGACAAAGAGGCGACATAAACAAAAGCAAAATGTATTCATTAGCAGATTTTAAGCCTGATCATAAAAAGACCCAGTAATTTTCCAGACAACCTTGCCTGGGAGAGTTGCCAGAACTTTCCAAATCCACTGCAGCAGGGTCATTATTCAGGTTTGGGTTACCTTGTAATTCCGTCTTTGATGTAGTAGAGCAGACACTCAGACATGAGAGGATCCTCATTCAGGTTAACCAGGTGTGGGGTCTACAGATAAACACATGAGGCAGACAGTTTACCTCAAAAACATTTCTAGAATTTCGCTGCTTTAATCAACATTCATAAGTGCAGAAACTGCCCCTGATGCTAGGATATTTTCATATCAAACACTGCAAATGTAGACAGAAGCGGTCACATCAACACCGTCCTGACAACTCTGGAGTCTTAAATTTCACAGAACTACTTCAAAAAGGATCCTGCAAGCTATTCCTCCAAAACACCAACCTTTTTAGGTGAGAATACCCCATTAAAGTCTGCATAGAGATCGCAAGGCTAACCCGTGGAGCAGTGAGTGAAAGGAGAGAAAAGAAATTATGGAAGACAATCGGATGTGAACAAAGGACGCAGACGCACACACACACACACACACACACACACACACACACACACACACACACACACACACACACACTAGAACAAAGACTCACAGACTCATGAAGTGATGACGTGTGTTGTTTCAGGCACTAATCACTCCACTGACAAACAAACACAAACATATCTACCAGTTTTTAAGTCACTGCACTATAGCACTGCCTCTACTTGATGGAGTGAAGGGAACATGCCACTGCCTGTAATTTAATAAGGGTCTGATAGCACTGAGAGATCTAAGCATCTACAGGAAAAAAAAAGACTGTAAATGATCCAGCAGAATAAAAGTAGAAAACAATGAGCAGAAAAAGTGTAGATCTGGACCATGCACATAAAATGTCTATTAAAGACTAAACTGTCTAAAGTGGGGCTATTTCTAATGCGGGAAATGTAGTTCTGTCTGCTTATTCAGTTAAACAAACCTTTTTGGCGGCAAAACAATCAAAAGGCTCGTCAAATGGCCCTTCATCGCTAAGCTGAGTATGTGAAGGAAGCAAATAAGAAGTGGAAAGAAAGACAGAATGATAAAGAAAAAAAACACAGAGAGGGTTCTCATGGAAAAAAGACACTGAAGTAAAGTGAAGTGATGGAGGAAGGATGTGGTTCACCACCAGTGGGAATGTCGACACTGTGCGCTCCCACCCAGTCTGTCATACCTTTTTAGGAGAGAATACACCCAAAGTGCCTCCATCTTCACGGATTGCCACGCCCATCTCTGCAAGCAAAGCCTCCCTGAAATAAAGCCAAAAAAACATTTGTACACTCAGTGAAAGCATTCCTTATTGGTCTTTTATTCTTGCTGCAACATACACTGTGTACACTTCTTTTTTTCCACTAAAGATCGTTTGTACTGATAACTCGGAGAGGATGAGAACCGATGGAGTGCAACGTTGGAGTAAGTGATTTGTAGCATGACAACCGGCTGAGAATGGCACCAGTTAGACTCTATGGACAGACGGTAGCATGGTTGATGTCTGAGAGGGGTGTTTGTGCAGCCGAGTGTGACGACAAAGGAGGACAGTGAAATGGACAGAACTAGTGCAGAGATAGAAAAAAGAGGTGGGAGAGGAAAGTAAAACAGACAGCACAGAGGGATGAAGAGATAGAGAGTAAAGTACAAGGGAAAAACTAAAGGTTTGGTTACAGTTTCTCAGGACAAGTTCTGAAGATGTGATGTTTGACAGTGCTGAAAATTAAATGTGCTCATAGAGAGAGGGGGATAGATAAATCATGACCAACAAAGAGGGAGAAGACAAGAATATCCTATACAAAAAAGGGGGTAATAGTCACATTTAGCCACACATGCTGAGTAACAAACAAACAAAGCCTCAGAGAGCTAGAATGAGAAGGAAAGTGGCCAATCACAGCATCAGGTGGGAGTGAACGTCAAATTGCAGATAATGGATGACAGACATCCCTCTATGTGACGTCTGAGAGGTGTGTCGGGGGAAGTTTCCAATGCTATCAGAGCATTTGACACACAGTTGAGACAGACCGCACACCCCTTTAAGACTGACAGGATGCAATGAGGAAGACTTTAATGCACACGTTGGACAGACACCTCCCCCCTCGGGAAATAAAGATGGAAATGAACAAACAGTGTCTGCCTGTACTGACCTCTCCATGCGGATTGCCTCAGTCTTTCGCAGTTTCTCCTCCCAGGTTTCATTGAGCTCAGCAATGATCTTTTCTGATTCCTAAACAAAGGTAAAATTATGAGAAAAACAAAAACTGTGTAATATAAAAGTAACTAGTAGCAGTGTATCAGAAGCAGGAACAAGCGCACCCAGCCTGGATTTGGGAGATTACCTTTGCCACATCATGAAATGTTTATGTGTAATGTTTACACTTTCCCTTCACAAAATAAACTTGTATATTCAACGTGATTATGACTTATTTTTTTCGCATTTAGATGCCCAAAAATAGCTTCATCACTGATAGAGAACGCTGTTCCTCACTATTAAAGCCTAAAGCTGATAAGACTGAATCTATTTTGGTCTGATTTCCACCGTATTTGCGTTGGTGCTTGACGTCATTGGATGACAGACGGGACCGGGCACCACGGTTGCCATGGAAACTGCAGCTCCTCATGGCTGTGGATGTTGCAATCTTATGTGCTACCCTATCTACAGAGTGCGAGAGACTGCTGTGAGTGGGAGGCATATAAGGCTCGGTGGCCGCGTGACGACCGATACACAAAGCAGGATTTTATTAAAGGCTGTATGTGGCCTAAAATTAAACAGCCATTTTAACTTTAAATAAATGTATTGAACAAATGTTACAGTTTCTCCCTTTTTATCTTATTTCATGTTACTGTGAATTTCTTGACTTCTAATAAATTTTGTATATTTAATCATAAAAAATAAAGCTGCATCTCTATATTTATATACGCTGTGGATAAAATACACTTTTCAACAATTAAAAGCAAGCCTGTTGTCCCGTGTGGCATTGAAAAAGTCAGCAATTACTTTATTATTTTTGCCATATTAACCATGAAACCAGCAGTTAAGACGAACAGTTTGTTTCAGGCCTCTACTGGTTAGAACAGAGATGTCAAACATAAGGTCCAGGGGCCAGAATCAGCCCAGGAAAGGCTCCAAAACAGCCTTACTGATAAAGATGTCCCTCAACGATATTCAAAGTAATAAAGTAATACATAAACAATTAAATGTGTGCAGTGAAAATAACAGAAAATTTTCTGTGATTTAACAAAAACTTTGTTTTATAATTACAGGATAGTCTGGGCAGTGATCTAACAGAACTTTTTTTTTTTTTTTTTTTTTTTTAATTTTACGCATTTATTTCTTACAATTTAAGTCCAGAGTTTTGCTGACAGACTTCTTTTACTACAGCTACATTACTCCTTTATGTAGGAAAACTTAGATATTGTATTTTTCTTATAATTGCATATCTCAGCAAATAAATACATGTAAATGTCTTATTCCACTAACAAAAAGGGGAGTTCCACTTAAGATCAAAGATCTGTATGTGGGCCATGGTATAAAATGTGATATCTGGGTTACACCTTTAAGTGGCCAGAGTAGGAAGATGGCTGCGGGACTTTTAACTTTCATCAACAACAAGCAGTGAGTGTGATTTTAAAACTGCTGCATACACCATTGTCCGCTTTACCTTGAGTCTTTCAATGGCCTCCTCCCCTCCAGGCGTGGACATGATGCGCTCTTGGATGCTGGTGACTGACTGAAGGCCCACCTGGCTGGACAGCGAGCCAGAGGACGGCGAGGCTGTCAGGGAACCAATAGGGGCTGTGGAGAAATGGCCAGGGCGTTGGTTCTCTGAGGCTATCAAGTATCTATTCTTATTGTTCTGAATGTCTTTGAGGTCTGAGCCAACAACAAGAAAGAGAGAGGGAGGAGGAAGATAACACAGAAAGAGGAGGGATAGGCCAAGAAAGGTTGGATGGAATAAAACACATAAAAATGGAATAACGAAATACCAAATAGAAAGAAGGAAAGAAAGTAAGGGGGGGGGGGCAGATGGGGAAAGAGAAAGGACAAAGGGGAGGAAAGACCAATGTAAGACACACATTTTACGTTGTAGGGTTTAGACAAACACCCAGCATGATAGTCAGCTACAGACAGCAGCAGTTTTCACTCCAGGCAGTTATGCTCCAACTCATCATCTTCCAGAGAAAGCACATTAGATTTCAGCCTGCGCTTTAATAACCAGTTTAAAGGGCTGCTTTTATGGTGGTCACAATTACAGTGGAGAGCAATTAACTCTGAGCTCTTAATTTGTAGTATGTTTGGAAGGAATAGGGAGTTGTCACTTTGTTGCTTCTGTGTATGTGTGAATGAGAGTGAACACACTGTGTGAAAACTGCTATCAAGAGTATGGGCTACAGGACGGGAGGGAGATGGAGACTGCAAGAAGGTCCAGCAGGAGGACAGAAGAGACGTGGACACATGCTGGCAAAGAAAGTTCAGCCTGCAGTTGATTAGATTAATTCACAGCACACGCGCCATACGCACACAGCATCCGCCATAACAAAAGCCACAGCAGCCTCACTCAAAGGTCAGGCAGCTCATGTCAATATAATGACCTCAAGGGCCTCTGAGGCAACACACAAGTGAGCTCTTTAAGGACCAAACTAAATCAAAGTGATATTAGAAAAGGGTAAATATTCTGGGGGATGATGACTTTCTTGAGATATGGGCTTTTTTTCTCCAAAAAAAAAAAAATAAAAAAAATAAAATAAAAAAAAAAATAAAAAAAAAAAATAGATCCAACTATGGCTTCAGCTAGTTAACTATCTGCCCTGCACATCAGATGGTGCAGAAACATTTTCAGGGTTAAGATGTTAGGGATGCTTGAGAATACAGCAGAAAGCACACTAGCAAACTAGTCACTCTACTAACTACTAAAGTGCACAAAGTTAGTCAACTCTTTACACAAACACCTCTGGTGCCTCTATACAGAAATACAAAAATCAAGCACCTTTCCGTCTGTAGCTCTGAGCCTCAGTTTGAGAACTCAGAAGGGGCATTTTAAAGCTTTGGGCACCGTCACCTGCTGGGGATGATTAGTGAAAGAAAACAAAATAAAAAGCAGAACGAATGACCGGGATTAAAATAAGCTTAAAGAGTGCGAGTCACAGGTAGTGAGACATTGTTATGAAACGATGCATTTGCATTTTGAGGCCAGGGAAGACTAAAGGGCTACTCTAAAATGGATCTGAGCCTGTAAGCAGCTGCCTCCCCCCTGTCATTCTGAAAAACGTAACAAAAAAATAATAATAAAGCGCAAAGCATGCTAACCTACTGCCATGCTTACTCTTGCCAGTTATAAGAACACCTATGCAAGCCTTGCATTTCTGAGACTCTATTAAGCTTTTGCTTTTTTAAAAAAAAACAAAGGCACTTACATGCAAAGCTGATAGCAGATTCAATATACAGGTAATGGGGTTCATAAGCAATGTTAGCTACTATAATTAGGGCAAATAGTGATATACAGTGCAAGTCTACCACACATATACACACATTTGATTCCACTTCCTGGGCAATCATCCCCCATAGGATCAACTGAGGGGAAGCAGGAAAAGAGGTCAGAGGTCAGCACCAGTAGAATAGGAGGAAAAGGTTACAGATGTTTTTTATGTTTGCTTTTTTTTTTTTTTTTGCTGGATAAACAATAACAAAGCTGAGAAGAAACGTCATGACATGTTTTGCTAAGTGCTATGCCATTAGGCGTGATCTATGCAGGCATTAGCAAGTAGTCAGGTTATTCATCACTTCGACTATTAGAAGTCATTAATGGGTATATTATGTATCTAATTGACAAGGCTATGAGCCATTACTCCTGCATATAGCAAATGATATTTTAGTGCAGTTTTGAGCGACTTCATGTGTTGTCAGACACAATCAGTCAAACACATACAACCTTAAATATACTACATATTTGATGTTCTATATATGACTGCACTGAGGCATAATAAACCAGTATTGAGGTAAATGTGTTAAAAGCTGCTTCATTCTTTGTTTTTAGTGATGTACCAGCCACAAGTACAAGCACTGAGATGAAAAAGTTAGATGGCTGAGAGCAACGAGACGGTAATGAAGATAGAAGACGTTGCCAGTTTGTGGTGGGCCCTGACAGAGAAGGTCGCTGGCTGCAGATACGACCAGCTGAGACAGCATAAAACTCACTGTCCAGAATGTCTCCCAGGCCCTGGGCACGGAGCAGTTCCTTCAGCCGGGCCACTTCATCCTTCAGTTCGCGCACCAGCTTATTGTTGGGATCCTCATTGATGACAGCATTGCATTTGATGTTCTTGGCGCGGTCAGCATAGCTAAAAACCATAATAAAACAAATCATTTAAAGTGCAATTCAAACAATCACAATCACAGTCTTTCTCCAGGACAGAAAGCTTACCGCAGAGTGCTGAGGGTTTCATCGTAGTTTATGTCTGCAGGACTGAGGGCAGCTACCATGGCTGTTCTGGAGTTCCCACCTGATAAAAGATCAGTAGAGATGTCAGATAAGCATTGAGGACCGAACATGACCAAAAGCACTTATGATTTCTATGAAAATACAACATTTTTGAAATACATTTTTTGTGTAATCAAGAGCTTCATTAGACTAAATCTAAGATACACTGTACACTTTTTTTTGACACGTCTGGACCAAGGAGGTGAGTGACTGGTTGGTCTGCTGCTGACTATGCTCTTCTTAAACTGCCTGAGTTCAATGTAGACTATTTCAAGTCTTTTTTCTTTTTCTTTTTTTTATCCTGACTGCATATTCCATTATGCAAATGGCTCAATCTCTCTGGCTGTCTACAAATACGGATTTTCATACGTAGTTTACTGGCAAACCACTATTGTCACATAGTAACGTCAATTAATCAAGTGATACTAATGTTCATACCGAGGTTCTCCCTCAGCAGCCATGTCAGAACAGAGTCCCTGTATGGGATGAAATCACTCTTCTTCTTCTTCTTGCTCTGCGGTAAGCAAAAAAAAAAAAAAAAAAAAAAAATATGAGTAAAAAATGAGCTGATGTAATGATGTACAAATTATGGAAGCCGCTGGAGGCTGTATAATATTATGTTGTAAGAGCCTTATGTGTAATGGTCAACATGTCAGGTAAAATGAGGAGAGAGTTAATTTGACATGTGTTTGCTCTTGTGCAGGGATTTGGGTTTAAGGTTTAAAGTGATAAAACTGATAACAGCTAAATATCTGCAACTTCATCACTGCACATGACCAAAGGCTGTCAAATCTGTCTCATGGGATGAATGACAGGTTAGTGGTTTAGCTGTCAAAGGGTTTACCTTGCTGGTACAATTATCCTGTGCAAGTAAGCATTACAAGGACAAGAGAAGAGAGAACAGAAGGGCAGACATTACAGCATGCCAGGCTACAAACATGAATTCCATTTGAAGGTAGGGTCAAGTTGTAGAGGGTAAGAGAACAGCTGCAAAGAAGGAGAAGGAGAGAAATAAAGGAAATAAAATCAAGTGTAAGACTCACCACTTCAGCCAAGGCAGAGATAACCTTTCCTAACGTGGTGAGAGACTTGTTGATGTTTGCTCCCTCCTGCAAGCACAGACAAAAAAACAAAAACAGAATAAAATTACACAGATTTCCAGGTTATACAAGCCAATTTTTTAATGTGATTCCAAGGTGTTTGGGAAGATCGGAGCCTTACCTTTAGCCTGGTACCTTTAGCTCCAGTTGAATCTGCTCGCTCACTGCCTGCCAAGTCTACCAGACTAATTTTACTGACCTAAAGGGAGGGAGTAAATGCATTAGATGCATCAGGCCTATAATAATGCGCATTCAATAGGGTAGGTAGAGAAAATAAAAAAAATAAAAAAATACAGCCCTTATCTTCACCAATGCGAAATCTAAATTTCTTCATAATGGTGACCACATTAAAAAAAGAAAAAAGAAAAAGAAAAAAAAAGATAGAGGAGCACAGTGACAGCGACAAAGCACGCACTATAAAACTTGACCAGCTCTGGCGAGGTGAAGAAATAGCTCTGTCAGTGTAATCTATTACAAAAGATCTGTTCCATTACTGCAACAGAAAGAGCACTGCTGGAGGTATGATGTAAAAAATGAAAGCTCCACTTTCACTTTATAGTTTTTATGTCAAGGAAAACATATGCCTGGTGCTCCCGAGCCAAGCAGCAGATTCACACAAATCACATTAGAAAATAATTTATAAAGGAAATCAATTCTAAATGCAAAACTTTTTTTTTAAGCAACAGAGACCACAACAATCCCAAAAAGGAGGATTTTACTGAAACAAAGTCCAGTTTAATGGCTTAAATCCCACCATAAAAATCTGCAGAATGAATTGTTGAACACATTCAAAGCATTTGGGGGCATTCCTGTCAAGTGAGATGGAGCAAGGGTGTAAAATCTAACAGAGTGGCCACATACAATAGGCATTGTTTACAGTAACACAGCGGTCTTTGTTCCTCCACAGTCTGAGGAAATGCTAAAAGTCAAATCTAAAATGGCTCTCTCTTTTTTTTTCCTGCCTCCAGTGACCACTGACTTGAGGAGACTAAAGGGTACATCTTAGCTGGAATCAAAGAAATAAAACAGCATAAAAAAATTCACCTCTAACGAACTTTAAGTGTATTTGAGTGTGAATGTTTTACAGACTAATTATAAACAAAGAGGGTGGCTGTTTTCCTGCTCTGACCTTTTCTGTGGAGAGGTCCGTCTCGCTGTCGTGTTTCCTCTGAGTGAAGACAATGGTGAAAACAGCATGGGACCTGCTGCTGGTCTCATTCATGTTGGTGGCAGCCACAGTTCTGCAGGTTAGCACATATGGGCACAGTTAGGAAATAAACAGCATCATTTCTGAGCACCTTAATAACCACACAATATTCTTTTAAAGGAAAATTAATTCCTAATTCTTAGTCTTGGCTATTACTAGCGCTATCATCAGTGGGTTTTACACCTATTAGAGTGAAGTAAGTCTAAAGGATTACTTTGTGCGGCGGAGGTGGATAATAACGCGAGGACGCCAAACACAAATACATGAGGAGTGCTCAGAGGGATAGTCACAGGGGAGATATGGGCTTTACACGGCATGTTCTAGAAATAAGCCTTCTGAGTCAGCACAGTGAGATTATGGCAGGGTTCACTCCTCCTCACACGAGCCCTCGTGCACGCGCACATTTCATTGAAAAATACTCATTACCTGCCAGGTCAAGCTTGACATGCGGTTATATTAAAAAAAAAAAAAAAAATTAAGGAGGTAACACAGTGAAGGTCGAGCTGTCTTGCTGTTTAACAATTCAATCCTTGCAAATGAGTCATACAAGAACATTTCCTGATTCAAAGCCAATTTTTATCTTTTATCGACCTGACTGACCGTTAATTATCAGATCACCACAGCTGTCGCCACAACTTTAGCCCCTCCCGCTCCTTCCTGTGATCTCAGCATGATCTCAGGGCTTAGCTCACCTGGCCTTGTTGCCTGCATCCATCAGATCAGCGATGTCTGTGTAGGAGGTGACAGCTAGCTTGGACAGATCCTCTACATAGGGACCCAACAGCGGGTGTTCTCGGACTCGTAGGTTCCCTTTGTTCTTGGGGTTGAGCAAATCTCGGACGCGTTCGCAGTAGATCTCCATGTAACTGACCTGGAAACAATTTCAGAAGAACAGAGAGTAATTTCAGGTGCCCCAGGTTGAATATATTAAGCTAATATTATGCAGCTCTGCACAAAGAATATATATTAATGTTACTATTAATATATATATAAGCGGAAGTATTTGCATGGATATACTAAGGTAAGCAAACATAAGAACATAAGGTATACTTTATTTATCCCAGATTTGGGAAATTATCCAGACCACAATCACACCTCAACTTCACACTTTTGTTTTCCCAATTTGACTGGCAGAGATTTGCAAAGAAAACCATGCAGTACGTGACTGATGTCTGGGAAATGTTCAGGAAAGAGCAGCGAACACAAAAAGTTGGGGGCAGAGGTGAGCCATGAGGACTACAGATACCAAAGCAGAATGAGACTCACCTCTACTGAGTAGGAGAGCTCCTCTTTGTTGCCGTCCTCATTGATCTTCTCAAACAGATCTTCACACAGCTGAGTGGCAAAGAAAAAAAAAACATTTTAGTTCAAATGACAGCATCCGGAGATATAAAATGGGTGATAAATAGGCGTGAGATCTGTGGGCTTCTTATAAAGCAAACATTTAAATAGTTATAGCCTGAAAACCTCGTCTAAAGGGTAGAATGAATCTAAAATTGTAAACTTTGGCCAAATGTCATTCATTTTCCATACCGCTGTAAATTGCTTTCAGTGTTGTTGCAGTTTAAAGGACAAGTTGTTTCAGTTCTTCTATTTTAGACTGTTTTAATGTTCTGAAAGGTGGATTTAGAAACTTTTTGTCCATTAGATCTGACAATCTGATCAAAGGAGGGGAAAGAGCCAGATCAAACCTTTGGGGAAGGACACCTTTGTCACTACATACATTATTTAATGTATAAAAAAAAATCTGTTATCCACATATTTTTCAGGCTTTTCATTATATACAAGGTACTACATGTAATATTTCCAGAGCTCTGATGGTCTAAGATGGGTACAGAATTATGACAACAATAATTAGTAGATTAAATGGACTCAGCAGTTTGTGAGTTGTACTATACATTCAAGGCTCTAAATGAGCAGGAATAGTAAACAGACTGCAAGACAAGGGATTGCATTATTTGTCTTAGTCTCTGCAGTGCAGTGAATGGTGAATGAGGTTTTGTTGAACAAACCATGGGAATGATTCCTTCCTGCCCCTCCTCCTGCTTGCCCATCATGGTGTAGGATTTGCCAGCTCCTGTCTGGCCATAAGCGAAGATGCAGACGTTATAACCCTCAAAAGCATGCTGCAGCATTTCCTTTCCAATGTCATTGTAAACAAGGTTCTGTGAGGCAAAGCAGGGGTCATCGGGCTGCAATAGAAAGAGAAAAATATATTTAAATATACGTATGATCACAATAAGATTTGCATATTTTCTTTGCTTTTAGTGATTAGAGTTAAAACTCACAGAGGTATGAGACCAGTAGGAGTAATCAAAACTGAAGGTCTTTGCTGGTTCCTTTGGGGCTTTGGGGTTGAGGATAGCTGTGGAGGAGGAACAAAATTAGTAATGTGGTTGATATTTTCTAGATTGAAAGTTGAAGTGACACAAAAACTACTCGCATGTTCTGTTATTTTAAAAAGCTACCTTTAGTTAGTTTGTGATATGTCTTCTACAGAATTCTTTACATATATATATTCTGATCCTGGCTGGCAAATAGCAGCTACCTCAGGTTCCTGTTCCTCAATTAGAGAGATATTTCTGGCAATGCAAGTCACATGAAACAGTGGCAGACTACGAGATGCTGGCTTCTTCTTTTTTTTTTTTTGAGAACTGCAACTGTTGCGGCAAGTTCTGCCACATATGCTTTATCTTTAACCAGTGTTTTAATCATCATCATTTAGATTGACATCATTACAAAGTGACAATCAAAAGCAGAGTTTGAATGAAAAACACAGCCTGCTTCGATCACACCACTTCACCTGCTCTCGCCAAACACTACTCAGCCATTCCCCGTCACCACATGGACAGTTTTTAATGAACAGAAATCTGCTGCCATGTCTGGCATGTCACACTCCTCAACCATGCTGGTTGGTACTGCTGGTGACAAGTGCGCTAGCTTTCACACTGGATATGTGACAGGCAGAAAGCGGGATGTTAATTTACTATAAGATAACCACAGAAATCACTCCTCTTAGACAAACTAAACTTTAGGGATTAAAGTTGTTTTGTGCCATGGCTAATGCAAGAGACTTTGCTCAGGCCAGGCAGACAAATGCATACCACCACCTTTAGAAGTGAGGGGGAAGTGGGAGAGGAAGGAGTGAGAAAGAGGCTAGTGAAAGAAGGGTTTGGAGAGACTAAAATAATGTGAGTGCTCAAGGCCCTAGCAACAGTCCAAACAGATCAACAACAGAAACCGAAGCAGGACAAAAGGGAAAAAACTATCTGTGTCTTAGTAAGAATGCTACAGTCTGTGAGCGTAAGTATTTAGAACATTTTCAATCTTTCCAGGGAAGTCTGCAGTACCAGTCACAAAGGAATAATTAGCGTTGTGTGTTACCCTGTGCTAATGGGCAAATTAAAGCCAGGTTTGGCTCCTCAACATGACGGTGCTTGAGAGGCTTTTGCATCAAGATGTCGCCAGCAGAGTGCCTTATGTGCTCAGAGGATTTCAGCGTGCTTATCAATAATGCAAGAGATCTGGAGAGACGGGGATAGCATATCGCCCTCCATGGGTCACAGGCTGACAAAAAAGCACAGCATGTCCTCAGAAACCTGAACACTAACTGCTTCATGCTAAATCTATGATGATTAAAGCAGCAGCTATTTCACTGAAACTCATATAGATTCATGCAAAAATAATCCATTTGCCTGTGCACTCTACAATCTTTGAACAGGTTAAGGTGTGCAGGCGGAGTAGCAGCTTCCATATTGGGCACTGGAAGAGGATACAGCGAGACAGGCGGCTAAATAAATCCCAATTTCAACTTTGACCTGCCTCCAAAGGGAAATTGGAGACTGGGGATGAAGAAATGAAGGGGGATTTAGGTTACCAGTGCCCTTATTCACCTTTCCTGGAACAATCTACAGTGGCTATTAATGAGAAAGCAGCCTAAGCTCTGATTCAGTGTCAATGAGGCAACTAAGCATTAAAAACAGAAACATGATGAGACAGTTCCACATGTGGGGGCATTTAGACAGCGATATTCCTATTATAGCACAGAAGTCTGATGGTGACAAACTCTACCATACAGGGAATCAGCATTAAACAAGCTTTTTAATCTTTGACTCTCTCAATCTTCCCAAGTTCAATCTTGGACAAGACACTACATGGTAGCAACTACTAGGAGATTCATCAGCTCCTTAATGTGAATCATGCTCATGTAGTATAATTATCTCATTCAATAGCCCACAACATTTCTCCCAGAAAGGAGGGCTGGTTCACCCATGTGGTGTCATCAGTGTGTCATAAGAGTGGGTCTCTTCTGTAAGAGCCTGTAAAGGTGTTCTGAGGTCAAGATACCCACACCTTCAAAAATGGGGCTCTAACTAGTGCTGCATCTGCACATAAAGGACACCAATGGCAACGGTTACATATTCACAGTCTAGCTTTTATTTACATATTGTGTTGAAAGAAGTAAGAAAACACACTAGTCTAATATTTGTTCATGATATTGGTTCGATACAGACTGAAATAGCTGGGTTGGGTGTCTGTGGTACTGTGACAACAGGGAGCCGTCTATTTTATTCAAATATAAGTTATTCTGTGTTTGGTTTGCTGTGCTGTGTGTGACCAGGGGTGCACTAGTTCCTAGAAAGAGAGCTTACACAGCATGGAGGAAGCTAACAGCAAACTATTAGGAGTTCTCAAGATATTTCATGCTTGCTACGCCAACAAATTTGATTTGTTTTGGGGGTTTTTTGTTGCTTTGCAGCAGTTTGTGAATTTATGTTAGCAAATGGTGTTAAGTAGGAAGTTTTGTACTGTTTGGCATTTTCAAAAAAAGCTGATAAAAAGCTAACTTGTCAGTATCCAAATTAATTTAGGTAACTACCATGTCCAATTTTTAAATGTTTAAATATCACTAATACAAAAAGACAAAATGGTCACTGAGATTTTACATTTCAGCTAAATGTATTAATATTACTGGCAACTGAAACAGCTGTGAATCCTTCTTACTCATGGTTCTGATGATGCGAAAAGTATTAGTTGCTCTTCAAAAGCACCATCATAACAACAGAGATTAATTTGTTACAGACAAATTAGATAAAGAAAAATAACAATTCTGATACTTCTGCTAGCTAGCCAGGTAGCACTGGAGTCTATTAACAGCTGGGAGGCTCCTGCGGTACATTCAAGAACAGCTAAGACAGATGGAGAAACAAGAACAAATCCAGAGGTGCACCGAAATAAGCTGTGCCCATTGTTTAGAAGATTTCCTGTTTAAAAGACTCGTTTTGTTCTGTTTTGTTTGTGCGTCTTCCTTGCGTGCTCACATTTCAAGCTGTTCCTCTGCATACAGTGTAGTGGCATGCTGCAATACCGAGAACTAAAAAAATCTGTTTTGTTCAAATTGGTTGAGTGTGTGAATGAATAAAGCCGAGTCCGATTGTGAGGGTACAGGGAACCAAGAGAGACAAAGATCAGTGCTACTCAAGGATAACAGGCATTTTGCCACAAAGATTTAAGGATCAAATTAATAAATCCAAATTGAGCTTTATTGGTTGTATTTTTAAGTTAGACTTCTCTGCTCTGGACACATTAACACTAACAATAGCACATATCCCAATTTTTTTTTGAAAATTAAGTGGAAATTAAAAAGTGGCATTATGTCTAACTGAAAAGCATAACAGGAAACCTTTTAAGGACTGAATGACTTTATTTCCTGTGACAATTATTTTTGTTTTTTGTTAACCGAATGGAAGTGTGGACTGCAAATCATTCTGGTTACGTGATTTTATTTTCTTTGTCATTATTATAATGACTAGCACAAACGCAGGCCTGTGGGTCTAGTTTGCTTCGCTCAGGTATAAAAACACAGACATGTGTGTAATTTTATCGTGCCATTCTTTTTATGTTCATTATCACGGCGTACATTAAGAAACTTGCTGTTCATAAACACCAAGCAAATTAATTTTTAAAAAATGTATTGTTCTACTTCTTTGCAGACTACTTGTTAACCGTTTAAGACAAGGTAATCAGCTACAGGCACTATTAGTTATAGTTTGTTGAAAATGTATGCATATCTGTAAACAAGAACACATTCCAGTGATCCCAAAGTGCCTCTGTACTAAAAGAAATAACAACGAACACATGTATGTAATGTAGACATAATGGCCCATTTGTTTTGAGATCACCTACTATACATAATATAAATAAAATTTATAATAATCTGAGTCTTAAAAATAAAATAATCCCCAAAAACTATATAGATGTAGTTGTGCTTTAATCCAATCATAAAACGTCCAGTAGCAAAAACTTTCCATGCCTGAATATTCTACATATTCTTTTCATACAACAATTCTGTGTTAATTTTTTTTCCAAAAATAAAGGCAGTTCTTAAATTGTTCATGTGTGGATTTATCATTCTCACCTTTCTCCTCACAATCAGGAGTACAACCTATACATTTAACATCAGTATTTGATTGATATCTGCAATCAATCAGGATGTGACTGTGGAAAATACGCAAAGTTGTGGTACTTGTATCTACCAGGAGTAGAAAGGTTGGGCTGGTGTGTCACTACTTGTTCACATGCATGTGTCAAATTGTTACATTTGACGGGCAGAATGTGGAGAGTTTTATCCTCACCATCTGATATGCAGTCAATCACAAAACAGTGCCCTTACACTCTAGCATGACATGCCTACACCTGCACCTACACATCCCATAAAGCACATGGGATTCACACTTAGTAAAAGTCATGAATCCTGAAATAAATAATACTTATAGTATTCCCACTTAATATTCAGCTAAAGTCACATCCTGAACTTGAAATGGCAAACGCATCCTGCTGCCTCATAAGCAACGTCATCATTCCGTCTTTCTCATCCATGGCAACAGGTATAGGACCAGATTCTGGTTGCCATAACAACTCAAACTTGGCACAGATGGGGAGGATGCAGCACATCGCGTCCTCTTTTCTCTCGTCTCAAGCGTTCACCGTTATTGCCCTCACAAACTATTTAGACATTCTTAAAATTCAAGTTTATGGATAATTACAGTCATTTATCAAACACTGATTTCCAAGTTTAAATCCTTTGCACATCTTAACAACCAACATGCAGCCAGCACTGGAGACATTAAGCCACTTATAATGTCAGGCTCAATAAGCAACGTGAGAAGCAACCTAAACTGTGCAAAGACATAACATGTCATAAAATGAAATAAATATAAGAAAATGAGTGTAGTAATGACAGTTTATCATTTAGATGCACTGAAACAGAAGGAATACACTGGCTGACTGTGTGTACCAGGAAATACTGGGGCACACGGTGAGAGATGTAGCACTGTTTATCATCCCGCCGTTGGTAAGCACTAAACATCCATTACATTAACTGATGACATGCAAATCTACACATTTGAGGTTCTCTCAAGACTGTGAAATGTAGACAAACAAAAGCTATTGGGTGGCACATTCAACTGTTTGCTCTTCCGAAATGCTGCGGCTTTACATTTTCAGCTCCTAGGAATTTAGGATTGATAGGATGCAAGCCCTCCACTTCAAGTCAGGGTGAACAGCAGTTAACTAACCACATCCTGACATCAACCTCAGCTGGTTGTTGCCAGCAGACATTTTGTGCTACAGTGCTCAATATGGGGCCTATAATCCAACCAGGAAAGAAAAAAAAAAACCCTCAGTAATTAGGTTGTTAGGAGGTCTCCAAGCACCAGATGGAGACTAAAAGCTAGCCCTTTTCACCTGACGCGAACAGCCAGAGTCTAAAATGGCTGAACAAAATCGACCTCTCTCTCTTCCAGTAACCCACTAAGGATACGCCGACTGCTAAGTGAAGCTGATCGATGACTATCTGGGATCACAGGCAGGGGGTGAAGACATTAGGGTGAAAGCATATGGAAACTTTGAAAGAGAACCAATTGGTTGAAGTTAAAGGATCCCAGAGAAATAATATCTGTGCACAGCTGGAATGGCAACACGTGCTTCTTTGAACAAGACAGGAATTTTAATAGCGTCCCTGGGGTCTCTGTGTGCATATGCAAGAGCATCTGTGTGATGTTCACTTCTGAATAATATCACGTCAAACATTTAATTCAAAAATTTACTCACAAGAGTACAGACTGCCCTTTTCCACTAAATAAAAATGTTGGTTACACCAGTTGAACCAAAACCATGTGCACTTAACTACTAATTAAATAATCTCATGACATGTAACTGCACAGGCAAATTACTGTTAGTGATAGAAAATCCATTTGTAATAGCAGCTGAGAGAAACATTTAAAGTTCAGTGTACAGTATTAGCGCCCAGCTTCTTACTTATTATTAAATATTGAAGGCCATAGTAATCATTATTTTTAAATGGATTGCAGTTCACCATCACTGCATGTTTTTATTTCTAGAGATTACATCTAGGTGTCCAAAACAATAATGGAACCTCAACAAAACAAACCCCATGTCAGAAAATAATTTTCTGCTTTGGTAGAGCTCTGGGTCTGGAATGATTTTCTTCTCTGCTAGTTAATATGTAATATACAAGATGGAAGCAAGTCAATTAAAAATTGTTGTTGTTCCAATAATGGAATTTCTCCCAATAACATAATCTGATAATATGGATCATGGTGCTGATTAGAAATGCCACTTAAAACCTAATCTCTGTCTCCCTCTCCCCCTCTGCCATCCACATAAAAAAACAACACCCCCCCCTCAAGAAACACCCTGCATTGGTGTTAAAAGCCAGAGACACAGAGAGGGTAAACTAAAACATTACAGTTTTCCCTGTGAGTGCAACAAAGTCTTACATTGTGAAACTGCTGCATCCTCTACATCCACAGCTGGTACGTTTTACACAGATGCAGCCAGCACTGAATTCAGATCAGAGGAACTTTATTGATCCCAGAGGAAAACTGAGTTGTCATAGCAACATACATACAACACACAGTTTAGGGTTTTTTGGGGTTTTTTGCATCATTCCTAGTGAGCTCTGCTATCGCTTCCTTCCCTGTTCCAGTCCACTTTTCAATCAATCAACATTTGATCGACGCAAAGCATCACACGTTACTCGACGCGCTGCACGGAAGCATGTTAGCGTTGGCTGAAAACTCGCCTTCACAGGCGAATACATACACAAACGGACAAAATGGCAAATCCACAAATTAAGCTGCACGCACACTGGAAGAGATTCATTTGCCATACATCACTTTGACGCTGACGACTGGTCGCTTGCACACACTCCAAGCACTGGTTGCCTAGGTGACCCTCTATTGTACTACCAGGTCATATGTCAATTAGAGGTAATCTTCGCTCTCACTGGTAGTTGCTTCAGTTGCTTACCGGGAATTTGAGAAAACTTTGACCTGGGTCTGGCCTACTTCCCATTGCCTGCAGTTATGACACCTGAAGTCGCAGAGTATCATTCATTTTCTATACAGAAGACTTGAGGGAAAAGGTAAGTATATTCACTTAAAATATTAAATCTCCATTTAAGGTCACCGTTGTCAAGTGACATTCATCGTGTGATTCTTGCAGTATGGATAAGAATCACAGCTTTTTCATGGCTACAACACAATTATTCCTTTTGGTAAAAAGTGTGAGGTATTGTATGAGAAATAGAAAATGTTGTGTACACTTATTTCAAACCCCAAACTACAGCCTCCCACCTGTGTCAGTTTGTGGATGAATGGTGAAGCAAAACAGCTGTCAAAATGAACCAACAATGTGAGCAGTGCCACAGTAACGCTAATATAGCTGTTCACTGTCAAGTAGCAAGACTCAAATCTGGATGAGGTACATGCTGAGTTGGCCACAGAAATTCTCTGCGTGTTGCATCCAGTGTATTTAGGAGAGTGTGTTTGATGGCTCGGTTACCAGGGCTGCGGCACAGGTGACAGAGTTGTGGCTGGATGCGGCTTAAAGCTGAGGGCTAAAAGTAGTGTCTGAGCACTGCAGCGTACATTTGCCAAACAGCTGAGCTTGTCGCAGCCACAACACAGCACATACAACATCTCCAAAACAGAAACTTACACCTTGATTACCCCCCTTGGATACAGTGACGTTCATGTAAGGTCAGGGTGGGTTGCCAGGTGGCCTTTAATTAAAACAATATCGACACAGCAAATCAATATGCCTCTGTTAAATACTTCTACCAGAAAAAAAAAAATACTGTAACTTTCCAAGCAGCGAGCTGAGTTTTTCTTACCAGGAGACATGACCCTATAAAACAATCTATATCACGGTCACTGACTCAGATGAACTACTACAATCTTTCTATTCATGAAAGAATCAGACATTTTCATTTGATCAGATGAGTGTACTTCAGAGGTACTGCTGGAACTTTAAAGGAAGGCACTAACAGCATCTCAGCTTCTACTCAGAAGGCCGATCACGTCATTCTTCTACTGGGTGAGAGGAGAGAGGAAAAAAGGCACAGGAAGACACTTGAACAAAGCACTGAATGCAGGGTATTGCATGCAGGGTTAGAGCCTGCAAAACACATTAGGTAATCTGTTATGACAAGGCTCTATGCGCCGAGTCCCCTCTGTGACAATGACCCTTTTCACACTGCCCTATCCCCCTCTCTTTTTTTAGGGAAGAAAAAGCATTCAGAAAAATATATACTCTCAGTGTTTTCATTGGAAAGTGACTGAAGTTAGCTTAAAAGCACATGTAAAACAACAGCGCTCCATTCAAAAGCAAGCTTTATTTAACTGATGCTCTGAAAAAGTCAAGCTTCAAATGCATTCAATACATGTGCCTAGGTTATCTGAGGAAATATGGTCTGAGCAGGAAATCAGTGTTTGCATGTAGTGCAAAAAAAGCCCCTGTTTACTTTCTGTTTCTGAGCTATCACATATAAATCCCACCACCTACCAACTTAAGAGGATTTCTTTAAAGCATTTTGAGTGATAGTAGAGAGAAAAGAGAGGCAGTGTAGTAGGAGTTGCTTTTTTCCCTTAATATGCATATATGTATGTGGTAACAGGCTTTCTCTTAATTCCTCGCCCCAATTTAGGATACTGGGTTTCTTGTTAGCATGGTAAGAAATAAAAAAAATCGCTGAAAATCTTGAATCAATACATTTTTAACAAAAAAGCCCCACATGCGTAACCTGATTATAGGTGGAGTTGCCTGTTTAACTAGAAAGCAGTGGGAGAAGCGTAGTCCTGGCCGGCCCATGTGCCAGCTGTTCCAGCTCTGACGACTGTCTATTTATACAGCAGCAGATGGCAGTTAGTGCCTAGCATGCCGACAGACTGTCAGTGACAGGAAGGAATGGACAGATTTCAGCCGCCCAACCTTTCCGCTGAACTTGTAGCCAAACCATACATTGCTCCGAGCCCACAGACACTGATAGCTGGCGAGGGCTCCAACTACCTCTTGATATTAGCAGCTTATGTGGACTCACTGAGTCCAGGATAACAGAGACTAAAGAGAGGCTTCTAGAAGCCACCAGACAGAGAAAACATGCAAGGCCAGCAGGACTCCATTCAGGAGCTAAACAAACACAGAACTACAACAAAGAGAGAGGGATGCCAGGCAGCCTCACAGGTGGTGGCATGCAGGGTTAAATGAAATCAATGCTGAAATAAGACTAAATTCTTTCTCTTTTTTTTTTATATTTAAAAAAAAAAAAGTTTCAATTCTAATTACCTAAACTCTGTATGTCAACCTAAACTCTGGGAACATACTCCAGGACCTTTAATGAGCTTTTTTCAGCCATTTTCACAGCTTCAAGAGGCACCGCTTTCCCAAGAATTATATTCTCCTTGGTGCAGGTGCTGCCTCAAAGGTCAAAGGTCTTTCCCATGACAACCTGTGCCGAGAAGAAGTTCAGCACGTCCAGCTCAGCTTTAAGAGTCTGGTATATTCCAATTTAAAAATAGCACTTACTTTTACAGCACTGAATATTTCCTGCATTAACCTTGGCACAATAAGCCTGTGGAGCTGCACGTGCTCAACTAAAAAAAGAGGAACTGAAAAGATTTACAGAGAAAGCAGTTCCTCTAAAGTTTAAATCTTTAGAAAATTTGGTTGCACATTACAGAACAAGATTTTAATGTCAACTCAACTGAGGTGATCAACATTGCAGTGATTAACTAATAACATTTACACACAGATGATGCTATAAAACATGAAATTACAGCTGAAAAAGTCATAAAAATGACAAGAAGAGCAAAAAAAAAGAGAGGGGTTGATTCAACTCCAGTAACCTATGACTTTAACATGAGTGCATTCGCCTCAGCTTTCCAGACATCCGCCTTTACTGCCATCAGAAACAATAAATCCTGGAGAAAGGAAAGTTTCTTTGACAAGTATAGATGAATGGATCTGCAGTGCAGCATTACTTGTTTTTATATCTAAATCATGACAGAGCAACATCTGAAGTCCGTCTAAAAACAGTAGGGATGCAATGGTTTAAGCAGCCAATATTCAGCTTGTGGAGCCACACAACATGACATTTACTGATGTTAGTAGGCAGTGTTTATATATTCTCACATCAGTTTTGGGGTCCCTGAATCCAGTTCCAGAAATCTGTATATTTGAATTTGTGCTTAAAAAAAAAAAAAAATACATACATAAAAAAAAAAAAAAATCAAAGACAAAAGGAAAAAGAAAAAATTCAGTGCAGAAATCCTCAATCAGAGCATCTCTTCAGTGTTCAGATTATCATATGGCCCAAGAACAGTGGGAACAACGTGGAGACCGAGCTGTGCAGACACGGGGAAGACAGCACTGCTCACAACAAGCTCCTATTTTACAGAGCAGTGACCTGGATTTCCTTAACTAGCCTCTACTCTGCAACACAAGTCTCACTTTAAATGTTCCCTGGCTTTCTGTACGCATTGTGACATGCGCATGGATCGGTGAAAACCTCACATTTCTTTTCCTTTGGTGTCCATCTTTCAAAAAAACAAACATTCAGGTTAAGCAGAGATTGATGCTTCATGTTAACATTAGATGAGTGAACCTTTCACAGAACAGTTTCTCTGCAGAGAACAAAAGTGATGTGTGAAAGTGTGTGTGCTGCATGCATATGCATCCATGAGTGGGTGTACACTCCAATGATCTTCATTAGCTTCCCAGCAAAGGATTCCGGTACCTGACCTAGTCATGGGTCAGCTGTCCCGCCTGATTAATTAAGGTTTCAAAAATATTACACTGCCAACCCCTCCACTCTGGACGCATGAATAATACACAGTGAGCATGATGCCCACCAACAAGCTACTCGTGCTCAGACTGCAAAGCTCCCCGGTCTGCCTCTGAATTCAGCCCCAGACTGTGGGAGGAAACCAAACAACACAGTCTGTGTCGGTGAGGGCAAAAAACTTAAAAACACATTCACTTTCTTGAATGTGGGAAAGTCCGACTATTTCAGTCAACTTAAGCACCGAACCAAAGAGCAGGGATGAGGAGCAAGCCAAGAAGTGACGGAACATGATAACAAACATGCCATTATCTTGGCTTTTTTTTTTTTTTTTGCTGCCAGTCAGAGATGAATGGTGCTGGATGCAGGCTGTTGGGAACGCAAAGACATTTAAAGAAATACGTGCTGGTTATGTCGTGTGCAGGTAATCAAACGAAAGCACAAAAGCATCATGCTGTACTCTGAACCCTGCATGTGCTGATTATCCTGTGCAGAAGTTTAATGTTTGCATTCTTCTTAGCCATCATGAGGAAGACGAGCAGAGTGATAAAGAAATATTTTCAGTGCTAAGAAAAACAAGGAGAGTCAGAAACAACTGAACCAGCCTAAATACAGAGATCTCTCAATTTCTACTCATTTCTGTTTGCATTTTGTATTTTAAATAATGAAGTGAAAATGCAAACACAGGCTTCCAATTAGAACTAACGGATGTAAAAAATAATGGCACTGTCTCCCTTCACTGGTAGCTAAGCTACAAACATGCACGGTCAGCCTCAATCATAATTATGACCAAAACCTCACGATGTATCGCTATGTGATGCCGCCTCACGCTGTCCTACACGTGAAGTGTGCTCGTGCACGACTTTCACTGTCTATCTGCTGTGGCTGCGTTTGCACACCCCCTCCCCCCTACCAGCTCCTCTAATATCCCACTTTTTTCTGCAAAAGGCTCACTCACTTCTGATCTCCATCGCAGGCTGAAAAGCTAAAAACAATGAGGTAGATAGAATTTAACCAATGGGATGCATGGAAAAAAACATAACCATAAGACGAGTACAGAATGAGTTTGGCAAATTTCTAGCTAGTGTGCTATGTGAGAAAAATAAACCTCGTGAGATCAGGAGGTATGCTGCTTTTCCAGATGTACTGCTTTATGGCATCGGTAATACCTACGCTTAAAGACATCTGGAGCTGATCCTCAAGCCCTCAAGTTACGACCGAGGATCACGTCATCCAACGATGACATTTGCTGCAATGTTTAATTTCTGGTGTTTGCAAAAAAGAGGTTTCTAATAAGTCTCTTTGTTTACCTGTAGCAATTAAAACACAAAGATATGACAAAACAGAAAAACAAAAAGCAAATAAATAATCAACAATGGAAGTTACAAGACTCCTTCCCGTAATAAGCTGAACAAGGAAGCACAGGCAGGTTATTACAAGAAAATACAGGAAAGCAACTGGCCTGATCTGTGGCAACATGGAGAATGGTTGGGTGATCTCAGTGAGATCCTCTGTCTTCTAAAGCAGACATCTGTTATACTCTGGGTTAAATTGTTTAGGCTTAGAGAAATCTCCCCGAGAGCCAAAGAAGACCATTTTAAAAATCCAGTTATTGAACTAAAATTCTAGATAGCAAAGTAAAATCTGCCATGGCTTAATCTTTAACCACGATGATGAGTAGCTAACTCTACCCAGATCTCAGGCTGCGTCAGCTCAATAGAAGGAGTGCATCAATTAATGAGGAGGTGTTTCTATCCATCTGCTATGACTCTGATATATAACAGCAGATGTCTCTTCTTTGTGTGGCTGTAGCTTCTGTTAATGACAGTCCATGGCTTATTTATAATACACATTACATTACAGCCCTGCATGCTATTAAGATATTTCATTAGTCTAGCTCTACCACAGCAAGCGTCGCTGCGTCCACAGTTTTTCTATGTCTGAGAAATTACTGCTTCCATAGTTTCTGTACCAAGAAATCCCACAATGCCTTGTGTCACTCACTTCAGCTGACATCAGGATTCCATGATGTCAGAAAAAAAACAAAACTGTTTGCAGTTTGAGCAAATGAGTGTGCATAATTATGTAGATTACTGAGTAAGTAATTTGATATTGACTAAAGTAAAGTGTTTAAAAGGAGGAACATTGGAAACAAAATAAAACCTAGCTGCCAAAAAGCAAACAAAAACTGTGAAGTGAAAACCACAAGAAGCTTGGTCAGTTACAAAGCTGTAACCACTTTGAGGAGTTTAACACTTTCCCCTCTGACCTCAGCCACATCTAGAATATGGCAGCATTCAGGCTATCCCTCATGTGCAATGCACTGTTGTGGTTTCTTATTCATTTCTTATTAATGAAACATAATTCAGTGTTAATGGGAAAGGTCATCAGGGCTCTGTGCAATGCTTTGTTTCTCATCTTAAATAAGAATGGTGCCATTTCATTTCAGATATTAAGTAAAGAAACATGTGACACATGAAGAGAAGCTTATCAAAAGAATCTGAGAATCAGAGAGGATTCCAATAACTGAGAACTTCTGATCTTAAAACCTATGTTTAGTATTGTTGTAACTAGGTCAGCATTCAGCAGCCTACATCCTATTACACAAAGTGACTGTGTATATTCAAACGTCCCAAACATCTGTCCACCAGTCAGTTTCAATAACTGCCAGAACATCGGCATTTAACAACAATTTGCAAAGCTGACCCAAAAACAGAGCATCATGAAGAATCACAAGGCAAAATATTATAAGCTGTGGTGGGTTTCCCTCGTATACATTTTTAAAAAAGCAAAGAATACAGAAAAAGAGAAGCTTTTATTCATTCACTGCAGATGTTTTAGTATTGCTATTGCTTTGACTACTACAGAAGACAACCACAGAACATATGGCAGTGGTTTCATGAGACACAGCTATTCAGACCCTTACAGGGTTTCTATTTCCTGTTTATAAGTTTGGCGTGTACCTTGGTCTAGGGTTTATGACTTGGTGGTACATTTCGTATGTTGAAGAGGCCTCAAGCAAGATGGTGAATCCTGAATGCCTCCTGATGGATCCATCAGAGAGTCAGTGTGTGTATGATAGAAAGTGCTTAAAAGGCACAGAATAAAGCACTGCATGAGTAGTTATCTGAATGGGTACATGTTGCTTGTTGTAAAAAAAAAAAAAAAAAAAAGCACTTGGAATACTCTGTGTAGAAAGATGTTATACAAGTATTAGTACTATTGTATACACACACTAGCTAAGCAGATAGTGTGCACTTAGCAGTAACGCTCCATGAAAAGTCTGTGACTTGCTTACAAATTTAAATATGTTTATGGATAGGTAAGGGTGAGCAGAGAGCTTGTACGCTGTTCAAAAATGCTAAGTGCAATGTTAAATGTGAATTAAGACATAATAATAACAATATTAGCACACAGTCTCCCTAGCTTCAACAGCTAGTTTAACACACTCATCGATACACTAACTGTGTGACTTTCTGTAAGACACCTGCTACGAGTAGTTCAGTAAAAACTGGGTGAGCTGCATGACATGCATTTGTGCCTCTCAGCTGACAGTCCTGTGACACAGTCTGCCCGTCCTTCCTCCTCATTAGGAGGTCATGTTTGAATGTCAAAGTTTGCTCTGTACATTTGTGAATGTTTGGCTCCAGAACTATCTGAGTGATGAGGAATGTAACACCCTAGAGTGGGTGCATGTCGGTATGTATACACCTGCAAGGGTCACAAGGATTACGGGGCAAGCCAAAGGATTACTGGTCTTAATCAGGTCAATAAGCCCTGTCTGCACAGGGTTCAGCGAAAGTATGACTGCCCCACATCCAAACCCACCTTCCTTGCTGCATGTCCCACCAATAACTGCATTTCATTGACGTGAAAATGGTTCATTGTTATTTCTGCTGTGATGAGAGCCTCCTCTGATGTGTAACTGACACTGGAGCTGAGCTCGTTCTTCCCTGCAGGGTAAGGTCAGCATCCACTTACCTCATAGTGAGAGCACACTTGGGTGAATTGTATCTGAAAGGTGAAGGTTTAATTGATGTGGTGACCTTCTGTTTGTGCTTTCAATTGGTCATTTTGTTTACTCTTAGCTTAAGTGATAATATCGTCTAACATCCCGTACTTGAAAATGTGGCTAGTGCAGACTACTGATAAGGCATTAGAAACACTATTTTGAACACCAGACAGTGACTAGACTAGACTGCAGGTTTGCAATCAGTTGACAAAATGCTTCATCATAACATCTCTGTGTGCTTTGTAAGCTCTATTGATCATCTCTGGCCATACATCGTTGAGTGGCTCCTCACTGGCTCAAGGGGCACATAACACATGACTTACATAACAAGATGGAAACTGATGTGAAGAACACATCAGGCCCCAGATTAAGGCGGAGTTTGGGTGTACTGGAGTTATTCAACATTTAGAGTACCAACACAAAATTAGCGGGCCATCGCGTCACTGTTTTATAATTACATTAGCTCTGGTATGTCTGAGAGCGTCTCCTGAATGAGGCCTTTGCTTTGTTTCTGTCTCCCTGCAGAGGCCTTGGACACATTTCCTGCACACTGGCTAATCAATTTGCTGCTCCTTTGCTCTCACCCTATCCTTGACAACCCTCTATGCATGGTGAAAAGGGGAAAGAGCGAGAAAGAGACCGAGTTCTTGCCCCCTACCCCCATCTTTCTCTGTATTGTTGACACATGCACACAGGCGGGCACATATGCCCTTGAGCCAGTCACAACAATAAGGGGAGTGTCATGGCATAACGCACACATCTGCCAAACACCTACAAGCTGACCACGCAACATCCCATTTCCGTCAGGCAGCCTTCAGCCCAATTTAAATCCAAGCAAAGACCAGTGAAAACATTAGAAGTACACCCATACTGCGCACACACACTGACTGGCTAGTGCTACATCACAGCTTATCATACAAAGGCAAAAACATAACATACCGACCAGAGATTTTTTTTTAAGGGAATTTCCAGTAGCATGGATTTGAGAAGTTTCTCTAGATGCTGTTGTTTCACCACGTCAGACACCAACTGTTTCATAGCCACCTTTCACGCCTTCTGGAAAGGCTACGTTGTTGGGTTTTTGATACCCAAAGATGTTTTGCGGATCACAGTGTAAACTTGGGAGTCATGTTTAGATTTGTTTTTCAATGATGCAGAATTAGACAATTACACAGATGGACGCTGAACATATCACTTAGAAAGAAAACACTAGGTTGACAAATAAAAAATCCTTGGTAAATGTAACACTCATGTGACTAATTGTATCTATTTACTGTTAAAAACATACCATAGAAATTTTGATTATTAAAATATTGTTCAAATGGCAATGCTGTGTCTATTTCATTTGGTTAGAGTAAAAATGCACAATGGCTTTTAGAAAGTCTGAGGGAATACAACGACCACAACAATATAAAGGTCAGATTTTTTTTAAAACTTCAAGCCAAATGATCTCAGTATGATCATGTGCATGTCTGAGCCATCAGGTAAGATTCGGCCTCTCGGCATCCAAATAAGACAGCGCATTCTCAGCATACCATCTGCAATGAAGTCCTGACGAAGGGAGAGTATGGCCGCCTGCCAGCCTCCCTTTCTGCTCTGCAATCTGCCCATGTGAAAGGAGGCAGAGTAGGCAGTACCGCAGCCTACTCCTCTCCCTCACTCGCTCACACACACTCACTGACTAACCCCCTAAAAAACGCTGCATATTCCACTGCAGCTCTGCTACAAACCACGAGTCACCCTCCAGCTCCTTCGGGTGACATTGGCATAATGAAAACCCAAGGATATAGAGTAAAACTACTAGGGATTTGACACAAAGCTTCTCTTTGGTAGAGTGTGAGAGATAAAGGACAAGTAAGCCATAACTGGTAGGGACACTTGATCTTATGGAAGATTCATATAAGCTTAGTCTAATGAGGGTGATATAAGACTGACAGACAAAACTCGAGAGCCAGCTGGTAGAGCATGTTTCTGTTTCCACATGCTGTCTCGTTACTGCGGGTTAATAAATGCTTCCACGCTAACGTCGTGGAGATTGCGCTCAGCTGGAATGAAGCACACACGACAGAGTCATGAGTAAGGAGGCAGCCAGCACTTCACAGTAACAGATGACTCATAAGTAAGCAGGTTGAATCACATGACTGCAAACCATATTCAGGTTTTCTCTTCTTGCTCTGCTATTGCTTATCATATAACACTGTCGACAAGCATGCTTTACAGTAAATAAGGGCACTATCACATAATCAAAGCTGATATGCCTTCGCTTAAAACTAAAGCTTAGATGGTCTTAACATCCTTCCCTATGGCTCAATCACGGATTGCTGCAACATGAGAAAAGTTATAAATATATATATTTTTACTTAACCTGTCAGACTTTGCATCTCTATCTCAACCACTGTGGTTCAAAAAGGGATGCAAATCTTGTAAATAATTAACTGCCAATTGTGTTTTATATGCATCTAACAAGCTCTTCACAAATTGTTTGTGTACACTCAAGAGATAACGCAACCATAAACTATAAAGCAGCACACACATCCATTAAAGAAAAACAGTGGCCGTGTGATAAAGCCTAGCTGAACTGGGGGTGCTGGCAGGCCACGCTGTGGGACGACCCCTGGGTCTCCCAGCGTGAACCAACTAAGCGTTTCTCACACAGAATCTCCTCTGGCATGCACACCCCTCCAGAGGAGGAGGAATTTCACTCTGTAAGCCTTTTATTCTCTTTCAGGCTGCTCGTCCCCAACCGTCCACTATTCAGTTTGCTCATTCTACTGTTCTCTGCTAAGACGCCCGAAGGAAGAACATGCAGGAGCATGCATGGTACACCAAAGTGTTCCTGCAGACTGGACCTGCATAAAATCAAGATGCCCCCCCCCCAGTTTGTGTTGGTGGTCTTGCATGGATGCCAGTAGGCCACTTACTTGTAGTGTTGCCTTGCATCTGAATGATACATTTTGACTCCTTGCTGATCTCCCTCGAGTTGAAGGGTCGAACTCGAACAGCGACTTTCACAGACGCCCCAGACATGTTTGCAGTTTAAGTCCGTCTCCCTGTAAGATCCCTTGTGTATATCCCTCCTAAAGGAAACAGAAAAACAAATGTGCATCTCCTCAGTTAAAACAATAAGTGATGCAGTGAAGCCAGACAATGTTTGCTTCCTTCTTTAAAAATAAAACAAAAGTGCTATAGTGAAAGGAGCAGAGCCTGTTTTCACTAAATATAAATCAAACACAATGAAAGTCCACCCCCTCCCAATTTTTAGTCATAACAGCCTACAACAAATATGGCCGACCAAACCCGATGAAGCCTTTAATATTTTGTAAACAGCAGCCGATCACACATTTAGCAAATGAAACAGAGGATGTAAGACTTTATATTTATTTCATAAACTCACAGTTTACGTGTAATGCGCTTTAGCCGAAAACAAAATATGAAGATCACAAATCACGATTGTTGCATGCATAAAATAACGTGGCGTTAAAATACCACACAACTTTCCATCGTTTTTACAGTCCATTTAGGCTACACAACCCCACACCCGGTGACTACACAGCCTAAATATCCCATGTTTTCCATGTACTTGCAGTCAGTCAGCCATACTTGCCGAAGCATACGCCCATGAAATCCTATCTCCCCTATTTGGTTTGAGCTACAGTGGGACAGCTAACCGAGGGCCTGTCTGTTGCATCTGACACTGTTCATTTTGTGCAGACGGAGAGCTTAAATTTCCCCCTTTAAAAAAAATTAAATTCGCTGATGTTAGGAAGTAGGCTAATCCTCCGCCGCTGCATGTTGGGGAATACTGCAAGGGAGGAGTTACATGCTTATTTTAGCAGCCCAGACTGGACACATTGTTCACATTTACCCTATCCGGCAGGGTTAAAAGCGTTTGACGTTAAATCCTACCAGAGGCGAAGCTTCCAACAGTAGCTATTATATTTTCTATGGCAAGCTAGCTTTAACCCGTTAAATGTTACTGGCTCTGACTTCAATATTTACGACCTACAGTCTAACGGAAACAGCTATCCAACTATAATCAACTAAACCTATAAACAAATTATTCTATATACTGTAACAATTAAGTAACTATATATATTTAATTTTTTTGTGTTATAGGAACCTTGGCCACGTAGAGGTCCACTGACTACCGGACGTGTATTAGTTAACACAGACAACTGCTCCCTATCCATCTTTGAAACTAATCTGTAATAACAACCCAGTGCACAACAGTCCCCAAAAATAGAAATATATTATTTTTAAAAAATATACTTACGCTTGGAGACTCTTGCAAAAGACAAAACCAAAACCACCGGACAGTGGCGAGAACTAACGCTAGCTAGCAAGCGTCAAAATTTGTTGTTTCTATCAGAATCTGTGCGCAAGGAAACTGCTATAAAGTCCATTTCCGTGAAAAACACCCATTATAGCGGTATCCTCCGGCGGAAGGATTTGTATTTGGAAACGACCACTTCGTTGACTGCTTTAGTCTCCCTTACAGATGAACGGCGGACGCCTATCTGCAAATTAGCGAGAAGAAGAATTGGTAGATTGTCTTGATTTACCGAAGAGATTACGTCAACTCCCTCTCAGTGCGCTCACGGACAGGCTGGCGGGCCAATGAGCAAACAGAGAGTGGTGACTAATGCGGCGAAGAGCCTATGGCGTGACTCGGAGTTGCGAAGGGGGAGGGAATAGGGTGGGTGTCGCTCCCGTTTTTTTCGCCCGTGACGCCACACTGCAGGATTTCTCATTACCGCTACCCGCAGCACCGTGGGTTACCGCAAAGAGCGCCGCCTAGGGACGTACCTTTTCCGTGCATCACGAATTTATAAACCAAATTATTTATATTTTTGCTCATATAAATGGCCTTAAAGCAGGCACAAGAGATGTCGCTGACCATAAAACAAAATAAAATGAGCAAATACATTTCCTGCTGTGTTTGAATGTAATCAGTTCAATTACATTATATTCATATAGCGCCAAATGACTACAGCAGTCGCCTCAAGACGCTTTTTATTGTGAAGACCATACAATAATAGAGAGTAAACCTCAACAATCAGACAACCCCCTTTTAACAAGCACATGGCGACAAAGGGAAGGGAAAACTCCCTTTTAACAGAAGGAAAACTCCCTTTTAACAGAAGGAAACCTCCGAAAGAACCATTAAGAGGCAGGTTTGATTCAAAGCAATTCATTTTCCTGTGATATTTTTGCAGTTGCAGTTTCTTTTTGGAATGAACTTGGAGTTAAAAGTTTAACAGGTGTAGTCCTTGCCAGTAAATCCTGGACAGTTGTCAAGTTTAATCGAGACTAGCCTATGCACCTTCAAAAAAGGATTACAATTTTTTTGTTCCCTAGAACTGGAAGTTACCTTTGCTGACACAAAATGAAAACAGGTTTGCATTATATTTGCTACATCCAGCATTTTTTTTCTTTTTTTTTTGCTATTTATGTAGTTGTTGTTTTTCCCACTCTGTTTCAATGAGTCTTTTGTCCTGTCTCCACCACCTCACATGGTCGCAGCAGATGGTTTCCCTTTTCTGAGCCTGCTTCTGCCGCAGGCTTCTTCCTGTTTAAAGGGAGTTTTTTGGTCCCACTCTCGCCAAGTGCATAGGGGTTAGTCTGACTGCTGGGCTTGTCTCTGTATTATTGTATGGTCTTCACCTTATAATATAAAGCTTCTTGAGGCAACAGTTGTAATTTGGCACTGTATAAATAAAATGCAATTGATCTGTTATTTTGTATCTTGTCATGAGCGTCTTTGTTTTCTTTACTTACACTAAACTTAAATTTTAAAAAAGATACTAAACAAAGCCACTAAGACATCAGTCTGAGGGGGAAAAAAATGGTGACCAGTTGTGAAATAATGTGCATCATCATTTATTCGAGTTCAAAATCCTAGCTTCCAAAACAGGTATGTGGTTAAAGGAAATAATTTCCTGTACAGTTAAGGTCAGCAAGGTCAAGTTAGGTACAGTGCTATTTGAAAGAGACCATTTTAAGGTGAGATGACTTAATGGTGTGCTCCTAGGATGGTGCTTCAGGTGATCATGCTACATTCTCACGGTCCTTCCACTCGACCTAAAATGGGGATTACATGTCCATGTGGCGCTCAGGAGGTTCTTGACTTAAGGCCGTGCACACACACACACACACACACACACACACACACACACACACAAGTAAATTCAATCTATCAAAGTCAGCGGGGAAAACGTGTCCGAGAAGGAAAATTTGGGGCATACTTTATCATGGTGAGCCACAGCTCATCTTCCTACTGTACTCAAAACAAAAGCTGACACTGAGGATTAGTTTAGGGTATTCCCAGTCCTGAACCTCTTCTACAAGCACACACTGTGCATAAGTTATCTCTGGGACACCATTAAACATTACGTGGACTCAAACTCATCACCGTCACAAGTCTTGATAAAGAAAACTTGAGGCTAACAGTTTTATCAGAACCCAACCAGACTCAGTAATACCAAACAAAATGAGAACTGTAAAGGAAGGTGATCAATGAAGAGATTGTATGCACCTCGCAGGTAAACCTGTTGGTAATGGTTTCTGCAGCTTTATAATGCACTATTGTTAAATTAATGTATATACTTTGATATATATACTTATTTATATATATATGTATATATATATACACAAACTCATGAGAAAAACTTAAAAGTCTTAGCTTTATTATGTTTTGTTTTAGAACCATGATAATGGTTTGAGACAAAAAGGGTAAATGCAAAAAAAAAAAAAAATTAAAAAAAAATAATCAAATCAAGTCTCCTTTTTTCCTCTCCATTCAAAATGTTTGTTTTTTTTGTTCTCATTGGTAGTAGTGATGCTGAATTCAGGTGATTTGGACAGATCCCTTAATGATGATTAGCAGGCCAGACATCAGTGACGTGGTCCTTAGACACTCCGTCCACCCTGTTTCTCCCTCATCCAGGTGTGGATCCTCTCCTTCAGTTCAGGCACTGTGGAATTAACATTGTGACATTTAGGCATCCTGAAATTATTAGCCTCATCTCCAGCTATAAGTGCATGATCTTGCGTACCTTGAAAATAAACACTTATTTACATTATCTGTTTAAAATAAATAAAGCAAAAGGATCAATGGTGGGGTTACCTGACTCCAGCATGTTCTCTGTGAGTGGCTGCCTGTTGAAGGGATCAGTGGGGGAGTTGAGCAGGTGGCGTAAGATGATGGATCTGTCCATGATGTTCCCCGAAGGCAGCATCACAGGGTCGGTCATCAGCGTGTCCATCAGAGGGTCTGTTGTAACACAGTCACACGCAGATTTTACAGACAATTACAAGCAAGATGCTACACTAAAAATCAGATTCATCACCAGCAGCACTGGCGCCCTGATTGGATTAGGAGAGGGACCAGTATTACAACACTAAAAGTAAGCGTAAAAACAATAAATAATTAAATGTAATCAGCAAGTGACATACATGTGTGCCCATGATGGTTTGTGTAGGAGCCTGTCACATGTCCAAAAAAATGTTTTATATGACCACAATATTGATGCACCTATCAAAACACTAGTAAACAAAATTTCCCATGAAGTCCGATACAGAGCCTTTGGTGGCATGGGGCTCTGTGTTGAAATGTCACAAGGTTGTTACAGTAGGACTCTGGTGCTACAAAAATAAAACCTGTCGTGGGAGATTTCATCTACACAGACAGCTGATACTCAAGTCTCCTGTATGGCACACTCCCATCAACTGTGGTGGGCTGGCTGGCATATCTGAGAATCAAAGGAGGCACGCAGACCACATACTCTTTCTAGATTATATTAAGTCTGTGGTTACTCGATAGCCTTGCACTAAGCTGTCTAGATGACCAGAGTGAGCTTCAAAATCCACCGCATATGTCTGGAATTCAATAGCAGAAGAGGCCGTTAAAGATCCTGTCTGTCATTGACTGACCCGAGGTCACAGGTCAGTCTTTTACACAATGACAATATTATTTAAAAACAGCATTTGAAGACCTAGAGAGACATTTAATAAGATGCTTTCAGAAGCAGCGCAATGTGACCCATTATTTTATATAGATGTTCTTTGAGGATCTCAATACATTACTCTAAAGTGATCTAAATAGATTAATTTAATGATACAGCACATATCAAAGTGAGATGTTATTACACCAGCTGTGGGAAAGATGATTCGCTTCACCATTGCTGCATAACCAGATTCAAAAGTTCTAGTTGTGCTGTTTAAACACAGTCTTTCACACACCTTTGAACTCATCTGGTGCATCACTGTAGTCCATTTCAGACTGGGAGTTCTTGGCGACTATTTCCTCCACCTTCTCCAATAGCAGCTTGAATTTCTCAATGGCAATTGAGGACTTAATGCCAGCCTTCCTCATCTTTGAGATCACCTCCTCAAAGAGTTCACGGCTGTATGACCTCTGCAAAGAACAAGTCCCTGAGGTCAGACTTCAGTACCTTACTGTCATCACATCACAGATTTGAAATTTAAGCCATGTCTTCACACTTGCACAGGTTTTGATAATGCACACAACAATCAACCGCTGTGTTTCATACATATATGTTCTGATGGAAATTTCTCACAACAATATGTAATAATGTGGCTTCATCATTCATAATGTTCTCTTTGTTCTCTCAACAAATCAGGAATTATATATATACACGATATTCTCCACATACAGTAGAGAATTCATGCTAACTGGCACGGCAATACAGTTAAGACAGATGATTCAGGATAACTAAATGTAGACTGGACATCAAATTTTCTCCCCTCCCCCATCAGTGCCAACCTGGTCATCTGCTATAGCTTTAGCAAAGCGAGCACAGTCTAGCTGCAGGTAGATGTCTGTCAGCTGGTCTAGGAGTTTCTTGGGCTCAAAGCCATATTTCTCTGGGTTCTCCACCTTCAGGTCCCGACACTTCGGCCCGCACAGCTGCTGGAGGTTAAAGTTCAGCATGGCAGCTAAACGAGGCCCCAGCTCCTGTGTGAAGAAGGAGCCACTGTTTAGAAAAGCACATCTATAGATTCTCCAATAGTTTCATTCCCCAAGACAGACTGTTGAACTCTCCATAACCCCCACACCCCTCTTATACATAAACAAGGCACATTCTGAAACTGTCTCTGGACTGTTTCACATTACTGTATATTCATGGCAGTGCATTATGTCTGGAATAATGATATACATTGTTTTTTGCTGTTTTATTGCTGTGGAAAAGGGAAGATGGATGGATGGATGTATGCACTAGTCCAATGTTGAGTCAATAGACCGACATTTCATTCCAACGTGCACTAACTGGTGTAAGTTTGAATAACAACGTACCTATTCTATGCTATGCCTGGAGGAAAATGGCAAATAATGCTTCCTTTATATTATTTGTATAACTGAGAATAAATCTCTAGAATACATCAAGTGTTCATTGGTAACAGTGACACTCACAGGCCTTAGGAAAGGCTTCTGGACCTGCTTGGTGAGGATGTGGAACATTTCAACTGTTTCGGTAGCCAGGGCCAGATAGGAGCGGGACACCCGCTCATCCTGAGTCAGCTGGGACTGACGACTCTGCTGCTGCTCCTGAAAATTTGTACAACCCCCCCCCCCCCCAAAACAAAACACAAAAAAGACAAAATAATAAATAAGTTACCCTATACAATGGCAGTAACCTTCTGCCTGTCTTCACAGCTCAGCACAACTGTGAATGAAGCAATAATCTGATCAAATATGACCTCTGACACAGTTTCGTCTTTGCTAGACTCTGTAAAAACTGATAAATAAATATAGCACCCTACAAAACTGAGCACTGACCCTTGGCAGCTGCTCCCACTGCTCTTTATTCTTCATCTCCTCTTGAACTTCATGAATACGCTTCAGGGATTCAAGGCTCTCATCTAACAAGAAGGTGGTGTCATTAATCAGCATGTTGATGTAGCGCACAAACTGCTTGCCAGAGCTGGTGTGAAAGAAGGACAAAAGGAGACAGAAGAGGACGTGAGGCTGGAAAATTCATACAGCCACAAACTCTAAACCACAATTTCTTTAAAATAAGGTAAAAAAATAAAATAAAACATTGCAACTGCTGTTTTTGTCAATGGCAAACTCACTTGAATTCCTCCATGAAGGTTCCATGGTGGGCAATGTTTTGCCAGAGGCTCTTGAAGATCGTGCTGATATGGTACCGTATAGTGAACTTATCATAAAACTCACTGGTAGCACCGGTATGCTCAACATCTGACCAGAGGAGGGAAAGATTTTAGTAAACTTTTTTCTTGAAAAGATCGCAACTTGTAGTAAAGAAAGAATACGTGCCAGTCAGCTGGATTTTTATTCTACCGAGCACAACATCAGCAGAGAACTGCAGCACAACATAAAGCTCACCAGTGTAAAACTTCATGAGAGCAGGGACCAGGTGTTTGACGGACAGCGGGTGGTTCTCCATCATTTCAGAGAATCGCTGAGTACGAGGCTGAACAGCGGGGTTGGTGACGAACAGCACCTCCACCAACTTGGCGATAAGGTAGGGGTTCCTGATGTAGTTCTGAGTGCAGATGAACACCACCAAGAAGGTGACAATGTCCTGGACACATGGCTCATATAAAACCTGGGGTGAGTACCTGGGAGAAAAAAGGAGATAGCAGTTCACAAATCCCTTATTTGGATTTAATTTTTCCTCACAAAATTCACTGGGAATTATGGATTTTTACATGTACATACACATTTATAGACCTGTTAAGCATTCAATATCTGTATTTTTCCCCTCATCGTTCCTTCCTGTTAACATTTTATTACTGCCCTCCACAGGACAGTCACTAAAACATGATAGATGAGCAGAGAGCAGAGGACTTACTGCACAACAAAAAGCAGAAACTCTGCCACATCTTCAATGTAAAACTCGGGCAGAGCGGCAAAGCTTTTGGGAATCTCGGGGTTCAGAGGCAGGTTAATGCTGCGCAAAGGAGGGAAAAACAAACATATTACTTCTTGATTTAATAACAAACTGAAGTGAAGCAAAAAAAAAAAATGCTGGAAAAAAAAAAAAACAGACAAACTGTGTGATGCCACAGCTGTTCCTCTGACATCGATATCAAAACAAATGGCAACGTGGTGCGTCAGAGGAGAGGTGACTAACTTGGGGTAGGTGGGGTCCACCATGCGAAGAATGAGCTGGATGACTGTGCTGTAAAACTGCAGACATCTGCGGAGCAGGTTCTCATCCAGAAGGCCCACATCAGCACAAGCTTTGGCTCGCACCAGTTTCTGTCACACACAGTAACAATCACTCATCTGTAAACATGCTCCGTGCCAAAATCAGCCACGCGTGTCTTCCAAATATACCCAACCAACGAATACTGAGAGCATTCACACACCTCTACATTTAAATTTGTCCTTGATGTTTGATCATTAAATGAATTAAGACAGTAGCTCCATCTACAAGTACGTGAAACTGACCTTAAGCTGAGTTTTGCAGCGTTTGAGCATCTCTCTGTGTCGACTCGCCAGGGGAGAATCTTTCCACTGACTCTCACTGTTTTTGAGCTCCTCTACAGTCCTAAAAGATAAAAATAGCAGTATTAATACACACATGCATACACTTAACGCGCTATGATTGTCCGTGTAGATGTGCGAGCGTGTACCTGTTGAGTTCGCGGATGGCTCGTAATCTGCGGATGTAGCGCCGGCAGCCAGGCAGGATGGATAAGTGATGGGTGTGAAGCGTCAAAAAGAAACACTCGGTAGGAAATTTGGGTTCTGTGAACTTGGCGGGGTCTTTATCTGTACATATTCACAGATGAAATTTATGGTTATAAGGACACAAATATCAGCTTTAGTCTCCACAAAGTTAGTGACCTAGGTTATTATGTAACACTACTAAGCCCAAAGATTTAAAAGATTTCATTCACTGCATCAAAGCAACAAAGTGACTCTTTTAACCAATTAGATTAGTTAAAAATACCCCCAAACAAAATAAAACTGTGGCTCTGATACGCTTAAGATTCGTTCATGAGAACTGCAGAATGATGACTTCACATGCAACTGATATTTATCTTTAACGACCGCCCTCTTTAAAATCTATGTGGTCCACTTAGATTTACTGAAATGATCACATGTATCTGAACATTTCTGGTTATGCCAGCTTACGCAGTTCAGACAGCCAGGCCTTGAGCTCGTCCATGGTGGCTTTGAGACGCGTTTCCTCAAGACTGACGACAAGGCGACACCGTGGATGGAAAATATAGTAGGGATCCACTGTCTCTAACTTGATCTTCATGCTCAGCTGTTGCAGCACCCATAAGAAGTTGAGCATGAAACCGTCTGTCGAAACCAGCTTGTCATCAGTCTGAAAGAGAGGAAAATGTTTGTTTTTTTTAATTAAAATCTGTACAAACACACAGTAAACACCTGGCCCCGAAGATTAAATAATATCAAGAATGTCTTCTAAAATTAATATACTTTTAATCACATTTGTTCCTTATGGTCTGAATCTAGTAATATCAAAAACATCAATTTTATCAGCAGCGCTGACTGTAAAACACAACTTTACCTGCATCTGGGCTTTCTTCACATTGTAGTTGACTAGAGCTGCCATGTAATTAAGAGCCAACTCCCGCGTTTCACTGTTTAGCAGGATGTTGTGGAGAACTTTGAACATGTCACCCTGATTTAAAAAAAAAACATCAATCAATAAACAACATCATTCCACACTGCTGGAAAAAACAGCTGTTAAAAATAAAAAATAAAAAAATGAAACAGAGACTTACTCTTGCAGACTCCAGGTAGTGCTGCAGTGACTGGCTGACGACTCGCGTGTTCTCCATGGTGATAGCCGGGCCGGAGAAGTATTTGTCTCCAACTTTGGTCTAAAAAAACAGCCCAAAAAACAACAAAAAAAATGGTTGGTACTTTTCAGTTTTGTTCTGTTTTTTTAAATATGAGGTTTGCGTTACTTCCCATAGTTTATCCTTTACTTAATTAGATAATATGATGATAATAATAATAATAATAACAATAATATGGTGTAATATAAATGGTCATGGGGGAGGTCCTCATCAGTAGAAGTAGAAAAATTTCTGATAAGACAATTAAAAGTCCACAATTTATGTCCTCCTTCACCTTTTCCTAAGCCATTCACTGGGACCGATTGGAGTCTTTCTCGGGCAGATTCTGGCCCCTGGGCCTTATGTTTGACACTCCTCATTTAATTGAGAATCAGACAAAGTACAACTCATCGTAGCGAACAACTCACATCATCCTCAGCGAACACAGAGAGGCCGAAAAAGGCTCCCAGGTAGGACAGTCTCTGAATCTCTCTGCCACATCCAGGGCTCAGAGGTTTGGGACACCACAAAGGCAGTGATGTTACCTGCACACATTACACAATCCTTGATTTAATACATATTATTGTCAAGTGTGGTTAATAACACTGATTTATATATTTATATATTATATATTAATCAACAGTAACTGTAACTCATAACTCATTTTACGTAAGTAAAGCTAAATGGCTAATTATGCATCAGTTAATTCCACAGTATTTTGAAAACTTAAACACAGTAAAGAAATATTATTGGACAGATAACAAGCACTAAGAGAGCTAAGAGACCCCACCCCCCCACCGGGGAATTTCCTCTTGCCCTTTTTCCACGTAACAGGAAAATGTCTCACAACAGGCAGAGTTCATCTGGTATGAGGAAAGTACATTTACAACAGTTACATTTATTAATAAGCTCAGGGTAACCAAACTGCTTTCACAATACATGTCCAAAATAATCGGAGCCATAAGGACCCAGTGAACAACACTCAAGTGTTACGATGTAGCTTTACCTTTCCATTTGCATACTTACCAAATTGCACACCGGGTGAGTCTTTCCAAACTTAATTTCACAAAGCTCAGCTAATGCCTGTAAAATCAAAAACAGACATCAGGTCAGTGACTTGTCAGAAACAGATTACAACCCAACACGTGAATTGTGCTAAAAATGAGTTGTGTGGATGTGTCTTCATCCCATGCTGTATGATATATTTCCCTACAGAATTACTGCAGCTGCAGGAAAGACCAGGACAATGTCTCCTTACCATGAGGGGAAATTTAAAGTTGTCACTGTCAAAGGAACATTCTTTGACTGCAAGTGCCAGGCCGTGGAGGATAGGGATGAAGATCTAAATAAAAACAACAACACATTAAACAGCATGCTTCAGTGCTTCAGTGCATTTTGACCTTGGAGAAACGTTCACACGGTCCGTATTTACACATCACTGTGAGGGTGTATAACTAGCTGCCCTAAACATGGGATCACTCTGTTTTTACATTTTTATATTCATGCATCTGGACAAGCAGACGGCAAAATATGGGGGAAAAATGAATTCAGCACGTAAACCTCCAACATAAATTTCCATTTGCAGTATTTTACTTGAACTACTATGAGTCAAGGCGTCACCTTCTAGCTGTTTAAATTTGGTGCTCCATCTACAGGAGAAATAGGCTGGGGGGAAAAAAAGGGCAAGGATGTTTTTGTAGCGAATTATAATTTCTGGCTTTGCAGGATCAACCCAGCGAAACACAGTTTGCAGATTCAACCTAGTACAGTCTGTTTACAGTCATGCTGGGCTGGTAAAGCTTCAGCGTGCAGACTTTCCAGTTCTATCTGTGACAATTAAAAATGGATATTTGGGCTTTGCTTAGTTGAATCACCCAGTACAAACTGTATATGGGTGTATGAGATCATCTCCAGCTGTTATGAAGAAATATGAAGAAATACAGTTCTACCTTTTTAAACTGATTCATCCCCATTAATTACAGTTAACTAGATTATTTATGGGTGTGTGTAAAGAGCCGGTCTGTACCACACAGTATGAGCCATAGTGCACAGGAAGCAAATGAGTGCAGCAGTAAGCATAAACAGATCCAAAAGAATGGATGGATGTGCTCATCACCTGTCTGAATACTTCATCCTCCTGGTGAGTAATGCGCACCAGCTCCTGAATAAAGCCATATGGAAGGTTCCGACACAGCATGTAAGGTACCAGCAGAGACTGTTGAAGAGGGCTCCTAAAAGTAGTAAACACACGGCAAATAAATAAATTAATAAATCACACATTTGGAGACAAGGTGAATGAGTAGTTGCTATGGATACAGAGAGGGAAAAGGAACGGAACATGCACAAATATGGTGAGAGCATAAAAAAAAAAAAAAAAAAAAAAAAGTACAAACCCAGAGATCGTCTGAGTTAATGGATGGCTTCTTACCGAGGCTGGGTCAGAGCGCCTTGCAGGACCAGGGCAACATGGGAAATACACTGAGAGCGAATGTTACTGAGAAGCTGGCTGACATTTGGTTGGCTACACATCTGAGAAAGAAACACAGAGAGAAGAGTGAGAACGACTGCAGTGTGATTAAAAAAAAGAAAGTGTTATGTGACGAGCTATGCCTAATGCCTGCAGCTAGTCTACAAAGCACAACCTGTTCTTCTATGCTCAGTGCATTTTAAAACAATTGAAACAAGAAGAACACATTAAAGACCTTTATATATCAGCTCTTATTATGATTTTGATTGCCATCTACCTTGGGAGCTTTCCTCTCCTCCATGCCAACACTGTCAAAACGCTCAATGAGGTAGTTCAGCATCTCTGTCTCTTTGCATGTTTCAATGGTGAAGCGGTCGCTGGCTGATTCGCAGGACATCCCCCCTCCACATGCCCCAAGACTACAAAAAAAAAAATCAGACACAGACAGAGAGGCTCATCACATAACAGGCAATGTCACAGTGTGGACAGACGTAGCATTAGAATCAAACTTTCCTGAAAAGTAAGTAAGTAAGTAAAGTTTATTTATAAAGTCCTGAAAGAAGACAAACTAAAACACTTTAAAGGCAGCACTGCAAAATCTCAGTATCGGTAAGAAAATGTTTAGATGCCATTAAACCTTCTTTTTTCAAATCAACATTAGGATTCAGCTCGTCATATCTATCTGACAAACACGTTAAGAGCTTCAGTTGCCATTAGCGATCAGCTGTAACAGCAAAAATTTTCACAAGAACTGCACAACAAATCCTAGCAGGTAATAAGATGTTAGTCATACAGGAAATGCAGAAACAGGAGTTCTGTCCAGATATGCAACTATATCCAAAGCTACAATAGAAAACCACACAAGAAATTATTTTATTTAAAACTGAAAATGCATCTTTGTTCATGCCATGTTTTCAGAGCCACTATTTGCATATATATATAAATCGGTAGCTGCATTTCTAACAGGTGATAAATGAAAAATTTTAAAGTAAAGAAGAAATGGGGGAAACACACTTCAACCACACTATGAGTGTTCATGTTGGCAACTTATGTTTGGAACGCTATGAATTCAACCACCAGGTGATCCGAGCAGATGGTAAAATAAGATTAGTGTTAAACTGTATTGCCATGTCAACTCAGTAAGAGCTCACACAAATTACATGTAAGAAAAAGGGAATCTGTTTATGTTTTGTGTGCCTGAAGAAAAAAAAAAAAAAAAAAAAAAGGCCAATTTATTTTTATTTTTTTTTTTTTTTTAAATCACCAAATACCAGTATGAGTGTTAAAAAGTCCTATATCGGTCGAGCTCTACAGATTTTTTTCTTTCTTCAATAAGGTAAGAAGCAAACTGAACTCAACTGTGAATTAGATGAACTGTTTCTGCTACTGTGAGGAACAGTTTCTCGGCTCCATGCAAGAAAATGTTAATGTCGGTACCCAATCAAATTACTTTAATTTCATCAATCCCCTTTAAGGTTTGTACTTATGGTCCTCAAATTAAAACAAACAAACAAACAAACAAACAAACAAACAAACAAAAAAACACATACGGTTTGATTTTTAGGCAACTATGCTACTGAAGATATCTATGGATCCTATAAGCTACAATGAACACAGATGAGGCTACAATAAAGACAAACTCACTGAAAGTGTGAGCTAAAACATCTGAACAAGAGGAATCAAAATGATTTTCTCTCTATGGTTTCTCAGCTGTATATATGGCACAATAAGCCTTGCTGTCAATTTCCATATTAGTCTAAAAGAATGTTGAGATGATTTAGACAACAGAAACAAATTAAAGCTGCAAAGGTCAAACCTGTTCCAAACTTCTCTGAGCCACAGCATAAAAAAAAAGAGATATCAACATAGTAGATTTAATTTACTAATATGAGCAATATATTCTGTATTTCTGTGCACATACATATATATCCATATACTGGCTAAATGATGGCTTTAAATAGTAGGCAACAATATTTTCTTAGAGATATAATTCTCCATTTATGAATCAAAAGCAGGGCAGTTCTGCAGTCAGGGATTCATGATGTTACTTCCCATGTTTGCAATCAAAAACACAAAATACGGGTTTGGTAGGCTTATACATAAATATCTAATGCTGTCTGATCGGGTTACATAATGATGAAACAGTGGCTCACGTGTCTTTGAGCTAAGGGTGATTTCTCTTTCTGAACAAGAAAATTGTGCACGTAAAAATGGATTCTTATACAGACAGAAACGCAGAGTCATTAATGAGCGATTCATAGCACTGAAGATTTTCTAGATCTTAAAGCCGTTTGCAGAAGAGTTACTGTGGTTATTACTTACCTCCATATTGCATGTACTAAAATGTATAGTTATGGGAAATTATCTCTGAATGTCGATGACCAAAACACTCCTAAAGATGGTTTAATCTTCTTTAATCTCGCCTGTCGTCTTTGTGCACGGTTAGTGGCAAGCCTACCGGACCCGCTGGAACATGCAGCATAGCCCATCCCTGAGCAAGCGTGCACACACACGCGCATTAACACACACCACACAGTGGTGTACCTGGACCCAAATTGAACCTGTGAAATATCCTCCTCCTGCTCCTCCTCAGAGTCTTCATCATCGCTGTCCTGAGACATGTCAGAGAGGGCAAAAAACAGGAACGAAAAGGGGCTGACAGGACGAGAGAAAAACAGGTGAAATGAGAGAAAGACTGGAAGAAAGGAGGATGATGCACAAGCGTGAGGAGGCAGAAAGCCAACAGGGGAAAAGCATCAAGACAAATGTGGAGCAGTAACAAACAAAAAAAAGGAAATGAGAAAGGGAGAACAGGGAAGATGCATGCTTTCTTGGAGACTACTTTCTCTTTTTAAACTAGTTTTCTATCGCTTTAGCACACTCATGCTAGCTCTTTATCATGATGACCTTATACAAAGAACTACAGCTGTTAATATTAAATGTATGTATTAATTTTTTTAATTGCCTAAATTTAAATTGTTACTTTGTGATAGAGGTAGCATTTTTTAAATCTCGTTGTCTCACAAGATTTTAACCACAGAAATGTTAAAGTGCTAGTAACTTCTGAATGCAGGAAAGTTAATGTAGGAGCAGATATCACCAGTGATGAACAGAAACATCACCAAAGGTTCAGGCTTTAGTATGCTGGCTTGCGTTTGCACTCCACTCTGACATGCAGGTGACAGTTTAGATACCTAGATGGAGGCATCCTGGCAGCAAAGGCAGCCTGTCGAGTGTTCAGTCTGGGAGAAGGAGGCACCATAGGAGAGGTTGCAGAGGAGGGTTGATTGCGACCCCTAGGTGAGCTCAAGGATAAAGACTGGGGACAAGGTGGTGGCACAGAAACTGGAGTGTTGGGGGGAACGGAGGGTCCTGCAGGGCTGGGAGAGGGTCCAGGGAAACTAAACCCTCTGTGACCCGGGCTTGTCGGGGAAGGAGCCACCCAGGGAGTGGTGACCGAGTAAGGGCGATACCTTTGGGAAATGGGCACGGGGGCAGATGGAGCACTGAGGGAGTGCCGTGGAGGAGTGGAAGCAGGTGGGCTGGGGGGAACAACGAACTGTGGGGTAGACGGTGTAGATACAACGGATGTAGTAGGGGTGAGGAGAGAGGGGGAGGTCCTCTTTGCTGCATCCAAAGCCACTGGTTGAGGACTACCACAGCCATACAGACTGTGGACAACATTGTTAAGATAAGAATGATCTCAAAGCCTTAAAAACAGAAATGATTAAAGCTTGATGAAAAAGACTGGGAAATACATGGCAGCATGATAATAAAGTAAATAGAAAAAAAACAGCCCAATCAGTAGCCTTGATATGTCTCCGCGAGATTGATAATGACTCATGGCACTTGCCTGGACAGAGAGCTGGCTCCGAAGGATCCAGCGCTAGGGCCCATTGGGCTTCCACCTTGGCTGGAGGGCTGCACCAGCGTCAGACGATGGTCGGGGGATTTGGCTGCTGCAATTGGCTGTGAGGTGGCCGTCAAGCTGGCAAAGGGGTTGTGGACACGTGACTGGGTGGACATCATTAAGACTTCCATCAGGATCTGGCTGATGAGGTCTTTGAAGTCAGAGTATACTGCAGGAGAAAACATAACAACAGTCGCACGAGGCTCCCAGGTGTACAAAAACAAAATGTTTGATGATTCAGCTTTTTATGGTAAAAGCTGTTGTTTAGTGGCGTTACCTTCTTTAGGGTTCTGGTGAAACTCTGCAGCCAGTGAAGGGAGAAAGATGACATCTCTATCCTGCTCCTTCCACGATACGCGGAGAATCTTGCAAATGAGCTGCAGGGCCTGTTCTTCAGAGACATCTGAGTTTGCAGAAGTTTCCTAAGAAAAAAAAAAACAAAAACAAAAAAACGTGCATAATGAACAAGCATTACTGAGTCTCAGGAGACTCGTTATCTCATGACGTCTCTGGTTGAGCAAGAAACAACAGAGGTATGTGTGTATAAGTTGATATAAACAAAAATGAAACCAAGAATAGCGTTTGTGGAAAGTCCCTCGTCACCCGTCTGCAAACAACCAGACACTCCTTTAATGTTTATTCGTTTAAGACTTTCTTGATATCCTGATAGATAGGATCAAAGTCCAGGAGGCAACATCTCTTGATTAATGTTCACTCTAACTGCTTACCTTTTCAGTCAAGTTTCTCTTCTCCCTGCGGTCACTGTCCTCCACCTCCATGTTCTCTATCCCTGAGTCCACATCCACCTGGGACATGCTGGAATAAAAGAGAAACCATAGTTCTTAATAAGCCATTATCTCCAAGCAAACTATGCTATTATTCCAAGCTCAATCGTACATAGTGTCAATATTTATCTAATCTCTGTCCATATGCCTTTCAGTCTGAGCTGAGGAAAGCTACATTATTTTCACAGCTTGTGTTCAATTCCACAGATAAGGAGTATTTGAGAATGAAAACAGAAGCTGGGTAGGGCAATGGGACACAGGAGACGCTCTCACCTCTTTTCACAGGAGGCAGGGTCGATATCCATGCTCTGCGATCGGGACAAACTCTGGGACTGAGTCTCAAGGCTGTTGGAGGGGGAGCTGGAGAGTGAGCTCACACCCTCGCTGCTCTGACTACCATAAGCGACCCCTGGAAGAGCAAAACCCCACAAGTGAATCTCTCTGAACAACAATAACAAAAATGAATCAAATCTGACACATTCCTGGAGGCTTTCTTGTGCCTCCATCTTCAGATAAAACTGAAGTAGTAAGGTTTTAAATTTGCTTGCTTTTGTTTTTAATTTTTTTCTTGTGTTTTTCAACACAGATGTAGCGCTCTGTGTGCACAGAGCAGTAAGAAAAACATTTAATTTGAGTTAATTATTGCAGTGCTGAGTGCATACGTGAGTACTTTAAACTGCATACAATGTAACATTGCTGTTATTCTTCCACAGCCTAACAAAGTCGCTTTAGTCTGTCAGCAGATCAAAGTGAAATTAATTGTATTGATTGAATTGGTATTCTTGGTATGTGCTCTGTGTTTAGGTAGCTGCAATTTCAGCAGTGTAAAAGTGACTTAGCAGCAGATTAGAATCCAGTATAACAACATGTATCCATTTTTATGCATCACCAGCTAAATACATTTATATTCCAGTCAGAATGAGATGCACAGTTTGTGTTACTGTAACTTTACAGCTGGGCATCATTGGATAGTTTTGGTAAGGTGAGACTTAAAAAGTTCTACATATAAAACATACTCCCCCCTCAAAAAAGAAAAAAAAAAAAATCATATAAAGCACTTACATACTGTAAATAAGAGAAACCCCAAAATCCCCCAAGCCTTTAAATCGAAACTGAACGTAACCTGCTCCCTACCATGGTATGTGGTCAGCAGAGGTTTTAAAGCTACTTTCGTGACGCAGAAAACTCTGACTTTAAGTTTGACATAACTCACCAACCCCTCAGATGAACTAAAGAGTTGGAGAAATGAAAAATATTGACTGTATTGATTCATACTGTACACTTTAAATCCTTTGCACAGCGTTGAATTTTAGTCTATCATGTCTTTTCCTGTTTTATAGATTTTTGTAATCTTTTTATTGCTTTCAAGGTATAAACAGTCCCAACATACAGCGATTACAGTAACGACATTACAGTCAAAAGAAAGCACACTAAGAACTCTGAGGAAATTAAATCGAAACAAAAAACATGATGGATCCAGGTCATTGATGTCAAACAGTCACCCAAAACCAAACATCAGTCATGTTGACTCTTCACTTTCAACTGGCCTTCGTACAGAAAGAAAACAAGACACCTTTACCAGTGAACTGTGTAAGCACACAGGGCTGATTCCTCTTTGAAATGCCCTCGAGTTATGTTTCACATTAAATCCTATTTTCTCATATGTATTCAATGAAAATATTTTGAAACAAAAAGAATAAACGAATCAAATACCTTGCGTGTGGACTGGCAAACGCATTTGGATGTTGTGATCAAAGGGAAACTCCTAATTTTCTATGTCAGTAAATGTAATGACTAAAATCTGGGACATACGCAGTACATACATCTATACATGGCTGGCATGATATCAGAGTGTGATGACATGAAAAGATCAAGAAAGGAAGAGGAAATGAGGAAGAGGATGTGCAAAATGGCCCTAAAGTTGTGGCAGTAGTCGGGGAAAAAAGTATACATTTGCCAGAAAAAAAAGACTCCGTTAGAGCTGCTGAAATGAAGAAAATATTAATATACATATCTACAAGTTTTTAAAGAAGAAACAGCAGGTTTGAGGCTTTGATTTTGAAATGATTGTTCAGTTCAGTTTTTATACAAAATAAGTTTTTATCGTCTTTATCTTTCCTGATATTGTAATCAAAGATGACGTTTAATGCTGAAAATAAGGCACTTTTTACTGCCATTCTCTAACACTTACCACTGGGAACCACACAAAGATATGACACGAATAGGCAACCATGTACAGTTTTAGAATTCATGTCACAGCTATTGCTTAAAGAAGAACCAACTGTTTAGTCAGTCTGGGTTAGCAAAGGCTCAGATTGGAATTTTTAAGTTGCTTACTGACTACTGCAGACAGGTAGTGAGAAATCTGATTAACAGAGGATCTTACACCGGATAGGGGGCTGGAATTAACAGCTCTCTCCTGGTTATACAACAATCATGCAATCGAATGATTACCCTACAAATGTCAGATGTAATACACATTAATAAGTTGGTGTGTAGGTATGGCTTGTCCAACTGCCAGTATTTTTTCTTCTTATTAATCACTTAGGAAATGCACCACTGGGCCTAAAAGGAAGACCTTTAAAGCAGCATGGCTATGCATAGCAACAAACAATGCCAGGAAACTGTTGCTGTATCCATACATGGATCTCTGCTGCATTTTCTAGAGCCCGTGCATGACTGAAGCCTCCATTCTACCTTTGTACTAGAGGGCTCACCATTCGTGTCTAGTAGGGTACACTTTTTGTCACAGCGTACCCTGATTTGGGGGATTTTTGATATTTTAACACTGTGAATCATTCAATGTCACAAATTTTTTTCAATATTTTTTTTTATTTTTCCTTATAGGAAATTGCCTCCCAGAACCTTGTTTTAATTTCTTACCAGAGGTGCCCATAGGGGATGTAGCAGGGGTACCACTGTGGACATTGAGGCCCAGTGATTGAGAGGCAGCTGGTGGCACGGGTTGGGGTGCAGCACCTGAGGGTCCAGGGAGGGGTCCAGGTGGAGTCTCTCTCTGTGGGGATGTCAGGGGTGTGCTGAGAGGGGTGCTAGGCTGGGACGTTTGTCCTCCTGCCAATCGTGCCAATCTCCTCCTGCGAATCTTGAATGGGCAGATATACAGGGTCATTAAAAGAACTCTGTAGCTCTTCATAACTGCATAATGTTGAAATGTATTAATAGGTTAATAATAAACCTACATGTATGTATATAAATCCCTGGACACTGTAAGAATAACCAAATTATGCATGTATTGCCCAGAAAAGACAGATCATTAAGGCACAGATTTTCTTTGTTGTACGTTTTAAAGTCAGATCTGAAGAAAAACATCGCGAATAAAGTCAGATGCGGACACGAATCGTCGCAGCTTGGCCGAGGAGCGACGTTAAAGCTAAATTATCTGCTGCACACTCTGCTGAATGCTAATCGAGCAGCTGAAAATGATGACTGTAAACTGCAGTATGCTGTATGCGATTTCACATAAACAGCTCAATGGCCATGCATCGGCCCACGGCTGATTGCACAATGGTGGCCCGGTCTCTGTGTGTGTTTTTTATGCTGAGTCGTCTCGCAGGCTAATTTCTGTCTGTCAGCTAAACCGCCGCGAGGTGACATGCGAAAACAAATCAGTCAAAAGGTATTCCCTTCCTAACCTCCCCGTGAAAACACAACACAGAAAAATATCTGCCACTTACAAGCGGCTAACAAGATCTTGAAATATTTTCGATGCTTTATATAAGAGCAGTGTTCTCCAGCTTGTAGCATTACGTTAGCTACTTTCATTTAGCAACCCAGCTGCTCCAGCTAAATAGAACACGGCCCAAATCCACCTCTCGTTCTTTCACTTCTTATATTCCCAAAATAAGAAGTGAATAACTGGCCTTTGAGTTAAACTGCGTGACACCCACTACCGTGTTCTAGCTAACTGAGATTTTTGTCGAAAATGTATTTCTTCCATCAGCTAGTTTTTGTAGCACCTCAGCTAGCAGCAATACCCCTAAAAGGGGTAAAGGAAGAATTTGCAAAACGTACATTTGTAACTTCAGTAACGTAAAATCATTTCAATTCCCTGTGTAAGCGTTTATTCATATTGTCACCTTACCTCATCTGCGCTCAACTCCTCCATCATCCCAGCTAAGACAGCTAGCTATTTCACTTTCTAATGCTTTAATATGCCAGCCAGAGCCAGCTAGCTAGCTTGTATTAGATCTAAATATGCATAGTCTAACTCATTCAACAAATATATGTGTCAGGCTTTTGATTGTCTTCAAGATAAAAAACGACACCGATATTCGGAGGATGGCGAAATATAGTTCCCCCAAAAAGTCTGCTGTTTGCTGGTTTTCTACCAAGAATGAAACAAAAAGAAAAGTAGCTAGCTATTATACGTCAAAATACAACAGCGGCCATTTTGGTTCCACAAGTCACGTGACCAAATGGACCAAAGGTGGGGGTGCGTAGCGTGTCGCACAGATAAATGGAGTATTTCACCTGTTGTGTAAGTATAAAAGTCTGTTTTAGGTCACTTCAATGTAACGCTCCTGCATTAGCGTGACCTCGGTTTATAACTGAGGTCACAGTTACCACATACAACGCATCAAACTGAGCGTGCGTGAACCATGGCCAGTCAGAGGGGTGCAAGGTCACTGCAAAGACTTATATTAGTGACGTAATTGCCAATCATCTGTCACCAGGTAAAGATGCCTGCAATATACAGTATGTGCCTATACATTTTATTTTAATGCCTATTTATTTTTACCGCAGTTACAGCCACATCACGTGTGTGACAGGGTGGGCAGTACACCAGATGAACTGAATAGGCAACCAAATTTGACAATTTTTGGTAATAACTCGCCATAATTAATATATATATATATATATATATATATATATTTTTTTTTTTTTTTTTTTTTTTTTACACAGGCAGTCAGTATACAAAATACCCAGTTTCCTTGGGCAAGACACTTAAACCTTGAGTTGCCCCACCTGACTGATCAACTAACTAGAAAGTACCAGTTCATTCACTATTTACATGGAATACTCATAAATATATGGTATGTGCATTGAGAAATGCAGCTACATTTATAAAAGTGCAAAAATATCTGTCCTGGATTGAGTCTTGAGATTGAAAAAAAAAGGAGATCAACTGGATTTCTTTAGGTTTGTGAAGACGTTTCACTTCCCATCCAAGAAGCTTCTTCAGTTTTTAAAACAAATGAAGAAGATGGAGAGTCCCAGGTATATAACCCCTAGTGGGGGCTGTCCCCTTTGGAGGTGGTCCTGATGGTGTGAAAAAAGGTGTGGGTCATTAGCATTACCTGGGGTTAAGGGTAAAGTCACTATGAGACCTTGCCCCACCCCATGTGACCTATTTAGGTCACCTAAGGCAAAGTGTGAGTGGTGTATGAAGCGCCTGGGAGTGGATCATAGGTAGCTGACGGGTGGTGCTGCAGAGTCAAATCAGATGAGACATTTACTCTGGGCACAGAAGTGGATCAGTGAAGGGCAGCTGTGAGCGCAGAATTTCCTCAACACATTTCTATTTGTCTGGCAATTTGTGCAATTATCAAGTAGGATTGAGCTTTAAAACTGGCTGCACACGCTGATGATTGACCTCTTTTAAATTACAAAGAGACATGAGGGGTTCTCCCCAAAGTGTGACCTGCACGGGACAATCCGCTCAGTGTCCTTTAGTCATGCTGGTTACCACTATTGCTGCAGAAGCACTAAACTACTATTACCTGAAGCTTCCACCGCAGAGGTCAAGCAGCAAATCGTATGCATTAGTGTAACTTATAGCTGAAGTGTGTCAGCAGTATTTAGCCGACGGGGTATGGTGACTTTACCAGTCGATCCAATGCTGACGTGTGATTAATGGCACAACAAAAACCTGTCAGTTTACTAAGAACACAATAAAAAAAAATGCTTCAACTTTTACATCAGATTTATTTTTCTTACTCACATATTACATACAACAAAACTGTATTCCAAACATCCTACGAATAACCTTCAGTTACACTGGTTATAAGTGTTCTTGAATGAATGAAAAATTTACAGAAATATTGAACAAAATGCACGACGGAGAGCACAAGCTGCACCCGTGTCTCCTTTTTCTCATAGCTCTAAATATTTAACAAAAAATACATTTTTTTCAGCCAGCTGAAAGGTGCTATAAACATTTTTGACGGTTTGGGATAGAGGCACGCACCGACAGGCTACAGGACCAGACAGACCAGCATCTGACAAAAGTATTGCAGCGATACCATCTAGTGGTGTAAATGCATACCCCGAGAGTACAGACGTTTCCACCTGAACCGAGTATTTAAGCGACGGGTAAGACACCAGTCGTAACTCTCGGTGTGGATTCTCAGTCAGGGTTGGATCTAATACATAAAGCCTTCTAATTCTGGACCACCTCAAGATCCTCCTCCAACTCTTCATTCTTCTTCTCTCGTCTTTGAAACGTTCTTATAAACCTGCTTGCAGACTTGTCCTTCGCAGAACAGCTCCTAAAGAGAAAGGGTCAGAAAAGCTTTAATAATTACATTTTATTTAAATATAACAGATTAAAATGAGTTCAATAATACATAGTTTTTTAATTCTGTGTATTATGTAGAATGTCCAAATTCACAGTCTTACCAGATGAAGCTTGTCATCTTCAATCCAGTGAGTCCATCCCCTGTTCTTCTTCTCTCCAGTCTGTTCACATATTAGTTTGTTCCCCTCCCATCTCACGAGCGACTGCAAAGGGAACAGAGAAGCGAAAGTGTGAATCACGACTTGTTTTTCAACATGCATAATATTCAAAGTACATTAATTATCTATAAAAAAAACCCCTCCAATTATGATATTTATGATACACTCTAGCCATTCCCATTTACCTTCAGGTGTCTGTTGTCTAGTCCCTTTGTAAACTCATTAAATTCCTGGCCCACTTTGAAGGTGACCGTGTAGTTTCGGAAAGTGCTCGTGGTTTTGATGATGAACTGGTCCCCCTGCCGCTCAATTGTTTTCTTTAAGTTAAGTTTCGTAGCAATTTTTCGTAAGGAAGCGCTGATGCCTGGAAAAGTGGAAACAGAGGTTGAGCCATAGGCACAAATTCATTTTCTCATTTCTCGCACAGTTAAATGATAAATAGCCCAGCTGCCGTGTTTTTCTACAAAAGTGCATTTTGAATGAGGTGAATGCACATTCTCATGAGGGAAACAACACGCTTGAAGGACTTACCCAGCACAATCATGTAGTCGTCAAAGTTGACATTGCTGATCATCTCCCATTTGCCACTCAGGCTGGCAGGCATGTTGATGGACTTGACTTTTCCTTCTTTTGGGAAGCGTGTAAGTGCAAGGTGATCCTGAGCCGGTCAGGTGCAGACTGTTGAGAAGAGGCTGAGCCAAATGCTGTTTATATGAGGTCAGGAGACACAGAGGCAGGTGTGTCCTGTCACCTGAGGATGAGAGAGGTGAACTGATTTGTTCCAGAGTAAAGAAGAGGCCAGACGTGTCAGACTGGTGCAACAGTTCAGTCTAAGCATGGCTTTGAAAATTTGCCCCAGGCATCACGCCTTTATGGCATTCAAATCCTAGTGGTGCATGTTATCCAGAAGCAATGTTTGGATTTGAATGACAGACTGAAAGGCTTTTATCCTTTTCTTTTAATAAAACAAAAAGTTACTCAGAATTAATCACTTGTACAATGATGGCAAAGCAGTCACTCTATTTCTCTTACATAACTGCAGTAAATACAGCCATGTGAAAAGAGTTTTTACATGACTAAGTACACAAACTAAGTACACCCTAATTGCTTCGATAGGAATTAAGAAGGTAAGCAGCAGCAAGGACCTGCTGGAATCGTTGGAGATGTTACCAGGAGAAAGCCTCTTCTCTCTAAAAAGAAAAAGGCAGCACATGCACAGAAGAGTGGACCAAAGTTCCTCCACAACCATGTCACTTTCTGTTTGACTGAAAAATCAAACAGAAAGTTATAACTTCCAAGTTACTGTTTCTAAAGGTGGTTCTACAAGCTAATATATATAGGTAATAATAATAGGTAATAATCATGGGGTGTGCTAAGGGCTGCACAGTCCTGTTGAAATCTTTGTTTTTCACGACTATAAATGTTATATCGACCGATTTGCACACTATACTTTTTACTGCACAGTTAGAGAAATCTTAAATTGTGATTATATGTATTTATGATGTAGTGTAGTAGCTGGTAGGCATACATTTTCTAGCACTTTATCTTTTTTTGTAATGTTTTTGTACTATGTGTGAATTTGCTGTGGCACTGGACTCTGAGTTTCAATAATCTACATATTCCCAGTTAAAAGAAAAAAAAAATCATGCTTATCTCATTTAAGGTTTTATATTTATATAATAGTTGTAGAGGGAGAGGGATTTTAATATTCCAGTTGTCCAAAGCTGGCTTCAGACATAAACAGAATCAGACAGCTACTGATTCTTACGAACAGGGCCTACGTAAAAATGGCACACCTTTATGTGCAATGAGGAACATAGTGACACTGTTGCATACTCTGGCATGCAGTGTGAAAAGGATTGATGTAAGCCAAGTGTGGGAAAAAAAATAAATGAAACACATGGCACTTATCCAAATACTCAGGTGTTGTTGCTTCTTCTGACGGGGTGTCTTGTGACATGGGAAAACCACGTCAGGGTTTTTTCCCTGCCAAGACTCTAAATGTGCGTAAACACAATGCAGACGTATTAACTGCTTAAATAAAACACAGAGGAGTTTGGGATGCTAGCTAAAACATACTCAGAGTAAATTGGTAGAAATAATAATGTTTTTCAAAATTAATCATAATAAAATTATTATTATTATTAAAAAACTACTACTAATAATGATCAATTCTGATACTAATGATGATGTTCTCTGTTATATTTTAATTTTAAACCCCATTACTGTAATCAAATCTCTTCATTTGGCTGATGTTTTGTTATTTCACCTGAAATCTAAAAGTGAGGATGATCCTGCGAGATAATCAATTTCATCATGAAAGCAAAGCTGAGACTTTACTGGAGATATTTAAGGATTCTTATCTGTGCGATAAAAGCAACAATGAACGGCTCACAAGGTGGAAAACAAAGAGTGCTGTTTATTTCTAGAATATCACAAATCATGTCTTTATTATCAGATCTGCAGAAGTGGGTATTTAAAGCGCACAGCCTGAGGGACAGCATGGAAAAATACAGCTCTAGGTACAAAAACATGTTGACTAACAGGCGTATGCTGAAGCCAGACATGGAAAAGATAACTGTGGTAAAACAAGTGTGATTCAATTAATTCTCTGTGCATCATCTGCTCACCATTTCACAGTTGAATGTAAATCCTTTGATTGACTGGAAACACATTTATGTGACCACTCATCTATATGATCTGCTGCTCGGTTATTTTGTGACCTTGTGTATTTTTCCACACACGCAAACAAAAAGTTCTGGCAAAGTGAAACTGTTACTAAATCACTTCACTCAACAACCTGAAACACACCCATTCTTAGAAAAGACCCCTGTTTAGTGCAGGCACTGTCGGAAGCATGAATTACGTGAATTTGTGTTTTGTTTTAAATTCACAGTCAAATTTCCTCAACTTGAGGAAGCACCCGTGTACCTCTGGAGGGGCGCTAGAACCACATCTGCGTTTTTCTGCTCGCTCTCAGAGCTGTATAGGTCGTGCTCTTTGATGTAGTGAATGACGCTGTCTGGCAGCAGGTATCTGACGCTCTGGCCGCGCCGCAGCGACCGCCGCACATGAGTGGCTGAGATGTCGTTAGTCACCCATTCGCGGACGATATGGATGTTCTTGCGATACTTCCACAGCAAGTCTGACTGGTGGATGAACTTATATGGATCGCTGTTGCTGCGGGTGATGCAAACCAAACCGTGGCGGCCCACGATCTCGGCGATATCCTCCTGCTTCCACATGTTGGGAATCCCAAAAGACTCGAGGACGTCAGCCCCGCACAGCAACATCAGCTGAAGGCCATCTGAGCACAGAGAGACAAGTTAACTGTTTTTCTGTCAGCACAACACAAGAGTCAACTAATCCACACTGTGCATATGCTTCAGGTCAAAAATTTTAGAACACCTCAGTTCTTCCAGTTTTTTATTGAAATTCAAGCAGTTCAATGTCTCATTGTACTCTGAGATTAAAGCATAGAAAGATAAAGTTAAAAAGGAAACCATAGAATCCATTTCTAAATCAAAATGTAATCTAAACTTTTGAATCATCAAAGTAGTCACCTTTGGCAGAGAGAACAGCTAAATACACTCATGGCATTATCTCTACAATGTCATCTATCCATCCGTCCATCCGCATGAAAGTGAAGCTTTCGATTTACCAGTCAATCGACGTCCCTGTCCTCTACTATGGTCGCGAGCTCTGGGTAGTGACTGAAAGAATGAGATCACGGATACAAGCGGCGAAAATGAGCTTCCTCCAAAGGGTGGCTGGCCTCTCTCTTAGAGATAGGATGAAGAGTTCAGCCATCTGAGAATGGCTCAGAGTAGAGTCATTACTCCTCCACATCGAAAGAAGTCAGTTGAGGTGGTTCAAGCATCTGGCAAGGATGCCTACTGGGCAACTCCTGGTTGAGGTGTTTCGGGCACGTCCCACCAGAATGAGGCCCAGGGGCAGACCTAGGACCTGCTGGAGAAATTAGATCTCTCGGTTGGCCTAGAAATGCCTCTGTGTTCCTCGGGATAAGCTGGAGGAGGTGGCTGGAGAGAGGGAGGTCTGGGCGTCCTTGCTTGGGCTACTGCGCCCACGACCGTGCCATGGATAAGGAGAAGAAAATGGATGGATGGAAGTTTTTCCCAGCTGTGTTGCAGAAGTTCCCATAAATGCGTGGCACTTTTAGGATGGAGAGTGTGCTGGTCATTCCATTCTTGTTCCTTTTTCCTACTGTAGTTCTGGCACAGCTTGGACTTATGTTTTGGGTTTTTATCTTGGTGTAGGATGAACCCCTGACCAACTAGGTGCATACCAGAGGGTACTGCATGGCGATGCAGAACCATTTTGGTTCAAGGTGCCTCTAAATCTGTACATGTCACCAACATCCCGAGACCATCACGCTTCCTCCTCATATTTAAAAGTTGATGTCACACTCAACATGTTTTTTCTTGTTCAATGGTGTACAAAAGTAGGTTGGTAGGACCAACTGTCAAAGCTCAATCAACCGCCTTTGCTGCGGAACAGGTTTAAGTTCTTAATCCATTTCCTGTTCTCTAAAAAAGGCTGTTGTATATTTCTGAAATATGTATTTTTTAGTTTTAGGTAATATTACAATATTTTTTAAATCTCTGACAGTTCACTACTTACCTTTATGCCATTTCAAATTAATCATTGGACTTGAGCTGCTTGAATTTCAATTTAAAGAATGGAAGAATTGGGGTCTTCTTCAAGTTTGGACCACAGTGTATTCACTATCTATTCACAGGTCATGGGGCAGAACAGTGCATACGTTACTGTTGTAGGAACTGCCTGAAATGTTACACATAAAATCAGATTCTATGTATTTCAGCTTCTGCATCAGCTGAGTTTGAAGGTGTGGAATAACAAAGAAGTGCGCTTACTGGAACTCGCCTACATTAGCTGCGAATAAGAACACACCCAAATGTCCTAATGAATTGTCAGTGGTCATCTTGCATTGCAGATCATTGCAGGGTTGAAATTTTGATGAGGAAAGAGAGTGATTCATGGAATAAAGAAGAAGATATCCGGTTCTGCTGCACTGGTTTTAAACTGAACTGCTGACATCTTAACCCTGTAACGCCAAGTGTAACATATTTGATACATGAGATTTTGTGACCTCTGCATCTTCTGTTTTCCATTTTTTTTCCTGAATAAATTGGACAGTAAATATTTAAGTAATACATTGCACAAAAATGCCAACTGTAGCTCACATATAACTCATATATGCAAACTGATAAAATTGATATTTCATAAATCTTTTCTCAGAATTTTCTGGCAATTATACTTCATGGTTCAAGCTTTACAGGGTCAAGCGATGCTAGTAGAACTTAAATGCAAAGCATAGCATGCACTTCAACATGCCAGCTTTTGCCTTCAGCAAAAATTCAAGTGCTTCCATAATGCATATTTTTCCCTTCCATCCCCCGGAGGCTCAGCTCGTGCTGTTAACACCACACCTGTGTATCCACACCCTAAACCCATTCTCTTGTCAGTTAAGCTGCAAACAGGAAAATCCTGACAACTACGTTTGTTGCATGGCTTGTTTGATGGACAAGAAAAGTTACAGACAATGACAGGGAGGTAAATGTATGGCATGACTTACCTCTATGTTTGTGATAATTCTCTTCTATGCGCCTCTTTTTTGCATACTTGATCGTGTCCACATCATCGAAGTTCTGCTCTGCTTCAAGAAGCTCCTCATAGTGATGCCTGTAAATTTACAAATTGAAATCAAAGATTTTTATCAGGCAAAAACCACGCTGAGTGTGTACTGTATTTACAGTTTGCTATAAAGTGGAAAAAGGCTACTATTGGTAGTTGTCAGTCAGCAAATTAGTGCTCCAAAATCCAATTCTCGTTATGCTAAACGCATTTGATCTTATTATTAAACTGCTTTTGTGCCTTTTATGGGGTTTTTTTTTCTTCAGGTCTGTGAGGCTGCAGTTGGGATACTATTTCAGATTCTTTTCACCATCAGCATTTAATAATTTCAGCCTTCACCTTAAATAATTAAGGAATTTTGATTGACTTTGTCTGATCTCGTTTGAACTGCACCTGCAAAGTTCTGGGAAGTATTCAGCAAATCATAACATGTATCAAGTATCATACCAGTAAAGGCTCTCACATTTCCTGACTTGCATTTCTTCCTTTTCCTGTTGCCACGAGAAAACAGATGACAAAGATTCTAAATAATGATTTCATTTATGTGAGGCATAATGATGTTAATTATCTAATATCTAATTAAGCCTGCACAAGTTTAATTTTAATCCCTAAGGTTTAAATCAAACCTCTATAATGGATTTTGTTACTTTAAGAATTAATTTATCTAGAAAAGGATAAAAAGTTTCAAGACATGGGTTGAAAAATACAGAGTCTATCATTCAGCAGTGTGTGAGCCAGTGTAACTGCAGGGTGTTTGACGCTTTGTGTGTAAAAATAGTTCATACTACATGATGCAACACACACACACAAACCAAATCTAAAGAATTCATCAATCAATTATCATTAAGGTTCCCAGTAATTATCTACATCACATGTCATTTAAAGATGCTTTAGGTTTGGGAAATCAGTATTTTAATAGGTTTATTACTTGCAGTGGTAATGTTAAGATAATAGAGGAAGAAGTGGGCAGCTTGGGGTGAGTCAGTAATAAAGGTGAATCAGAAAACAACAGATAACAAAACAGTAAAGGTCACAGGTAGTGTCACACAGTTTTTGTCTCAAGACAAACCACATACACCACACAAAAGCACTCCCAGCACTCAGACGCAAGAAATGTCAACTCACCGAACTACTTTAGCTGTTTCCACCCACTCTGGCTGCAAACTCTCCCAGGAATCCACCATAACCCAGTCTGAGCTTTCGGTAGCCAATCGAGTCATCTCCAGACGGTGGCAGGCTTCAATCAAGCCCTTTTTCTTATATGCATCACCCACTGGAGAGATGATTCCTCTCACCACCTTATACTGACCTTATGCACAAAAGAAGACATGTGTTTAAGTACTGGTCAGGTAAAATATTATATTTGACCTCAATTATTACTAGTTATTACTAGCACTTTTCCTACAAACATATACAAAGGTCATTACAAGTTTGCAAAATATAATAATAATAAGTGTAAAATTTGCATAGTATTTGAAATAAGTTCAGTTTTTCCTGCATAATGTATTTTCTTTTAATTTTTGAGATGAATTATTAGACTTTATTGGACAGAACAGTAGAGTAGACAAGAAATGACACACGGGAAACTGTCTGAGCAGAATAGAATCCAGAATCAAAGAAACCAGCATTTACTGAATAAATAATTGGTTGTAGATAGTCGATAGTGTAGTGGTTTACACATTAGCCTAACAAACAAAAAGATCCCTGGTTTGATCCCAGAAGGAGACACAAAGGCATCCAGTGTAAAGATCTGCCAAATCAAAATATGTGGTGAAATGCAAAGTGATTCCAGCTGGAGAGAAGTTGGGGGTTGGGGTTGGGTCAGGAAGGGCATCTGGCATAAAACTCCCAAATGAAACATGAGGCACAACCTAATAGTGTCTATTAATAATGCAATATTAAAATACTGCCAGCTTTTCTGTAGTGTCATATTAATCAATTTACAAAAGCATAATCCCTTCTTGAACTAGACTACAGGTATAACAATTTTATCCAAAACACTTGTCTCTCCAATGTACTGATTCACAATCCCTTTTTAAGACAAAGCTACCCCTTTCACTTAATTTTTGCCTGTCCATCCATCTTCCTCTGTTTATCCATTTCAGGATTGCTGGGGGTTGGATGCTTATCCCAGGTGTCATAAAGCAAGAGGGTACATCCTGGGTAGATTGCCAATCTGTTGCAGGGCTAACATATAGAAACTGGGAACCCTTCATGCTCACATTTGCACCTACAGTAATTTTAGAATCACCCCATGCATGTCTCCACGTCGGGTGACTGTGGGAGAAAGCTGGAGTACCCAGAGAGAACTAACTAAATCTAACTAACTACATCATAATGATAATATTTGAGATTTTAGCCTTTAGAATAACTCAGTTCAACAGCATGGAGGGTAACTGAATTAAATCTGTGGTGTTCACAAAACTTGGGAAAAAATGAATGAATAACTGATAAAGGTGGAGATGCATCGCAATAAAAGACCCAATTGTCATGTAACTCAACCTGTGTCTTCCAGGTGATCTCGAGCCAGTTCAAACATCCTCATGTGCATGTTGGTGATGGGGTTGAAGGACCCGCAAGCCAGCAGGACCACTTTGGTTATACTGTGACCCTCCATGGCTCATACTGGAGCTGGGTTTGCACAAACAAGGAGAAGAAACGAAGACTAATTAAACTTGGCTGATCACATGTCAAGAAAGGGTATATTTGTATCAAGAGAGTAGTTTAACCTCGTTTAAAGTTAGAGTCTGTGAGCTTCATTAACTAATTAACTACAAATGTAAAGAAAACTAAAGCTTGACGCTTTATCTTCGTTAAACGTTAGCATTCGACTATAACAAGTAGCTAACTTTAGCTTATCTATTGAGCACACAGCGCGAGCCTCCTTTTACATCAAAGATTCACGTACGGGACCCTTAAACAGACAAAGCATGAACTCGGTGCTTAACTCAAAAACAAATTATGCGTTTTTAATATAATGTCAAATATTGTAGTACCAAGAGAAACGGCCACAGATACCATTTGTGTTTCACCCGCTTCCTCTTTGACGTCACGGACTACGCTGTAAGATCCCCTAATCTGATTGGACACAATAGACCAGGAAGAGGTGAACCGCACCCGCTCTGGTGGTGCTGCGTTCACAATCACAAATTCCCCAAATCCCAAACGTCTCGACTAATAGTAAACGTGTTATAGCCGTGTTTTTAAGTAATTATTTTTTAATTTTCCTCTAGTACGGCCACCTTCTTTACGACAAACTCTTCAGCAAATGCTAACATTCTACTAAGGCTGATTTGCAGCTGTTTACAAAGAAAGTCCCGGTAAGATGTTTTCCTTTTAGCATCCACGCTAGCTGTTTAGCTAACAAAACAACTTGGACTGTTTGCATGAACTTCCAACACACAGATAAATTTATCCTATCAGTGTAGTCGCCAAAGAGACTGTTAGATCTGATAAAATGTTATGTTTTTTTCCACTAACTCCAAGAGCTCTGCACTCATCGAGTGGAAATAGCACGTTAGGTCATCTTTGAGTTATCTGTGAAGTACCTCAGCAACAAAACCTAACGTGATCTGTTGTTTGGTCCCAGTTCTCCCAGTTCCCGTAGAAAAAATAGGATTTTAACTGAAGATGGCCTCTCGAGGAAAATCAGAAACTGGAAAATTGAGGCAGAATATGGAGGAACAACTTGACAGACTAATGCAGCAGCTTCAGGACCTGGAGGAATGCAGGTGTAGTACAGAAAAAGAAAAAAAATAAACTCCTCCTGTGTGCTTTTTGTATATGAAAATCTGGCATGCAGTACCTGAAGGATAACAGAGAGAATAAAAACAGTGAGTAAATAAATGCTTCTCTATTCTTCTGTTGTGTCTCAGTTTTCATTCCTTCATTTGTTTATTCCAGAGAAGATCTGGATGAGGAAGAGTACGAAGAGACAAAGAAGGAAACTTTGGAGCAGCTGGGTGAATTCAATGACTCCTTAAAGAAAATAATGTCAGGAGATATGACACTTGTGGATGAACTCAGTGGGATGCAACTGGTATGGACAATTAATGTGCTACTACTGTGTATTAGGAGTGTATTAAATAGGTTATAGCACATTGATTAAGAAAACTGATGATTAGTAAAATATCAGAACGTTCAGATGTTTCTGTCTTCATCAGGCGATCCAAGCTGCCATCAGCCAAGCCTTCAAAACCCCGGAGGTGATACGACTTTTTGCTAAGAAGCAGCCAGGACAGCTGAGAAGCAGACTGGCAGAGGTTTGCAATGTCAAATTTATATTGTATAATACACACACACACACACACACACACACACACACACACACACACACACACACACACACACAGAGTGTGGTAAGAAGTTTACACACCCACCCATGTGGATGAATATCATGTTAATTTTGGGCATTTAATGATTTCTTTGATGTTTCATTTTTACTTTCTATATTACTTCTTTTTTATCTTTAATGACTTGAAAAAACATGAATTGTGTGCACAAGATTGAATTTAATTTGGATTTTCTCTAAACCATACAGGCTCAAACATAAACATACACCCCTACTAATATTTGGTTAAATTGTCATCCCCACTTTTGGATAACATCAACAATCTTCTGGCATACTTCTTGCTGGATATTTAACCGATCTTCTTGGCAGTGTTGGCAGAATCCAGTTAAATTGGTTGGTTTCCTGGCACAGACACGACTTTTAAACGCAGTCCATACATTTTCAACAAGGATGGGGTCGGGGCTTTGGGAAGGTCATTCCAAAAGCTTAATGTTAGCCTGTTTTATCCAAACTGAAACCAGTTCTGATGTGTATTTGGGATCATTGTTCTGATCATGTGGTGTGTTCATTTGAGGTGAAGTTGAAGAATTGAGGTATTCCTCATCCTTCATTATTTCATCCACTTTGCACAGTGTACCAGTGACACTGGCAGCAAAACAGCTTAGTTAGTAGAACTTAATTTTTTCAAGTTAAAAGACATGTAGAACCTTTAGCGCCAATTATTATTATTTAAGTGAGCATATGTCTATATTTGAGCCTATTATTTTCACCCTGTGTGGATTGGAGGAAATCCCCCAAAAATTCAAAGTTGTTTTAAAATTCTTCTTTTTTAATATCATGAAAGATGTTTGCTTTGAAATTGTTTCACTCTGGAAGAACAGTTCAAAGAAATTATCAAAAGCCCCAAATTGCCACGATTGTACGCAAATTTCTGACCACAACAGCAGAGTTCAGTCACACCTCAGTGTTTATGTGCAGATTCATTTGCCTGACAATTTCCCAACCGGTGTGTGACGTACTGTGCAGATGGACCGCGATGTGATGGTGGGAAAACTGTCACGGGACGTGTACACGCAGCAGAAAATGGAAATCCTCACTGCCTTGAGAAAACTGGGGGAGAAGGTGAGGAGCACTCAGAGCACACATGATTAGAGTCGAGGATGATTCAGCGGCTTGTGCCACGTAAAGTCTGAACTGATTCATTTCAGTCATGCAGCCCTCACTAGCTGCCTCGAAATGCCTCAAATGTTTCCTTTCACTCATGTTGTAATTACGTGACAGCTCACCCCAGAAGACGAGACTTTCCTCACTGAAAACGCCACAGCGACCCTGAGCCAGTTTGAAAAAGTGACTGCAAACCAAGGTGAGCATAAAGGTGATTTTACTACAAGACAGATCATTTTCTCACATATTTCTGTTGACCTCATTTTGCCTTCCTTTTTTCAGGGTCTGAAGACAAAATAATGGCTTTAGCTAGCTCTGGTGTGAAAACAAAGTCATAGCAGTTCTGCAAAAAAAAGTGTGTTTTTAACTAAGACAAAAATGTGCCATCCAATTATGGATTTTCTAAACAATCAGTGCGCTTTTAAGTGCTACTGCAGACGCTGACACTTTTTAACAGTATTGTTTTATATGTACACGTCAATCTTTGTAAATGTCTTTTAATCGTCCAGATAAAGTGTAAAAATGTATTTTAGGTACGAGCGTGTGATTTGTTAAAAGGCGCGTGAATGTAGAGGACGGCGCAGACAGTTTGTTATTATGATCTTGTGGTTTGTGCAGTGATTCTTTATTCCAAAATTTCAATATTCAACAGTGCTGTTTTTATGATGCTGATTTCCTTCAGGGTGTAGTTTTATTTCAGCTAGAACTGTGCCGTCTGCAGGACTCTGGATAAAATAATAGAAACACTGCATGTGCCAGAACTACAGCGCTTCAGATGATCGGATCTGCCTCGATTAATATGTACACTATAACCAATTTACAATTGCATTTATATATGAATACATTTGTAAACCACTTGTGTGCCGATGGGATGTAGAGTCTGATGATATCTTTAGTAAAACTTGACGAGTCTTAGCACATTTCAACTAAACTGGTCAGAGTCTGCAGGGTGGATTAGAGCAGCCGTCGTCCAAGAATATGAGAATCATAAAGTTTTATTAATAGTGTGGGTCTTCAGTCTGTTCATGGAGAAAATACAGAGAAAATACAAAGATTTTACAGGATGAAGTAATGAATTGAGAGGCTTTACCACTATTCAGTGTCACTTGGGTGTTTCCATTATTTTAATGAGTCCTCTATGCATTTATTATCATGTAATTCAAACTGATGACTGTAGTTTCATATTGACAGTGATAGTTTTTAAACTCGCATCAGAGTCTGTGTAGAAGTGAATGTCACAATGTTTACAGCATTAATCTTGATATTCTTGCTACTTTTAATGTGAGTAAAAAGAAAACTAACAACAGGCTTCGTGTTTTATTTCCCGCCATGTACACTCACCTGCCACTATGTACACCTGTTCAGCTGCTCATCAGCATTAATATTTTATCAGCCAATCACATTGCAGCAACTTAATGCATGTAGGCATGGTCAAACAGAGTACCAAAATGCAGATTTAAAGTGACTTTGAATGTGTCATGGTTGTTGTCTTCAAACATTTTGGGCATCGAATAAACACCACAGCTTACCGGAGTATTACTGCAGGCCATGTCCATCACTTTATGACCACCGTGTATCCATCTTGAATCTTTGCCACAAAGAATTAAGGTAGTTCTGAAGGCAAGGAGGGTCCAACTTGATACTAGCAGGTTAAATCTAATAAAGTATCTCATCAGTGTGTTCACTGTTACAGTCATGGCTGCTCATTTTAAACACGGCCAAAGTCTGAAATAATGAGATCGGCAAACATTCAAGTCGTCCCGTTGTGCCTAAAGCTTTGGCTTCAAACTGCTCTCAAGGTTCACTTCAGACATTTTTCAAATCTTGGCTCTGTATGATGTCACTGAGAGTGGACATCATAAATATGCTCTCAGCACAGGAGGCCCACCCACCTGCTGTTCAAACCCGATTTTGAGGGGCACCCAATTCTAAGAAAGGGAACTGAGAAATATACCCAAGCATTAAGGCCTTACTGGTATTACTGGTGGTTCTACTATACACAGTTTGAAATGTGAATCATGCAAAGCAGCCCTGGTAGAGCACAAAAATAAAAGCATGGAGTTTAAATCCACCAGCTCTATAGTTTATCGTGGAGCTGTAGCAGATCTCAGTTTCACCACCAGAGGGCAACAATGCTCAATATTTAAAAAGAGACTTTCCACAGCACCACCCAGGGTGTGTTCCCATGCTGTGCAATAGAACAATGTTTACACTACAGAATACAATGAAGGAAATCAAGAGCAGACGTAAGTTATACCCCATCTCGTCATCCTTTATTTTGTTTACGAGCAAGCATCAACTTCACTACATTTGCCTTTGAACTGGTAGAAAAGAGAGCAGCTCCAACAAGCACAAAGGAAACATCCAACCACGCTGAAAACACCGTCACAGTCCCATTTTGAGCAGATTTTAAAACAAAGAAAAAAAACATTTCTGGAGTGTCATGGATGTGTGAAACAGACAATCTGAGAATCAGTAGTGTATCACGTCTCCTTTCTCACTCCGGTCTCATAGGCCCACATGGAGCGTACACACACACTTGTGGTTCATGCAAAGTCAATATACCCCCCACCCACCCAACCTTCCTTACTTACTCCGTCTTGGTGTTGTTACAGTATGGCTGCATTTCAGATTGTTAGGCAGTGACATTCATTGGGGGCGCACCAGAAAGCACACAACCCGAAAAACGAGATGCTAGTTAACCTTTCAACTGTAGCTGAAATGTGGACATGAAGTGTTTGACACAATGAAACCGTGAGAACTGCGGCACTGACAGGCATATATACTCTTGTGAAATTTCATGCTGCCCTCAAAAAAATTAATAAAATTGTTTCTCAACAGCTCAAGCAACAGGACACTGTTCAAAAACAAGAAGAAAAAAAAAAACTCACCTTCCACTATACACAAATAGGCCAGTATACCCGCTGTATGCTGCCAAAGCAATTTCATAATGTACATCTTTTAAACGTGGATTCCGTCAATATGATTTTTAAGTACAATATCTATAGAAGATACAATGTGGATCTACTTCCTCTACACATCAACAAGGACACGTGACATCTATGTAAAATGCTTTCACCTGTAATAAAACTAGCGTCGGCCTATTATCGCGACAAACTGAGAGAAAACGTCTCCCCAGCTACGAAAGAAATCTAGCATTAAAAAAAACAAAAGAGCACGGATAAGTGTGTTTGTTAGACCAGCTAATTACGCTATGATCGGCAAAAGGCACTCCCATCTCAGCCGGCTCAGACCTGGCGCCCCCCTTTTTACATTTTTTTTTTAGTTTTTTAGTTTTTTAAAACAAGCCAAAGTCATCGTGGAAGGGAGACTGTTCACTACGTTTCAAATACACACCTATTAAAAAAAAAATAAAATCAAATAAATCAAATGGATTCACTGAGCTGAAAACAAAAGTAGCCTGGAAACTTTTTACAACAACAATAATAAGCATTGAAGGTGTTTTTAATCAATTTTGGCCTCTGAAAACAGATTTGCACGCAAAGACTTTTCCAATCCTGATAATGCCATTTTCTGCACAATCCAATGCCCCAAACATGGTCGTAATAAATGCAGGTTTGGGAAACGCTTATATTTTACTCTGTACCCCAAAAAGACGAACACTAAAATCGTTCAGTGTGACGGCACGTTTTTATCTGGTCTGATGAAAGATTATATACAACAGTTATGGACAACAGTGTCTGAGAGGAGACAAGAGGTTGGACACCCTTTCCCAATCGTAAGCTTCATACTAATACCCGAAGGAAAATAAGTTTACCAAATGTAAACAAATATCTTTGAACAACTCTACAGTACAGTTTCATGTACAATAAAATCTAGTGGTCTACTGCAAAAAAATATCTCACTTTAAGATTCAAAGAAGATTCATTTTTAAAGTGTTTTCCTGCCGTAAGCATCCCAGCCAACGAAGACGACGATGCTTCAGCAATAAGCAGACAGTTTAAAAATGTACCTCATACAGGCTATGTATTATTATTTTAGGTAAAATAGCCGTGCCATGAAAAGAAAAAAAAACATTGCCAGCAATTCAACGATTCAGCCAGTCTCCACTAAAGCTCATAAACATTTTCTTTCAGTAGCTTGAAAGGGTTTCTCCTTGAACCACACCAGGGACAGGGACAAAGGTTTTAAAGCTGCTGAGGACATTTTAGTACCCTTATTTTCACCAGGAACGGCACTGCTGAGCCGATGTTTGTGATTCCACATGACATTTTCTGAAACTGAAAGAAGATTCCCTCTGTAGTGTACATCAGTGAGATCTGCTGGGAATGAAATAACACTAAAGCCAGGAGTAGAGCGTTGCAACGCGTGCAAGCGAAGCAAAAGCATCATGTGAAGCTGAAACCGTCAACTAAGTCCTCTGCCTACGAGAAAGCAAAAGAAACTACTTTACTCCTCGCAAAAGATTAAAGAAAAGGAACGAAATGGACACCTTTTTGTCATGGAAACCTCCGCTGAACAGTCCTCGGTTTCGCATCATGAAGCGAGACATTTTGTACAAGCGTGATGGAACAGCTTTTGCAGAAATTCAGCGGCATGCTGCGACAGCCTGTGTGACACAAATAGTCTACATTACATAATCGTAGATATTGGACCCCATTGATTAGGTCTTCACTAACACATTGACTAATTACATGGTTTCATTATATTTACAAAAATCTTTAAAAAGCAATTTATTTCTCTACACATGACTTCCCCAAAATTTCTCCATGCACTAAAATGAAAAACAAAAAGAAATGGAAGAGGAAAATGCAGTCTACTTGTTAAAAGCATCATTTTCGATTCACTGTGGACTACAAGTCAAGAAAACCCAAGTCGGAGCTAGTTGTGAAATTAGCGAATAAATCTACAAGCATTAGCAAAGAATATACATCAGGAGAAGCGATTACTCTGCTCTTCAAAGCCGTACATCTGAGAGAAAACAAAAAAAGTGCAGGGTTGGCTTCCTCACACAGTTCCAATGTAAGCCAGGTTTTCCTGGGAATTAAAATATAATAAATAAAAAAAAAAGTCAGCAATCTGGTGATGACTACACTACACTGAGTACCACCACTAAGATAACAACAGGAAAACCTTGACCATATATACGCTGAAGGGACTTTATGTTTCTCCTTTTCTTGATTTTTTTTATTTTATTTTTGTTAAGTTTTTACATCATGGCTCCTAGACATGAAACTGCAGGGAGTGCTGCATGTGTGAGAGAGAGTGTGTGTGTGTGTGAGGGAGGGAGTATGAGTGAGTTTCTGATGTGTGTGTCGGGAGCTCTTGTTTGGGTGTCTTGTGTGTGTTTAGTAGGTGAGGGTGGAGTCGTCCCACTCCAGCTGCTGCTGTCTGCTGGCCCCCTGCTGGTCCTCCGGCTCGCCGCCCTCCTCGTCTTCGCTGCTCTCTGACTCAGCGCTCGTGATGTCATCTTCTTCCTCGCCGTCCTCGCTCTCCTCCTCCTCTTCTTCCTCCTCCTCGCTGCTGTGCTGGTCCTCGTATGTCTGCGTTAGTGACAGCGAGAGAAAAGATGGAGACTGTGACTGTGGGCACTCATTTTGTGATCTTAACTACTCAATTACTTAAATCAGTGTTAGAGAACTTTACACAGGTCATGGCTTTGTTAAGCACCGTGCATGTTACCTTCCTGTTTCACATCATTTTCATGTATGTGTGTTTGGACAACAACACAGCAGCCTCTGCTAATCTGACAAGTGCAGGCTCCTTTAGATGTTTTCTAGCAAAGACTAATCTGGCCTTCTTGTAAATCTTCTGCATTCCCTTTCACGAAGACGTCTCTTGATTATAGACTCTTGACAATAATACGCCAACCTCCTCAAGATTTTGAACCATTGAAATAAATCTGCCATCGTGCACTTTAGTTGTCTTCTGTGGTCTCACAGGCTGTTTTGGTGCTGCTGAGCTGGTCAACACTTGGAATAAGCTCCACGTCGTTCATCTGCAAAGCTTTTGCAAAACTGGAGCTAAAAGTCTGCCCTTCAATCACATCTTGTTTGCTTAAAGTCCTCTGTGGTGGTGACAAAAGTGTATCAAGTCCACTGTTCTGAATTTCACATATTAGAAAATACTGGGGCCATTAGACACAATAAAAAAACCCAGTCAGAGCAGTGAGCCTTTCAAGGTGAACTCACACATCAACCAAACCTAAATAGATTTGGACATTTCAAGTACACTTTGATGTAAATATGATGGAGGTTCAACACATCAGGTGAAAAGCTCACATGGGATGTAGATTAGCATTAAAAGGCAGCGATATACAATAAAACCACGGGAGAGGATTTAATGTCTTGCATTGCCTTTGAGAAACGCTGCATTACCTCAATAACTGTCTCCTACGAACCAAATCCATTCAATAAAAATAACAAACCTCTTTGAAAGAGTCATTTCCAAGTTACTCAGGATATTGAGAGTCTCATTTCAGCTCTGTTTAACAAAACAGAGCTACAAAAACCCCATCATCTTTTAACAAATCTGTATTCGACGGGCTAAGTCTCACTGGATAGTTTGTATAAGATCAGATTCATTTGGGTCAAATGTGTAAAGTCTCACTCAGCAGATGTGCTGTGGCAAACCACCTTTGTGATTTAGTCACCTGTAAACAGCAGGATGGGAGTTAAAGCAAATCAAAACGAGGTAAATAATCGGCCATTTTAACAAACAGTAAAGCAACAACGAGTAATTGAATGACTCAGAAAGACACGAATCTTCTTGTACAAATATATTCAGCCCACGAGCTGACTCATTCGCTTCATTTTGGGCTTTTGGGAAAAGAAGCCGCTTCCTTTCGTTTCATTCTTGTGTGTCAGTGAGGTAATGTGACTTACATATTTGCAACAGAGTCTCTCTCGCGTCCCCGCAAGGCTGCTAATTACGAGGGGCTCAGACAAAACTAGGGCACAGTTTTAACATCACCCAGTTCGCATTAGCAGGCGAAAAGCTGTCTGGGCTACAGCCTAACACCAGCAGCGAAATTCTGTTAAACAGCTTTTCACCAGTTAATCACCATCATATTATATCTATCTATCTATCTATCTATCTATCTATCTATCTATCTATCTATCTGGTGCTTATTTTGCTTCCCTGCTTCCTTTCGTGTGGTTTTACCTCCATAGGGTTTACGGTGATGGTGAGGGCTGAATCGTCCCAGTCCATCTCGTTCTCCTTGCCGTTTTCCTGGTCCCTCATGGTGCGCTGGTGTGCAGCTCGGATGCGGAACACGCCCAGGATGATCATGAACACCAGGAAGCTGACGCACACCACGATGACAATGGTGGCAGCGCTGGGAACCACTACGAGGAGGTAAACCACATCAGGAAAAACACAGTGATTAGACGCAAAACAACACTTCACCATCTAATCTGTGGAGACGCAGCTTCCACAGCCGCTTTGGCTTTATGGCGTGCTCCCAGCGATCTGAACACACGTGCTTTTGGCTGTTCAAGGTGTGCGTTTTTCTTTAAATAGGTTAGCCCGTCTCGCGCCAACCTGCTCCACTTTCAATATTAGCAGAAAGAGCCCTCCCTGACGCAGTGGCGAGCTTAGCGAGGCAGTCAGCTTAGAAGAATACAGAAGCCGGAAAATAAAAGGTCGTGCTCAGTGTGCGCTGCCTGTACAGATGTCACAAACAGCACTCAAAAGTAATCCCCGACTTGGTCTATTAAAAAACAGACACACTACCAGTGTTTCATACACGCCCCACTTCTGCTTAGTAGGCTGTAATCCTCCTGCTTCATATCACAAATCTTTTTCTACAGCAACAATTAAGCTGATTACTGGTTTGATTATGATATTTAGTGTTGCATTCAACAGATAAACACACGATATTGCAGCCAATACTGAGGAAAAAATAAACACTACTGCTTAATTTATTTTCCAGGCATCCTTAAATCAATTTATGCAGGAAAGATTTTTATACTTTGATTTTTTGTCTTTTTCCACGTCGCTGAAAAAGATACGTTTGATTTTTTCTTTTTTTTTTTTAAATTTTGGTGAATTGATGGCTGCAGATGACTACTGATTTTCTATGCAACCTGCTGAAAAAGGATGAAGCATTCTCCATGTTTCAGTACCTGAGGCCTGATGAGCGTTGACCAAGTTATGCCCAGACAGATCCACAGAGGCGTGATGGACAGGGTTGATGAAGTTGGGCTGCACCATGGCATTGTTGGCATGCTCCATGGGACTGGCTGTGTGGATTACATTAACCTACAGAGAAATAAAGACCACACGTGAAGTGAGGGCACACAAGTGTGTTGATAACACCATGACAGGCTGGTCACGGTTCAGTGTGCACGTGACAAACGCTCAGACGTACCTCGACCTTAAAGTCGTTGCTGATGTAGCGACCATTGAGTTCAGAGCAGACCAGTTTAAATTTCCTGTCAAAGAGAGCCTCGGTGTGCCAGTTCTTGTAACGGATAAGGTGCAGGACCTGCTCGTAGTTAGCCATGGTGTTCACACCTGGAACACAGAGAGGGGGGGAGGAGTGTTAGTGACAAGCTCTTGCTGGTGAAAATGTACTATTCCAGATCTTTTAGTCATTTTCTTTAATCTCACAGTACTATCAGAGGTTTTGCAGAAACCAGGGCTATACGCTAGATAAAGCTTCCTAGCCGAGCACTGTGATCTGTACCGGTGATGACGAGGCCCATGTTGGATGAGCTCATCTCTAAGCTGCGCTGCTGCAGCTGGGACATGTCCACTTCAAGGCTCTCGTGCTCTCCGTCCAGCTCGTCTCCCACCACAGTCACTTCACACGTGTCCAGGTTGTGCATGATTTCCTCCGACACCACAGTCTCTTGGACTGAAAGAACAAAAGGACAAAAACGATTGAGGAGAAAGATTTGGAGCACTCCTTTGAAATGCAGCAGTCTGCTGTGCCTGTAATGTATATTTGATGTTTGGCTTCACTCTGATCCGAAACCTGAAAATCTTAAAAGGATGAGGGAAAAAACAAAACAACAACAAAAGCATCAATTTTGTATATGAAAATGCTAAAACGAGTCAACTACTGACATTATAGAATATGCAACGTGCAGCTTGCTCCTTAGAAATGCCGGTAAACAGAGAATCCTGGCTCCAACAGTTAAGAGTCCAATAAAACAACTACAGCAGATTTAGCAATGTTAGTATACTTGTATATCAGAGAAAGTGATTTTATTATTTAAATCATAATAATGTAATAGTCTGCATCCTCAGCTTGCTTATGAAACAAATTAATATTTTATGCATCTACTGCCTGTACCATTTGACTCTTCAAAGCTCCATTTTAATGACTCTTAATTATCTACTGTGTCATCTCTTGTTTGCGGGGTGTGTAAGGTGGGGCAGGGTAATGCAGGTGATAGCAGCAGAGCTCTGTAAGCCCTTTTGTCCCTTATGGCCTGCTGCTCACTGCAGGACGTCGTATCTCGTGGTATCTGTGTCAACCTCAGAGCTTGTCTATTGTGTCTCCTCCGCTTAACTTATGTGCAAGCCCACCAGATGGCACGGCCGGTCACTGACCCCTCCCACAAAGTAGTAAACAACTTATCTCTCCTCCCCTCCCTCGCTCTGTTTTTCCAATCCCTTCATCCCCCAAGCGTAATCCTCAACATAGACTGCTACTGTAGTTCTGCACAGACGTCTGTACTGTACACACCCTGTAACTGCAGAATCATTCACTGTCAAAGGTGCAGACAGGTGAGCGTTTAAAGAGAAATCAAACCAGTGAGTGTGGGCGTGCCCACTATTTTTGTGCACGGGCCTATGTGTGGTGCAAACGGAAGACCAGCTGCTTTCTTAACAAACACCTGAAGCTCAGGAGCTAAAATGAGATGGTTGGTGGTTCGATCCCCAGCTTCAGTCCCGATGTGCCTTAAATCACCCCAACACATCATCACTCTGTAATGCCATCAAGGCAATAATTACTATTACATATGCAGCCATGTTTAAATGGACAGGTACAGGTTAGCTCCTGTGTATATGCTAAATCCTTTTAGAATGATAAGAAGTTGCTTCAGAGTCCAGTGTGCACATCTCTTACCTGTAGGGTCATCGTCAGCTCCCTCTGCAGCTTCAGACTCCGTGTCGGCCTCCACTTCACGGGTGATGGTGCTCACAATGCGTAGCTCGGGGAACAGCGTCACTCCTTCCTGGCTCTCAAATTCAGCTGCACTGCGGGCAAAGTGGTCAATGCCGCTCAGGCTGATCTTGGGTTCTTCTGGTTGCAGCACCATCACGTAACCTTCAGCATCTGGCACCGTTACACAGGACTCCTCGTTAAAGCATCTGTGAAACAGACAATTTTAAATGCTCAGAAATTTGATTTTCCTTCTGTCTTTTATTAAATCAAGTTGCTGCTTCTCCCTATAGAAGAAAAGTGGCATTCTGAATAGTTTTCAAGGTATGTGAACAAATTTGAGCCAACAACAGTGTACGGCATAAAAGACAAAGACCCTTATTTGTGCTCGTGTAGAAGCCTAAAGCTCACCTATCTGTAGAAGTGGCAAAATAAGAGTTCTTGTGTGTATGTGTGTATTTTTATGCATCAAGCTGTTTGATGTGTAACAAATAAAGAACACATTCTTGCTTTTCACTGACATTAAATCTCACTTTGACTGCAACTACATATAAAAAGCTAATTTCAAATGTTTCTCATCAATTATACAAATTTAATTGCCATCACAAATTTTAAGAAAAAATAAAAACATTTTAGTCTGATTACTCAGTCCGCATTATAAAGCTGGGAGCTGACGCACATTAGTGCATGTGCAAATAAGAACAAATACTAAACGACTTCACCAACTGGAACAAATCTTACACTAGGCTGAGAACAACTACGAGAGCTTTGATGAATTCATTTCATACTCGTGTATAAATCAGTAAAACTACTGCTGTTCTTACTGACTTTCCAGCGCTGCATACATCAAAGAGAATAGGAAAAAAGGAAAGGGGGGAAAAAAGCCTACCGCTCTTCAGTCTTTCATTCTCAAGCACCAAAACACCTTGTGTTTATTCTCTTTGTTATGGGCATCAGGTAAAACGCCTGACCTCCATTTTACCTCAATAAACCATCCTTACATTTTAAGCAGCAACAGAGAAGCTTTCTGAATGTCTATGAGGCAGAAAGGACCTGCTTTATAAATAACAGAGCTGCTGCTGCCAGCCAACAGATGAAGTGAGAAGAAGCAGGCCAGGCTGTGAAAACAATAAGCGCTTCTTGCTTCTTCTGCTTCTGCTTACTTGACGGTGGTTGAGATACGCAGGTGCCTGATGCCAGGGGTTGGGAACTGGCGGGAGTTTAAGTAGGAGATGTGCTGCATGACCTTGTCAAAGGCATCGATGTCATCACCTTCCACAGTCAGAGAGGACTGGTTGGGGTTGAACTCCACCTGAGAGAAGAAAACAAGGTGAGGGACTTGTGAATAACATGACCTGTGACTGATGCTGAGCTAACAAACAAACAATTCTTTCCAACATCAGTCCTGCAGAACCACTTAAAGTATCAGCTAAAATGCAACTTTCGAGGTAAATATTCTCCAAAAGTTGCAAATCTAAGATTAAAAATCATTCTTTTGGTTTGGTTGGATGGTATGAACCGCAGTTCATTAGATGAGCAAGCTGTCAAATGATTTAAAATGAGACTTCCTCTTAAAGATTCACAAATCTCAAAGCTTTCTTTGCCCTCCTCACCTTGATAGCTGAAGCAACCTCCTCAGGGAGCTGCACGTCCAGTCCTTCTTTGCACGTGTACAAACAGTCGATCACCTTCTTGTTCTCCAGCTTGCCGGTGCGGATAATCAGCCCCGCTAGGTTACCGCGGAAAAACTGCGCCATTCGAGCATTTCCACCTGGTTTCCAAGACAACACATAGAAGTTATTTAGGGGGTACATTTAACAGGCTTCACCTTTTCTGAGCTGGAGCTTCAAGCATGCTGTCTCACTGTACAAAGCTGGCGTGAATGGAGTTCATGCAAGTTAGTATGTGTGCCCTTCAAGAGGCCCGAAGCCCAAAGAGCAAGACAGGCAAATGATTGATGAGCTTATGCACGCCAGCGGCAGCATGCAACGTTTGCATTAAAAGGGTGAACGGCTTACTGTGGGAAAAGAAATGGCATCAACAGGAAAAAAAAGAAAAGAAACTCAAAGAAGGGATTACGTAAGATAATGATGAATTAATCCTCTTTAGTCACCTCATTTTCACAAAATAACAGAGCCATCTTGAGGACCGCAAAATGCTCATGATCTGAAATTTGGAGTCTTGACATTTTGAGAGAGGTACGCCACTCCTGTCTTCCAGCTACATCATAATGAGCATTAGTCTGCACCACTGCGGAGTCAGCGACAAAGTCTACATCTCAAGGTCGCGTATTCATCCACTGATGTGTGTGCGCGCTTCTGCTGCAGGTTTGTTATCTGATACAGAGGAGTTACTGCTTCCAGCCTCAAGGTCAAGCTCTGAAAGAAAAGCCAGCATGGCTAAAATGCTGCAGCTGGATCGGAATCTTGACTCGTTATATATTTATTTGCGATCTGCTGGTGTATCAAATGTTGGGAAAAAATAAAGAAATAAGGGGAAAATGAAACAAAACAACTACGTAGCTTTTGCAGTTAGAAAATAAAATAAAATAAATGGGAGTCAGGTGCCACTGAACATCAATACTGCAACAAAAACAAATTATTTTTGCATCTAGAATGTGTAGGAATCATTCTAGTCTTAATGGAATGAGGATGCAATTAGCATGGTGGGACATTGTGGACACATGGACATATCTGAGGAGTAAGGGAAAGACGTGAGCAACCTGAACTGGGCTCAGAGACTGTCTCAGTGTCATTGTCATGTCCTGAGTTTTCTGTAAAGGACAGAAACAAGAGAGCAGGAAGAGACAGGGAGGAAGGTTGAGGATCTGGAGGAGAGATTCAGATGCTACATACGAGGTCACGTCATTAATATTACAAAGAGTTAATACAGCGTTGGCTGAATATAAAGTAATAGTTTATACAAGAGTTTATATCATGTAGCATGAATACAGTTTTAACCGTTTCTAATAGAGTATCAAACACACAAAAGAAGAAATCACATTTTTCAATACAATGCATATAAATGATACAGATGTCAAAAAAGAGAGCTCTCCAAAAATCAGTTACACAGTTTACCTTGCCAGCAGGCACCAATTGTGAGCTGAGTTTCGATCTTGGAGGCGTGCAGTGGGTAGTCCTCCGTAACCAGGAAGGGCTCAAAGGTAGTTCCATCCACAAATACAGAAACGGTGGGGAACTCCACATTAAGCACATAGTGATGCCACTCTTTGTCACACACCTGGAAAGATGACAGCAGAAGGAGTGAAAAGCTGAAATCTACACTCTGCAGTACACTGCAACCTGATTTTTTTATTATTATTTTTTCAACTTTATGTGCCGCCTCATGCTGTGCACTGGGACAAAGTTTAGTTTTGGAAGCAGCGGACCTGGTCGAGCTTCCAGTGAAACTCTGCGGGTTTATAGTTCTCTGCCTCAGATGGCTCCTGGCGTAGGAGAAAGATCAGCCTGCAGTTGTGGACGTAGAGCGAGTAGTGGTGTCTGTTCATCTCTGCAGAGAAGAAAACGACAGAAGAGATCAGGATGAGAAACTGTAACACTAAAATATGCAATAATTTCCCTCGTGAGATAAATTAAGTATCTGACAATCCATGGAAATGTGTAGCAATGTATTTGTAGAAAATATCTCAATCTTCTGAAGAAACCATAACAAATGTGTTTTCTTGATGCTTCTCCAGGTAAAACTGAACTCATGCTCCAGCTCAGTGTCGAAATCTGCAATCTGTCAGAACACTAAGTGTTGAGAAGGTGTGGACTGAATACAGGCCCTTTTAGCAGCCTCTCTCTATTACAAAAAAATTGCTATGTGGCTGTAATATGCACAACGTGGTTTAGCAACGCGTTACTGAATTAAGCAAAACCTCAGGAAAAAAACAAAAAAACAATGCCTGGATGGGATTTTACAGATCGACACAAAACCTGCGAACATTATTTAGCATTAATGGTGCCCTCACATGTATGTAGCCATGCGTCTAAAGCATGAGTGTGCTGATAGAAATGGATGGTCCTTAAATACCCTGATTCATGGATACATAGATTATGCATTTTTTTTAATCTTGTCTTGCATCTTCACAATTACTCTTAAAATGCTGAACTATTTGCCCACACACTCTCTCACAGAGTGGTCATCCTCTCCTTGTTTCTGATTCTGAAAGATTCAACCTTTATGGGAAGGTTGGTTTTTTTTTTGGTAACCAATTAACCAATACTGCCAATTAAAACTTATTAGTGCACCATCAAACTGACACAAAGGTGGTTGTAGCTAAGGAGGCAGACCAGGTCATCTACTAATCAGAAGTTCAGAGGTTTAGTCCCTGGCTGCTCTGCATGCCAAAGTATCCTTGGGCAAGATACTGAACCCTAGGTTGCTGCTAATATGTTGATTGTAGTGTGAGTGTTAGATAGAAAGCACTTGCAGGTGCTTGCATGAATGCAGTTGTGAATGGTCCACGTTAGATAAAGTGTTCAAGTAGAGTACAAAACCACCATATAAGAAACGGTCAATTTATCATTAACATGAAGCAAATAACATTTTTTAAATATGGTTTAAATGATTGCAAATACATTCTTATCTTTTTTGACTGACATTTTTACAAATTGCTCCAATTTCAGTTTTACGTGGTTCTGTAAAGCTAAAGCAAAATGAGATTCATCTTTCTGTTCCAGACTCTGCTGAAAAAAGGTCACAAATGACCCATGATCTCATGGGTATGGGAGCTTCCTGTCCAGGCCACAGGCCTGATGTAATCTTCCTTATATAAGCAGCTGGGCCGAAGCTGATGAACTGGCTCCCCGTCACTGGCCATGGCAGACTTTACAGTCCATAAGATCAAGGAGCTTGTGACCATGCAGAAAATTTACAACGACTGTCAAAATGGAAAGGTCAGCGAGCGCTCAGCGGGATGTGAGAAAGAAATTAAAAAGGAATCACGTTTCCATGTGTTAGACCACCAGCTGAGCACAAACGCTGATTATAGCCTGAAGTTTCAATGGTAGAGTTTTTTTTGTTTTTAATCAGAGGATCTCTTCAGACACCATATGTGCACCAATAATCAGTAGCCGCCAGATATTTTAATAGCACAGTTTTGAGATTAATGAGTCCATGTGCCATGCTTATTATATGTATGAAACAAGACGCTCTGTCCTACAGAACTCTTCAAACCTTCTGTTCCAAGATTTTTATTATTATTTCATGCCAGCGTTACAGTATTAGTTGATCTTATCATGCCATTGGCGAATGGATGCACTTCATTACATTAGGAAAGGTGAAAATGGGGTAGTACATGTCATTTATAAGCTAAAACAAGGCATTTTTGCCTATTGCTAGGTGGTTTCTAAGCATATATAATTAAACTTTTGTGGCTATAAGTATGATTGTACTGGAATTACAACAATAGGGACAGCAAGGAGGTACAGTGGTTAGCACTGTTGCCTCACACCAAGAAGGTTCAATTCCAGTATCTGTGTGGAGTCTGCATGGGCTTTCTCCCACAGTCATGCAGTTAGTGGGGTTAGGTTAATTGGTGAATCTAAATTGCCCATAGCTGTGAATGTGAGTGAGAATGATAGAGTGTCTCTATGTGTCTAGGGTACACCGTGGACAGACTGGCAACCTTTCCAGGGTGTACCCTGCCTGTCGCTCTGTGGTAGCTGGGATACACTCCAGCCTCCCACAACCCTGAATTGGATAAGTGAAAGAGAATGGATGGATAAAACAATAGGATATTTTCATAAGGTGCTGTATTTTCATAAAGACTAAACACAGATCATTTTAACCAAGTTGGTTGCCAGGCAATGTGATAGGGGCTTAAGATGTTCTTGTGTGCCAAGTTGGAGGAGTTTGCAGACAAACAAAGATGTTGTATTTTATTATAAAGCTAAATCTTCAATTAAGGTGGACTGATAGAAAGATTTAATTTATACAGTGAGTCAGTTATCTTTTTTCCCCCTTTTTAACAGCTGAATAATAGTTGGAGCCTTTAAATGCGCATGTTTATTTTCTTCACAATAAGCTGTGACTCCTACCCGTTTTGTCAGAGTTGCAGAGGATGGTCTCCTTCTCGTGGGCCCCAGGGCCGTGTCTCATCCACACAGAAATGGTGAAGGGGTCCTTCAGGCTGGTGCTCACCATACCATTAGGAACCTTGATGGCCTGGGTGCCATTAAATTCAAACACCTGATCGCTGTCGTGGCCGTTATCAGTTGGCAGCCCTACAGTCCAGTTAGCAGAGCTGCTGGGAGCAGGAAGGAGCTCCACAGTGCCGGAGCTGGCTCCTAATAAACAAAGATGGTAGACTTAGTTGTGTGTGGCTCACAGAGTTATAAAACAACTACTAACAATAACCATTTCCAGTTCCTTACCACACAACTTATGCAGAGACTTCTCAGAGTAGGTGTCACGGTCACAGCCCTTTCCAATATGGTTGGTTTCCAGTTCAATACTGGCCCGGATGGACGTGATTGGCTCATCACAGGTCTCCAAGTGCATGCTGGGGAAAAGGGCCAAACTACCAGTGCCAGGCTCGTATTCAATCCTCTTATTGAAGCCTGAAAAAGAAGCAGAGAGAGTAAAAAGCATTAAAAGATGTTCTTTAAGTACAAGCCTTTTTAATACTAATCACTCTTTAAGAAGTATTCCTCTTCTTTTGAGTTGAAATGAGGCCTTATAGTTTAGAGGAGTTCAATTATCCTTCAGAGCCTGTTTGGACTGCATCAATGATCATTTATGTTCAACACAAAAGACACAGCTTAACAGTGATGGCTGGCGAGCTACAACAAAAGAGGAGAGCTTTCATACCTTGCCAGCTGGGCTTGCAGGTGGGCTTGACGCTGATCTTCACCAGCACGTCCTCAGAGGCTCGGTTCTTTCCGCAGTCGTAGGCGGTCACGGTCAGTTTATACATGTGCTCTTTGCCATAGCTCAGTTTTTCTGTGTTCTTGATAAAGCCTGAACAGAGCAGGTGGGGGGGAAAAAATTTAATTTTAATAAAGGACCACTCTTTGTTTAACTTCAGAGCTGCGGCTGTGCTAAAATTGGCAGAGGTATCGGTAGGTATAGAAACCCTCAAAGCACTAACACATTATAATTCTGTTGGAAACGCGTAGAGTAAAGATTATTTAAAAAAACAAAACAAAAGGGATTTATCGACAAGCCAAACAAAAAACTGATGGAACACTGTTAGGATTCATAATATTTTGAATTTAAATGCTGTACTGAGAGTTATTTTCAAAGCCTGTGTGTATGCAGAGTCTCACAATTAAAGTGAAAGTGAAATTAAAGTGTCACATCACCGGTTCTCACTGATTGATCTCCTCATATTATCACCCATCCTTATTTTTCTATTTAGGCATTATATCGGTCAGAGTTCGAAAACTGGGTCTTCACTTTTTCTATTTATTTTATTTTATTTTTTTTAAAGATAAAAAGAAATGATCTTTAAATCCGGCACTAATCACTGACCAGCTTGGTGACATTCAAAGAACGCCGTCATTGTCTTGCAAGCCGACAAGTTTGTGCTGAATTTTGAATGACAGCCCTGCAGTGTCATCGTTTAAACAAATCAATATGCACTGTGAAGCGTGTCATTGCACTCATGACTCTTGAGCGTGGGCTGCAGCTTTTTTCCAGTGGGCACAAAGACAAAGGCGCTATGTGAACATCCATACCATCCTTGTCGATGGTGAAGGGCACATCAGGGGTCACAATCTCGTAGTTGCAGATTTGGCTAAACTGGAACGAGCAGTCAGCATCCACCGCCTCCACCTTCAAGATGCTGTCGTATTTCTTTCCCTCAATGACGGTGGCTTTGTAGGACTTCTCCTTGAACACTGGTGAATACTCATTTATGTCGTTCACCTGGATGTGGACAGTGGCCCTGATAGGGAGATATTCAAGTTAGGACACTTTATCAGTTGGATAGTCAATGGTTTATTTATTTATTTTATTTTATTATGAAAATGAGACCTTCATGATCATCCTCTTTCAATGGATAACTAAGACTGATCTCAAATCCTGGATTGGTTAAAATAAAATCAATTCTTGACTTTAAGCCCTGGCCTGGCTTTTGTTTGCGATTACTGCAGATGGAAAGAATAATCTTGTGTTGAGTCAACTCTATTTGTAATCGTTACTTCATCACTGCTGATCTTTTTTGTTTTTGTTTTTTTGAAAAAGGTGCAGCTTAATTTTCTGTTGACAGACAAATCAAATAACCATCTAATCATGACCCTTATTCCATTCATTCACGATTGGAAATCCTCACAATCCAGATGTGCATTCATGTCACCAAATCCTCATGGATAATTATACGGCTTGTTTGGGAAAGGATTCCCTTGACAGTTCCCACAATCAGCATAAAGACTTAACAGAATGCAGCTTTCGATTTTATGCCAAAACCACATATCTATATTTGCACACTTGTGTGCTTGCTCTGCTTTGCTTTCATAACCCATTCGTCAGGGCAAATGCATCAGATTTGATGATGCATTTGAACCACAATCAGGATTTTTTACCTGGGAGACCTAAAATAATTTTTCTTTTTGTATTCCTTTATAGTAGCGTATGAACAAGTGATCATTGTGAGCCAAAAGCTGAGGCTTCCCACTGCTCTGTCATATTTTGCCCCCCCCCCCCTTCTTTTTTTCTAGTTTTGAATCAGTAGCCCTTAATGTGATCATTCTAAGCACACAATTATGGCTTTGAGAATGAAAAGAGCCCAAGGAATTCCTTGTTAACACCTTCAATTCATGAGGGGCAGCCAATCAAAAGAAACCGATTGGCTGACTCAGTAACCCTAACATGGTAAGGTCGGGGAACAAAAAATATACAGTTGGAAGTTTTATACCAGTTCCCTTTAACAACCAGTGTACATGTTTCCCCCCTTTTTTTTTTTAAACAGTTAAAACATTTTATCTCAAAGAAAATGTGCTCAAAGATAATTATGATAATTAAGATAATTTTGCAGGCGTTAACTCACTTGTGAGACTTCTTCATGTTGGCACCATCAGGACCCTCTCCACAGTCGTAGGCTTGGATGGTGAAGGTGTGCTCCTTCTGCAGCTCACAGTCCAGCTTGTCCTTTGCCCTGATAACCCCCTCTCCAGTGGACTTGTCCAGCACCACTGCCTCAAAAGGGACATTCTGCCCGTGGATCCTGAAGCCGCAAATCTCACCTGAACACGTTAAGAGCCAAAACAGAGCTTGCTCAGAATAACTGGTGACCGCTGTGAAATTTAAACGTCTAATAAAGCGATTAAGCAATTATATTAACCACAAAACAAATTAATTAAACGCCTCAAAAATAAACAAAATCAAATCAAAGTCAGCCACAGGTTTTGGGAGCCAGGGACTTGTAGATTGAGGTGCGTGGGGTCTGTGGAGGAAGCCCGTGTGGGTGAGTAGTTTGGGGGTGGGTGACATTACGTATCAGTACAGAGAGTGTATTTTCCAAGCCGCTTGAAAACATTGCATCCAGTCATGCAGGCAGAAACTGAAAAAATGTAGACAGGCATTTCACAGGAGTACTTAAGATATTAAAAAAAGTCATGAAACCAAGTTTGAAAAGTAAGCATATAGAGCACAGTATATTTGTTGAGAATAAAAAAAAATAACGTTACATCCTATCTCATGAAAGAAACAATATATAACACAAATTATAGGAACAAAAATTGAGATCCTTAACAATAGAGACCATTGAGATTCAGCCATCCCGGCTTAAATGTCTGCGAAAGAAAAGGGAAAAAAAGCCCAGACAACGCTTAATATTTTGGCACAATTTGAGAAAAGTCTTCCTGTGTAATTTTGCCTCTGACCCAAAACTACTGCAAAATGAACTGAAAAGAAAACCATGAAATCATAGAGAACTAAACCAGTACAAGAACAGTTTTCAAACAAAAACAAAAGTACTGGATGAGAACTGGGGTTAGAAATATCAACTTGCTCGACATCCACATCAAATGACAACTGCAGCCATGCTAATGGTAGAGATTAGTGGTGGAGAATTAGAAATCAAGAGATCCACTGAGGCAAAGATGCGATAACAGAAACTTTGCAGCAGAGAGAGTTTGCATTAGTTAACAATCTCAGCAATCTCACGTGAAGACTTAAAATGTCAGAAAGGTTGACAGGAGTCACTGGAATTGCGCAGCTATAACGAGGTCGTTAATGGCCACAACCGAGCACGCTCGGTGCCTTTAAGATGGTTACACTTTAAGAAGGTTCAGCTTCTTAAAATACCAATTAGAGTTTCAATTTCTGCTCCAATTGCCGCATGTTAAAGAGGTTATAAAATAATCCTACACAGACTTTTAAATTGGAGTTGTGCAGAAAATTGCTTTAGCCTTCTGCTTCCTCCCCCCCCCCCCCCGGGGAATTAAAAGGACCGAATTGGACAAAACGGCAAAGAGACTCAGAACTCCTGTTTTTTTGTTGTTGTTATTTTTAAAGCGGCTTCTGTTCCCTGCTGACAGCTGAAAAACTGTTAGGGTCTGCAAACTGCAATGGATGTCTCATGCACAGATATTTCTAAGAACAGTCAGCCCCCACATCACACTTTTCATCCAGCTGTTGGAACGGCAAAAACTTCAGGGTGAGAACATAAAACGCAAGGTCAAGAAAACCAAATGGGGAGTTTACAGAGCATGAGCAGGAGGAGTTTCTGTGTAAAAGTGTGGATGCTGGTTTTAGCGTTAGTGGGTTAATAGTAACAAGTAAGCACAAGGCAGAAGAAAGAGCCCAAGATCACCTTCTTCAGTGAGGGTCACCTCAAAACTCTCTACAAGGAAGGGAGACAAGATAAACCCAGATCAGTTCAGAGAAGAGTTAGAAGCTGAGAGATAACACACACAGAGGACAGGAAGATAATACACGCTAGCTAAAGGCTTACAATACCTCCCTCAGAGAAACAAAAAACATACTGCAAGTGGGGAATAAGGACTACACCAGAGTAAACAAGTACTAAACATCACATTTTCCCCACTATCTACAATAGAAATGTGTGATTTTCACAAGCCCGCAGTAAGTCAACAAGTTAAAAAAGAAAAAGAATATATAATTAGAGGATAGTTTACACAGCCCGTTTTAGACAATTGTGGAAAGTCAGTCCCATCACATTCAAATCATATTTCTCAAAACGTCACATTTACCATTTCCATTCATTTTTTAATATATTTTATATATTAAACTTCAAGACATGAAGATAAAGTAGCTTAGGAAAAACAAAATGACAACTTCTTTTGTTGCTTAGCTGGCATTTTCAATCTCTTTCACAGGCTCCGGTGAGTTGGGCCTTTGTTTTTACCTACTGAACAATTAGAAATGGATTTTACATTAGCCAGGGCAAGCTGGTATAGTGGATGGATGGAGGTGCTGCTAAAGTCTGACATGCAGCAGGCATTGTGGCTGCTGAGTTTAACACACTTCTAACGACCAGCTCACATCAGGAGTTTAGGATTTCCTTAGCTTTTCACTTATCTCACAGGCCTCTCAGTTCGGATCAGGTCAGCAATCACAAGGATAGTTAAACATTTATCCTCCGCCTGCCTAGTACTAATTAAATACAGTGAGTAATGTTCTCAATACATTCACACACTCACAAAAGGTTAATATCTTAACCTGTTTTCCAGGAGCTGTGTCGCAGAAACAAGATATTTCCTCCTGTCGCCTTGTCTATTACTTCTCAGGGAATGAAATAACCAGATCTGGTGGGTGGGCCGTTCTTGCTTTGTGTTTCACACTTGTGTTACAGCACAGTCATCCATGAGCACTGAGCTTGTTTTCAAAGGCTTTAGTTTCAGCCATTTCAGTTCCAATTACCCTGCCCGTCCCACAGCGAATCAGCCTTACAGACACAACTTATATAGCAACTCCTCGTTCGTGGTGAAGCTTCTGTTCCTCAGACTGACTTAAGAACCTGGGATTGGGCTTCTGAATGATCTGCAGGCTGGCTTAAAGTGAACCCTGCTTGCTGGCACAGGAGGACCGACTAAAAGGGAGGCTGGCATGACAGAGTAGGTCACCCCTGCTGCCACGTGAAGCCGGACTGCTTGCTCTGTCTCAAAAGAGCAAGTTCACAAGGACACACAGTCCACTCGCAAAAGGCCTGCTCATCAAAAGAAGAGCCCCAGCTGAGAGAAACAGGACTCCCCTCCCCAAAGCTCTGCATTCAAAACAAATTTTCTGTGAAGGGAGACAAACATCATGCAGAGAGTTGGGCATATTACTCTAATCATGGCTCTCTTGGTGCAGTTGTCCACCTTAAAAAGCTGCCAAGCCAATCAGCTCAGGAGAAATTTCACATAACTTTGTCAAGAAGATTACATTTGGCATGTCCTGTGGCGTGCACGTGGATGCTAAAGCCTCACATTCTAAATCAGGGGGAGTAATCTGTGATTAAAATAGTCATATAAAGCCTGGTGAGAGCACCGAGTGTGAAGAGAGCCGCAGACAAGAGATCACACAACTCATGTGATGTGAGATGGTGGGAAACCATTTCCAGTGCTGTGGTGCTTTGAATCATGGCCAAAGTCAATCCTGATGTGATTAAAACCCCCAGAGCTAATGCTGCCTTGGTACATAAAGCACACTAATTGTGCCTCTACAGTGGGAGAGAGAGGGAGGGGGGGAAAAACTTGAAAAAAGTTTTTGATCTGAATATCAAAAGGTTCAGCCTGGAGGATATGGTAGCCAGCTGTACATCAGTATGGCAGGCAAGTCATAAAAAACTAAAGTGCAGAAATGTGTTAGCAGAACTTATTCAAGAGTGAACTGAGAATTAAGACCTGACAGTTACTGTCTTCTTTCTTCACTGCAGACTCACTGCTTTGATTTGTATCCGTGTGCATAGCTAATCTAAGATTATAACCTGTATCACAGAAAGAATTACGAGCAATGCATAATGAGACACCCTGCAGGGAAAGAGACCTCCACACATTAACCATGACATAGATGTAATTTTTTAAAGAATCAAGTGTTAAACAAGCTTTATTCTATTTCATTTATCAAGAAGAATAAGATTTACTCTTAATTAAAGGCTGGATAAGATGGACTCTTCTTCTTCTTCAAGTCTATAAGCTATTCCTGCAGGTTTTCCTGCATCCATAATACTTTATAATGTCACGAAGCTCAAAAAGGTACAAACTAATTGCTGGATGTTTTCTATAATTTGGTGTGAAAAGAATAATTCTTGTTAAGGAACAGATGCAGCAGCATTAAACGCCCTCTCTCACCTGCGTAGCGTAGAGGAGCATCTTTGTCCAGTGCAATCAGAGGAGGGTCCAGAAGAACTTTGTCGTCATTTTCTGTTACGATCCCATGGTACGTTGTCTCAATCCATGGTTTGTGCTTATTGACTGTCAGAGAGAGAGAGAGAGAGAGAGAGAGAGAGAGAGAGAGAGAGAGAGAGAGAGAGAGAGAGAGAGAGAGAGAGAGAAAATGTATGAGTATGTAATATTAAAAATCAAAAACACTAAATATCTGTTCACAATCGAGCTGGCAACTTGTTTTGCCTCTCACCAACGCTGAATAACAAACTGACACTGTGTGTGTGTGTGTGTGTGTGATCTCATTGCTGGCTTGACTTTTCTTTCCCCTCACCAGTGAAGCTTAAATACATTTTTAATGAGGTTTTGGATGCTTTTAATGGTATTTTTTAGAAACGACATTAGAAGCAACACCAAACAAGAAAAGATCACATACAACAGCAACTGACAACCATGCAACATGCATTGTTTATAGAAGGAAGGAGCAGGTCCAACACTGATGTGCCTCCAAGCATGTGTATCAATACTAATTTTTCAGCCAGCGTCAGCGAGGAAAAATTAATCTCACAAGCTTCAATTAAAATAAATAAATAAATAAATAAATAATTTCTTGGTTCAGGATTTAAAGGGTTAAACAGCATTTTTACATCACACACACAGAAAACTGATCACAAATGCATAGGAATATCAATAATATCAACATTCATCACTAATAAAAACCCTGTATTGAACATCCTTCTATAGCTTCAGTTTTAAGATGTACAAGTTACAAAGCATGATCCACAGCTCACATGAGTTAATTTGTCCTGACAGTAGATTCAGGGGTGATAAAGACTTTCAGGCCAGTTTTTGGAGCGGCGGTCGAGCCATTTACATCACTGCATGCTCATCGGCCTGGGACGAAGCCCAGCTGCAGACGGGACTCGGCTGTAGCTGGCGGCTGCAGTAAAAAGCTGCAGTGAGTGACATATTTGGGACGGTGCAGAACATGGCGCTGATGCGGGGAGATACAGCTCTCTTACAGCCAATATGCGAGCACTTCAGAATGCGAGGGAGGACGGTATTCCTGTGCTACTGATCTGCAAAGGTGACGCTGACGCTGGCTGACAGCACGCCGTGGGGGACAGATACGGTCGAAGAGGTAACCAGACGAGGCACAACAACGCATAAATACGTCCAAATCGCTCTGACACTGATTCGCTGCATTTTGGAATTGTAGCTTTAGTTCAGGCATAATATCACATTAAGAAAATATTATATAACAGCTCTATTTTTTTATACTGTGATGACACAAACAAACAGAGCTTGCTGAAATCCGTTCAGACATGCTGCCTCTGCCCCGACCAACCGCAGTTCTTATTCAGATGGTAAATTTGAATAGAAACAATCTAATCCCTGCTAACAATGAAGTGCTGCAATAGCCTAAACAATCAATGGCGGGAAATCATTGATCACAGCATAATTAGGAGGCTCAAAAATAGGAAACAATTCCAGTTATATAACAGGTGGGATTGAGAGTGATCTCTTTTAATAATCAATAAGATGAAGAAAAACTCCCAGTGTTAATAAAGGCACTTTTGGGGGGTTTATTGATAAGAATGCTACAGCTGTTAAAGCACACATGAAGTGACCTCAGGCTGCTGTCGGATGTAAATGAACTTTTTCTGTAACATTCAATTTTCTGAGATGAGACAAAAAGCAATAGAGCAGATACAGACTTTCCGCAAACAAGTTAAACATCAATTACCTGCTTCATGAGCTTTTTCCACTTTTAATCACATCACTGCAGGGAAACGTTGCAGTGCTGAACCGCTTAAATAATAGCCTCTAAAAGCCTGGTTTGCTATCATAAAGGCCCATTTTGACAGTGTCAGACACAAACTGGATATAAAGAAAAGACAGTGGGAGGGTCCATTATCAATGCTTTGTATCTGTCCACACACACTTTGGCATGTTTCACACGATGTAAAAACTATGGCATAACATCAAACTGTAATTATAATCAAACACTCTTTGCCAGACACAGTGCTAAACATAATTGGCAGTTAGTCAAATACGCTTATAGCTCAGCATGGTCATTATTTCATGAGCCATATTCTCCTTTAATCATCTTGTTTAAAAGCTCAAAATTGCATTTTTACATTTCTGGTTGCTTTACATCAATAACAAAGAAAAAATGGTAAAAGGTTACATGAACAGAAATCTTAAAGTCTACCAATTAATTGCACATGATAATGCTGATCCTATGCACAAAATTCATTCACAAGACAACACCGTTTCAACAAACAGCTTTAGGATTAATTACCGGATCTGTGCTTCAAAATGTTCACGGATATTTTCAGGAATGTACACATGAATTTGTGTATTGTTAAACTTTTACACTCAATAATTGATAACTATTTTTTCCAGAAACGTTTTTAGTAAGCAAACTGACCCAAAGGATATCCAGACCTTCAAAAATGTGTGTCATTCCACTAAGACGTACACAAAACGCACACATTTCCAGATGTTTTTCCTACCTGACTTTTTACAATTACATAGCAATTGCAGTATGCCTTTTAGTGAAATTACTTCACTAATAGGAAGGTGCCTGATGTTCTCCAAGACAGTCTGGGCTACAATTACATTATGAGCTTTAAATAGTAACCACAGATGTAAATAGAAAACCCACACAAGCATAAACGCACAATGTAAATGTTTTCAGATGACATTTGGTGACAGCTTGCCAAATCCAATTTCAGTCAAGCAACTAAATTGCATTTGTGTCATCACATAATTAAGTGTAATTCTCAGTGATTGCACAATAAATGGAAATTAATTACAAGCTACTTGCACGGGATTTGTACGACACACGCATCACCAAGCATTAGTATTATTATCCAGAAATTAGTTAGATATCCTTACAGCGAAGGAATTTGGCACAATCTACCAAGCAAGGATTTTCAAACATGACTTACAACAATTATTCACTTTATTTAATGTCACAGCCTGTATAATCATTATGAAACAGTTGATCACCCATTAAAAGTGTGTCTGAACCGTACAATATGTAATAATCTCAAGTCTAGTCTTAGCAAGGACACAAATACTGCACAGCTATGACAACAAACTGAGTTTAAACGTCACTATAATGTAGGGCTGGGCGATATGGCCTAAAATTCATATCGCGATATAATTTGAAGCATGTGCGATAACGATATATATCACGATATAATCTTTTCTTCTGTATAACGTATTTTCCACACTATAAAGCACACTTAAAATCCTTTAATTTTCTCAAAAATCGAGAGTGTGCCTTATGTATGAATTCTGGTTGTGCTCACTGACCTTGAACCGATTTTGGCGTGTAGAAATCTGTTAAAAAATGTTTTAGTACAACTTTGGTAAGCCTGCTGATGGACTGCTTGATGGATTGTCAGAGCATTACGGCTGCCGTAGTGAGAAGCTTCGCGGAGTAATCTGGGTCCAAAACTCCGTCCTCTTCGGGTCCCAAAGTCAAACGAACACTGAGAGTTAAAAACAGTCTAAATTCTTTCATCTTTAATTAAATCATCAGCGTTGCTGCTTTATCGGGTGTAACAATTAAGTTTAACATCCATGCATCCATGAAAACAGAATTTATTAAATTTAACGGAGTTAGAAGTTAACAGGAAGTTAGCTCGCTAGTTTACACCTAAACATTTCATACCATGTTCTGACAGAGATTTTTGAAACTAATTAAAACGTACAGCTCTGCTACCACTTCCAACATAAGTGAAGACAGAAACACTAAACAGCAGTGGGTTTGCAGGGTTACCGAAGTTGGACTACCTGTGTATACAATGTTGATTGCTAGCGACACAGCTATGTTAGCATAACACTAGCACAGTGAAGCTGGAGGATGAACGTCAACTTTTTTTCCACTCGATAAAAGTTAACGTGAGGGATTCTGGTGGTCAGGGACAAATGCAATTGCATAGCAGGATGCTATACACGGGCCAAACTTCAGTCAGGAGAACATAATTTACTGATGATAATGGTTGTAGCCGCTGTGATACTTTCTACCAAAACAGGCGCAGCTTGATGACATCATCAACATGCGCTATCGCGATATAGTCAAAATCTCTATCGTTGGCCAAATCTATATCGTTTCTATCGTATATCGTTTATATCGCCCACCCCTACTATAATGTTAACTCAAATTGAGTCTTTAATAATATAAAAAACATTTTATTTGACACAACTTTACACCAGTGCCTTAATTGAAGGCACTGCTTTGCCTGCCAGTAATTTTTGAATTGATTGAGCCTAATGAATACTTTGCTGAGCGTCTCGTGACCCTGAAGTGAAGTGGATGTCTTCAGACAGATTGCCAGAACAGACCAGTACTACAATAATCAGCTTTAGCTTCCTCAGACTCACACTTACTGTGAGCTAGGTCACATGATCACATTTGTTCACGAGTCCTTTATGAGGTCATCCAATATCCTCCAAGACTGAAATGTTTTGTATAAACCTGCAATCTTATCCCAGCGATGAACCAACCAGGACATCTCTCAGGTAGAATAGCAATGAATTGCACTTAGGGCTGTTCGATATAACGATATATATCGGATGACGATATAAAAACGTCTATCGTTTCATGTTACGCTATCGTTTGTTTCGTGGTGTCGCAAAATAAAGTGTTTACGGCAGTATTTTTTCATTATTTTGATGGTCACTGTAGTGGCTATATTAATTTCCTAAAGTTCTCTCTTTCTCTTATATTTAATATAACCACACTACAGACTGACAAGCGCTTGTTTTTATGCGTTGTCGTTAGCAACAACGATGGTAAAACCACCTCGTGTCCTCTTGTTTATTTTCCACATAAACCTTTCACAATAAAGCTCAAGATCCTGTTGAGACTTTTCAAAATAAACTGAATCACGTGAAAGATGCAGAGTATTTACGGATGAGAAGCAAAAAAGAGCCGTCAGGTGCTAAAAAAAATAAACCTTAGACTTAAACGTTAGAACAGGCTTTTCCCCGCAGCACGCTGTGTAATAAATACTCACAAAGAAAACAGCGGCCGTTACAACCTATGTCTAAAAATGTATCGTTTCATGCATCAGTTAAAACACTCGACTCCAGGTACGCGACGCCCAGCTGGAAACACTTCACGCAAGTCGAGCTGCCCGACAGTCACAGAATTTACAGAAAATGTTACATTTTTGTGATTTATATCGTTATCGGGACGATAGATGTCTTAATATCGGGATATGAGATTTTGGTCATATCGCACAGCCCTAATTGCACTAGTTAAGAGTTATTTGCCCCAATACATTAAACACAATGTCCATTTACTTATCAATGCTAGGTGATAGTTGTTAGTAGAAAAATGGTATCTATCTATTCAGTTGCAGATATATTCACAGAGGTGTATGTGGTTTGTGCATCAGAAGTTCGTGAGGGTGATCTCTGCCTATACTGCTTACTAGGACTAGAAAACCTTGGAAAAACCTGGTAGCTATTCTAATGATGGTCAACCCATATCTTTACTGATATATAATGAGGTTTTAAAATTCAACACTGACGATACAGAGGTCGTCACCGAGTGTCGTCTGTGCTCTGTAAAAGAAGGAAATCAGTGAAAAAAGGATGTGCAAAATGGAGCCCAACCCCAAATGAGCCATTTAAATTATGTATAGCTGTAAACAACCCAGTGAGACAGCAAAATCAAATGCCAGGTGGAATGCCTCCATTCCCCTCAAGAAAAAAAAAAAAAGGAGATGAAGAAAATAAAAACCAACTCAGCAAATCTCAGACAGACAGGTGAATAGCACTAAACATCTTGCCATGTGACAACGCTACTTCTTTTCGGCAACCTTGAGTCCTGGGATTCCTAAAGATGTTACGTTGATCCGTTTCACCTACCCTAATCAAAAAGGTTTTGCTGCCAACATCTAGGGTGCCAGACACCACAGGACACCTCAAGACGTCCTGTGTGAATACCCTAACTGGCTGGAGTTACTCACAGTCTGATATTGTAGCTTATAAATGTGTTTGTCTAATTGTGCAAACCTATTGTGTTATACAACATAACAAATTTGAGTTTGAAGTGTGCTTTTTGTACAACACAAAACGAATGAAAAAGAGTTAATAGCGATGTATACGCCCGGGAAAAAGACGTTAACACACCTTTGACAGATTACCGCTACTGTACTGCCGTCAAAAATCACAGCCCAAATCAAACAGACACTTCCCAAGAAATCAAATCTAAAAGATTATTTTATTTAAAGCGGGAAATCTCACATGTATTGCATGAAATTGCCAACAAAGCCTTTTTAACAAGATCGCTTCATCAAGCCTGCAGCGAGTAGTGAGAACATTTGTTGTGCTTTGGCAACATTTGACACAGAGGAACATGAGCAAATCTGAATAATTTCAGACACAAAACAGTGTCATTTGTCACACATTATCCTTTATGTTTCTATATTATCTTTTACTTATAATATACTGATTATAAGGGGAGAAGATGTGTTGTAAGGGATGGACTGGCTGCTTAGAAAAAAGGGGAGACTTTGGGATGAGATTAGAAGTAAGAGCTGAACAAGGCAGTCTGTTAAAGGCCTGCTGCTGCAGCACTGAGGATTTTCAACCTGGACGAGTGCCATTTCTTTAATTTAACTTAATCAGGAAATGAATCCATCTAATGCAGTGCATAGGCCCAACCAGCACAATTATAACCTGCAGACTCAGGTCTTCATACAAATCAAAGCATATAATTCAGCGGAAAGCTGATACCCTCTTGTGAGTGATTAACATTAAACTGATAAACTGGCCTTACTGTGTCTCGTGTTAGTAAAAAACAAATAAAATAGATCTGATTTCTTTTCACTAGTTATATTAACCACCAACTAATCTTAATAGTGTTTTTATGCCAAAAATGACCATGTTAAAGCTAATCCTAAAGTTGAACTGACTTTTTATTTGATCATCAAAATCTCTGAAAATTATTCAGAATAGTTTTTCCAAATGTGAAAGAGCAGAAAAGAAAACTGGAGGCCGAAATCAGAGAAAGGGAAAGAAAAAGCACTTAAAGAACCGTAATCATAAATATATTCTATGATACAGAAAGTAGTGGATATCCTGCACCTCACTCCCAAAGAGCCCCTCAGTAATTTTATATTACACTTACAATTGTGTTGTTGCACCGCCACAAGTGCAAAGAGGAGGTCCACACAGTTTTAACTGTGTGATGATATATCTACTCAATACTGTCATATAAATGTAACCAAGTATACGTGAATTATGATGCAATTTTTCTTGAAGTGCTCCAGTGGAACACGCCAGAAATCTCGATTGTGCCGGCACTCTGATTTTAGCCGTACATAAACCTGTAATGTCAAACTATCAAACTGAAAAACCCCCAAAAACCTTCCCATAATTTTCAGCAAAGTCAACAAACTTCAAGCATTTACTGGCTGGTGATTCTATACATGAAGTTTTTACATCCTGGTCATAAAGTAACTGCCCGCAGGAGCTGCCAAGATGCTCTCTGAGTTAAAAGACTCAAAAGAAGTCACAGCAACATGGAACAAAGTAGCTTCACGTTAAATCCATTTTTAACGGTCTGCAAAATAAAGCTCTTTTTTTAAAAAGCGCACTTCAAAAGGTAAAAGCAAGCCGAGCATAATTCTGTGAGTATCTGGCCCCATTATCACTGCGACAGACTGAAAAGAAACACAAACCCTTACTCATTTTTAAGATGCCTAGAGAAATAAACAGTAGGGATGGCGCATCATTAACCACATTTAATGTGTCATTTAAATTCTGTGGTGCAGACTTATCAGGTAAAAGGTGAACAGAAAAGGAAAGCCATTTTTAAACCACTGCGCACACATGCATATATTTAAAGATTAAGAGAAATGGACTAGTTATTCACCATCCTATTTTTAACACAAGCAAGTCTTTGTACTCAGTATAAATATTATATGCAGAGCTGGGCCATAAATACACAGACATATGAAACCAATCTTGGCCTTTTGCAGTGTAATAAAGTCTTTTCAGGCAGCATTATCCCCCCGCCAATAACCATGAATACAAATAAGTTCACAAAACACAAAAAGATAGACACGGGAAAAATGACAATGTACAAGAAGCCTCTGAGGGATGAATGTGTCAGAAGCTGGGGACAAACACACATATCAAGATATTATTACTAAATGTGCACAGATGGTGGGCCACTGGATGCACTTCCAGGCCGGCAACCACACAGCGCCATGCAATCCTGTTACACAGCAAATAAGGCCAATGGCATTTAATCCTATAATGGGATGCGTCTATTTCATTCAATGACAAGGTCGTGCAACGAGCGAGATATAAAGACATCAACAAAACCTGGAGAAAACAAATTCCTGCCAAATTCTGATCGTGTACACATAGAGGTCGGCATGGAGCTACTTTCATGGGGCTCCCTTATTCACAAGGGCGAGTCGGGGGCCCTACTGCAGGTAGAGTCACATGCAGATTTCTAAGCCGGATGCCCTTCTTGACGCAACTCCAAAGGGACTTGTGTCTCTTCCCAGGATTGAAACCAGCATCTTTCAATTCTTAGATGATTTGTAAACCAATATACTATTTCTACAGAGGTGACCATGATACCACGACATTAGCAAAGACTGCCCCTAACCCACCCAACACCTGCAAGACTAAAGCCTAGATTATACCCTGTTGTGGATATGGACAAGTACACCTGGAGACCCGACAGCCGGGTAGTCATTCCTGTTACACTTCTTTGAAGTCTGCTGCTTGGGCGCAAGCATAATTGGTTTATTGTAATGTAAATTCTCTCTGCACTGGTCCCTCCAGATCCTCACCGTTTGATGATGAAATTTACATGATAGGAACCAAAGCGGACCCTAGTGGACGCTGGTGTCATAGAATGGCATCAGTATGCCCTCCACAATGGTCACTTTGCGTAACGCCACATCATCATCATTACACAGTCAGTTCTATTTATGTCCGCCATTAAAGCGCAGGTAGCCGCCACAGTATTCTCCTGAACAATACTGCCACACCACTGCTGATATAATGGATGGCCACCATGAGACAGGGTTAAGCTGGGAGCATAAAAGATGCTCAAATGACAGGAAGAACTGCAGAGATCGAGAACATTTTGGAAAGCAAAGTTGAAACACAGCTGACTGATGACACAGATGGACCAGGATCAAGTACTCGATTTGACTGTGTGCGCCAAGCTGTGCTGTGGCATGCCTTCGACTAATCAGCTCTGTGTCTCTGCCACCTGCACTGAGCTCTCATGAAGCAGAGGGGCATTTGAGGACTTGAAATGAAGACTTGTGTATTCCTTGTCATGTGCTTTCCTTTTCAACACATTAAGTTTCAATTTTCATATATACTAAATCATGATCGGCAAGTACTGCAGCTAGATAAAGATAGCAAGGGCTTATCCCACAAACTAAAGAATTTGCAAAGATTTGAGAAAAAGAGCTTCGATAGAAAACTTTGTGGTCCAGAGTGATTAGCGTAGCAATTTTTCTGCTTGCCTTGCAACTAATTTACCCAAAAGCACAATAGTTTTATATAATAAAGGCTTAATAAGGCTCCAATAGGTTCTTTCAAATCTGCTCAAAAGAAACAAAGTCAACAACAGAAAACCTCAAAAATTACCCCAATGTAACTCCACCACAGACTTCTTTCATGACCCCAAAAGAATGAGGTTACAGGCTGTCCATTCACTTGGACACAAAGACAAAGTCCCCATTATGGTTGCCTTGCTCTTTTATAGAATCCTAACCTATACAGTTTGGCCTATTAACCGTGATGAAATACTTCCTGCGAGAACATTAGAGTCACAATAGGTCCTGGTAATCCTGAGATTCAATAGGCAGCCTTTACACTCATTCTCCATCTATGCCAGGACTGTGAATCCTCCTCCCCAACACCAAAACTCTGTGGCAGCAACTCTGAGCCCACAACATATTTCCCCTAAGGGAAACACAAGGATAAAAATCTTAATCTTAATCTCAAACCACTTGCCAAAAGTTTTCACTTCACTGTATAATCCTCCCTAACAGTACAGATTAAACCAAACACAATGAAAACATGGCTCACTTGTCCTCACTCTGGAAGAACCAGAGAAAAATGCCACAGCTGTCCAGATTGTAGCTGCATGATAGCAGCAGATGATCAGTCCGTAATTATCAGATCAAGCCTCATAATGCCTGGGAACCTCCGAGGACCTGTTGTGTAATGATGATGCTGCAGTCACACGTGAGGCCTGTGACATTCAGTGAGGTCTGCTTCGTCGATTTTATATTTGACAGGCCGGCAGCCTGCAAGACTTGAAATCTTGTTTGATTACATGCAAATGCAGAGCTATGGCCGGTCACACCATAGCAACACTTATCCTTTGTCCAGCAACAATTCGAGCGTTCATTCGTGCCTATCACATACAACCAAGTATATGGAAATTTTATTTATGATATACTACACACACACACACAACCAAATGTAGTGAATAATCAGCCTCATTCCAATGATTGATTAACCAGACTGAGAAATATAATGAAACTAGTAGAAAAACTGGCCAATCAAAGGAATACAAGTGGCTGAATGGTCTACAAGCAGCGCGTGCAGAGAGTGTGTTGTCTGAGACTAAATAAAGCCTGTTGTTGCCAGGTTGATCACATTTGTCCCATTAGCTGCAGGAGTAGCTGCACTGAGAAAAGAAGGAGGGCGTGTGTGCACTGAGGAGATAGTCAGACCTTATGGGGTTTTCATGGAGAGTCTAGAAACTTCTGAACTGCTTTAAATAAACATTATTCTAACAGAAGAATATGCTGAATGCCCCAGCTATATCCCCTGCCTCAGCATATGAGGGCATATGCATTTTAACTATGTAAAATTATTCAATAATTTTGTGCTAGCCAGAAGAAAAGTTTGCCTCATAAACAGGTGTGCCTTCGTTGCAAATTAGATGACAACTTCAGGGATTTAAGGCAGCACAGTCAAACAGAAGCTGTGGCCAAACAGCTTAAGGTATGTGATGCTTGCAAATGTGAGCCAAGGAATGACTTGAATTATTTAGTCTGTTTTTGTGGACCAAAAATAATCAAAGAATAATCTGCTCAGGGTGTGAAAAAGCAGGCACACTTCTCTGTTTGCCTTGCCTTAAAAGCTCAGGAGCTTGTTGACGTAAGCTACTTCCATCACAGACTGTGGACTGTTCACAGAAGCCCGAAGACCCTTAAACGAAGCCCAGACTTCAGGCCCCCTTCACTCCTTAAACACCCGGCTCACACAGCAGAGCCTGTCAGTTTCCCTGCCAGGCAACAACATTTGTTTGTCCTCCGTGCAGTCACAACCGCCCAACAGAGCGAACACACCCCGGACGACGCGGCGTTCCTCCGAAGCGGGGGTGGGGAGCTGCGGGGCCTTGAACGCAACTCAATCACCTCTCTGTGCGAGCTGCACAAAAGGGGCCAGTGAGAGTGAAAACACAAGAGTAAAACAGACGAAATGAACCAGATGCTCGGGTGGAGCCGACCTGCGGCAGGTAATGTGCTCTCTGGTTACCTGCTTCTCAAGGAAACCGAATCTTAATGAGAACACACCTAAATGTGAATAGCTGAGCGGGTTAACATCTTCACCCGGCAGCAATGGTAGGAGGTAACAGCCAGATAAGCTGCTGAACTCAGTTAAACCCTGTTCACTCTGGTTTTTATTACACTTTTATAGAAATAACACAATAGGATCATCATCACTGGCTATTACTTTAAGGCATTCTACGCATTCTGTTTCACTTTTGACATTTTTACGAGGAAAGGGGATATTTTTATTACATTCTCTGCAGACCTGGATAGTTTATTGCAGTATTATTTTCAAATGCAGAAACATATATGAAAAAAATGAAAAAAGATTTAAGGCAGATTTAAAGGGAAAAATTAATAAAAAAAGCACTTTCTCACGTTATTATTTTTATATCTCACGCAAAAGTTAACAACCAGAGGCTGACTTGACTACAGACTTCTTTCTTGGTGGCCGACACAACTTCCCAGTATTCTGGCCGGCTTAATATTCACAACTGAATGACCCATTCTTGACAGTTCACTGACTCCTTTCAGCTCCTGAAGGCACCAATGAGAGGAAAGTCATCACAGACACAAATTGAGTCCAGTATTGTCGTGGCCTAAGTGGCAAACTACCAAATGGAAATGCTTCGACATCTTAGCACTCTCGGGGGATTAACTCATACACACATTCTTTAGGGGCTTGAGGCGCAACTCCATGAACAGTGACCGCACTGTGACGTGACCAGTGGAGATCCCGACCCCCCCGACATCTAGCCAATAAAAGCCCTTTGTTCCTCTGAGAAATCTCTGAATAAATACTGAAAAATGTTAAGAGGTAACGAGTGTGACTGGAGCTTCCCTTCAGGGCAAGCAAACTGTTATTCAGGCCAACAGAGGGCAACTTTTTTGTAATGCTTCTTGTGAATCTCCACAGAAGAAACATTCAATATTAAATCCAGCTTGGACATGATGTTCGTTGATCTCAGTGAATACATTTTTAATGAAATCTGGTGCAGGCCATGACCCAGATGACTACCGTAGGTTTAATTATGACAAGCACCATCCGTCACCCTGTAGCCATTCACAATAAATTGTGTGACCCTTAAATTCTGTGCCAAGAAGAACAAAGTACTGTTTTCTTTTTGTCCAGGGTTGCCACATTGTACCCATATATCCAAGGAAACCGTCCACCATTTCAGACTTTTCTCTAATATCTTTACCGTCCAATCTTCCTCATATCTGGCCGTTATTCCTTTTGGTTAGCGCTGCGAGTGGGTTCTGAATTCAGGGTTGAGGTGGATTCAGTGCCTCTGGTTTCCTCCCACAGTCCAAAGACATGCTTGTTACTTTAAATGCCGATTCTAAATTGGCTGTAGGAATGCCACAAACAGCTAACCCACCTGTCCAGGGTGTACCCAACCTCTTGCCCACTAGCCATGTTAAATGTGCAAAATTTCTTCAATCTGATTAAAATTCATATTAGAGCTTCACTCTTTACATGGACCCTAAATGAGGCGAGCCAATCATGAAGAGCATACACATACACATGAACGATTTGAACAAAAATAAAAAGGAAAAAAAAGGAATTTTTGCATGCACACAATTGTCTAACTTTCCAGAAATAGTAGAAGTAGTAAATGCTCCGATTTCCAATAAAAGGTTTGTCAGATACAGACCAGTTTTGTTTCACTCCATCTCTACCACTAGCTTCAACAAAGGCAGGATCTTCTAATTGGTGGGTTTACATGAAGCATTTTAATCATTGAGGCTTTTAATCCTTGCAAACATGGCTACCATTAGCTGAATACCTGAACTCGATAAGCAGATAACTTCCAATGTGTGGTGGGCATGATGTATTTAAAACAAACTACCTTTACACAATCTAAATATGTAATCACTTTTTCATCGCATGCACCCAAAACATTTTCGCAGCAAGTGGTGCTACAGTATAACAAATAAACACTAAGAGTGCAAAGTTTCTGAAAACAAGGCAGTAACTGCACTGAAAGCATCCACCTTCCCGTAGCCCTGTGGAGCTGTTCCCACCTAGTTCAAACATGCTTTTCTGATGAAAGGATAAATGGGTGAATGGGAAATTAAGAATAAATGACAGAGCCAGTCACAATCAGGTTTCTATTTTGGTTACTCAAACAGTTTAAAGAAAAAAAAGAAGGGATATGCGTTTCATAATATTATGATGTTTCAGGAAAGCTACGCGTTTCCCCTGAGTTCTTTCTAGATGCTTCCTTCTTCAACAACTTAAAATAATGTTACAGCAATCCATCTTTTATGCAACACACGTATCAGCTAATTGAAGCCTGACATATTCAAAACGAGAGCTCACTTTTAATTTCAGCGCTACATCACACTTGTGGATCTTAAGCTACTGCCATGCCATCTGACTAATATCACAGTATGTTAAGACCATGATAATGCCTCAATGAGCGATTCTGAGACAACTGCCTACAATACATCACAATATTTGCATAATTAAAGACAAAAAACAAAGCAAAAAGCAAGAGTGATGCATTTACTCACTGCACCGTGGTGTCAGTGTCTGTGCATATTTATTATAATTTGCATTCAGTTTCAAGAATGTGTGAAATTAAATGTGCGATTTGTCTTTTTTCCCCCCTTAAATTTCTTTTTCACTGCAGCCTCGGTTCAGTTTACCATCAATCATTTGATAAGCACCACAAGGAGGAGTCATAAAGCGGTGACTCTAGTAAGACAAACTATCAGGGGAAACTGTTTAGAGCCGCTGCTGCACGTTTTATTAAAAGATCGACATTTTCACCCCATAATTGCATCTCGAGAGCAAACAGCGAGATATGACTTTATCAATATTTTGTCCCAACCCCATACTTACTGGCATACTTTCTAAGGAAAAACACAAGTCTCTGGACTGACTCTAAGTAGCAGCACACCACAGTGCTTCTCGAGCTGCATGGAAGAGGCGAACAATGCAGTCATTGTCAGCTGTGTGCATCCACATAGTTTCTGCTTGCCATAACACGGCAAGATAACATACGTCACGCAGATCGCTGCTAGTTTGAAGGCTTGAAATGGGCTCCAATGAGACAGTCGGCAGCATGTAGAAAATGTAAGAGTATATATTTCCTTCAGGGTCAGCAAAGTCACAAATGGCAATCATCCATCACTTGGTGCCTGGGATGCTCTAATCCACTGGAAAGAGGGGCCTTTTTATAAGCCTGGCAAGCAGTTTCAATCAGTGCAGCATTTTTGCAATGAAGCTTTTGTTTGACCATGAAAAAGCACGTAAAAAGTGATTAGATTACAAATGCAATTATTAGTAATTTGAACAAATTGTTGATGTAATAACTAATTAATTGAGCTAATTACACCATTGAAGAATATTTTAATGAGGTTGCCATAAGTCACCTCAGAGCCCAGCAAGACTTTTTTTAAAAAAAATAAAGAGTTTATTTACATTGTTTTAATTTCAACTATTGATTGGTGATAGGCATCTGCAGCTAACGCAGGACTGGGAAGTTTTTTTTGCTGGAGGGGGGGTCTCTGACTTAAAAAAAAACTCCCAGCAATGTGAGAAGGACGCATATGTTAACCCCACAAAGCAGGGCATCCGATTTGTTGAACTACAATTGCTTAATTCAATGATGAATGAGCCAAGGAACTTCCCAACAAGCCAGCCTCTCTTTTCTCTGACCCTGTGTGCACAGAACAAACTCATGCATCCCAGCGGACCTAATGTTTTGACTCTGGAGCATGGGAGACACACAGCCGCTGCTCACAGTATACAGAAAACTAAATAAATTACATGGGTGAGACCTCGGAAAAACAAGTGATGTGTCTGTTTAGCTCTTGACTTTTGTGGTACACACAGCAGCATTTCCTCACCGGCAATATGATGGATCATATGATCATAGGTGGAGCCAAAAAGATAGCGTTTCAACACATCCTTAACACATCAGTCTGAGTTGTGGGTCAGAGTTTGCCAAATCACCTGATTGTGCCAAGCTTTTCACCTCAATCAGTTTCCATAGTGCTTATATTTGCTAACACTGAGGGAAGGGAACAAGAACCACTACCCAAGGACTATCTGGTTTCTTCATGTGCTGTGAGATGGCTGGTAATGAAAAAAAAAGCAATGAAAACACAAAGCTGTAGGGCAGAGTGCACACAAACAAGCAAGTAATCTTTGGTTAATAAAAGATAAGCCAACACCAACATGCCCAGTTCACAGGTATTGTCCGCTGATAAGCACAGGAAAGGCAGCAGGTGCACTTTGTACGCATGCACACACACAGACACACACACACACACTTTAGTAGATCATTAAAAGGCAGCCACACTGACACACTATCCAGGCCTAGGTGCTACAGGCCTTTTCTTTCTTTTGATGGATGGAAAAAGAAATGAAGTTACAGCTGTACAAGCGGTGCATTCCCAGCTGCTTAACCTGGAAACAAGGGAATTACGACTGGAATAATCTCCCCACCCCACCCCTTATTTGTGCAGACATTTTTTTGGGAACCTGTGTCTATTTCACCGCCTGTATTCTCATCACAATAACTATCAAAGACAAAAGCACACCCTGGCTTCTGTAGCCCTGCCTGGGCATGCCGATATGGCCGGTGATTAAGGCGCACCTGCCTCTACACACCCTGAAACAGGAAGCTCAAGCTAGGGAGTGCGTCGATTGGGAGTTTAACGATGAAACACGGTGTGTAAATCACGCATCGACGGTGGTCAAATTGGTGCCGCTGTGAAGCACGAGAGGTGGACCGCCCTGCAGCAAATGCCCACCGGTGACGTTGCACAAGGAGAGGGCAGAGGCACTTTCAGGTCTTGCATAGTTTCTGCACAAAAGTAGGCCCAGACCTACTGAGCGTGTGTGTGTGTGTGTTTCCCCCACTTTAAGCCCGTGATCACACCACATAATTTTTTTTAAATCTACCGACGAAACAGGGACAGGGTGAAGAGGATCTGCAATGCGCAGCCAACCAAGCCACTCGATCCTGGTGCGAACACAACGTTGCCAAACCCCAAGTATTAAACTCACTAATGGAAAAATAAACCTGCGTGGTTTTAACAGCATGGACATAAAACAGACACACACACACAAAAGTACTGGGTGGGTTGGGGGTAAAGAAACACATCACCACTAGCCCTAATCCAGATGTACTCAAACGTATTTAAAAACAAGATTAGTACAGGGAGTGCCAGCCACGGGCAATATTACAAAGCATGCAGCGGGTGAAGCGGATTTTTAATCCTAATAATACAAAACACAAAGATAAAAAAAAAAAAAAAAAAAAAGTATAAAGAAGTGACTAGATGCCAAAAATAGAATCGATGCGGATGACAGAAGGGGGTCGTTCACAGCCTAGATATTATCTCATAAAGCGGCACACTTCTTGCACTAAGGAGGCAATGTTTAACAGGACAGGGAATAAGTGCAGTTGGACCATAATGGCTAATTTCCCTCTGCTTCAGGCTGCATTGGAAAAAGCATCGCGGGATGCACTTGTCCACCGGCGGGATACTTCGCCACATCCATCCGCTGCGGCTCCGGGGCTGGCAATCCCGGAGCAGGTTACTGGACACGCATCCCCCCTCAGGACCGCACAGCCCCTGCCTGCTAACCGCTCTCTTTGTAACCTTCAGCGTCCTGGAGCGACTCCGCGGCTTCAGACAGCCGCAAACAAACAATAAAATGAAATACAAGCCTGTCTGCCTCTGACACTCACAAGACACAACGGGATCTAAATCCCAGCTTAGTTACCTTTAGCTGCCTCCACCGCACATAATAGTCCGAGGACCAGTCCGACTGCGGATGCAAATTGCTTGTTCCCTCGGAACCGCATCCTGACTTCGAGTTCAACCGCGGCGAAGTCAAAAACAGCCGTCTTCTTCTTCCTCTTCCTTTCGTCAGTCAGGCGGAGTGTTTGTCTCACAAGAAAAATTAAATCCAGGAGATGAGTGTGTCGGTTACCACGGTAGCTCTAAGATGGCCGTCGTCGTCGCCACCGCCGCTCTGCTATCCTCTTCAATCACCGCTTCTCTCGCAGTTTTGCAGCTCGAGGCGTTCAGGGACTGTCGGAAAAAATCCCAGACCTGTCCGGATTCACCAAAATACACACAGTCCTAAATCTTACTCATGGGTGTGCGCCCGATGACACAGTTTATGTATTAAGTAACCACCTAGTCACAATTTAAATACAAAAAGAAGGCGTGTATTGAGATTGTTTCACCAAATGTAATGTTAAATGTATCAAAACAGACTCGTATGTATCAAATGTATCAAAGAAGCTGGGATTCCCGATATTAAACTAAGAAGGAGAGCCTAAATAAAAGGGTATTTAATTAACTTTATCGTATGAGAGCAAAACTCAATATTATCTATTAGGAAAACCGCATCTGTCACAGCATCTGTCTAATTTTTAAATTTGGGGGAGAAGTACCAAAACCTGAAGTAAAATAAATGCTGCGTTGTTACAGGGAAGATTACTTTAGTTATGTGTTATAGTTTAGTTTAAATATTGAATCGAGTGTTCTGGGTGCCAATCAAATGTTAGGCTGTATGTAGGGAAAGGAAATATTAGTTTGTTTTATCAGTCCCCATAGCAGGTAAACACATTCATGTATGACAAGTCAGCTACTGTTATGTTTTTTCCATTTTTATCACACTTTGCTATAGTCCGGTATACGTTTTCTGCACAAGACCCCTGCTATGCAAGTGCTCGACATGGCACCGGAATACATGGCACATCGTACATTTTAAATGCATCCACATTTAAGTATCAGAAAACATCCATATTAGGCCAGTTGCTTAAATAACCATAACTCACATGCACTAGGATCAAATGAATACTGTTAGATGTTTAATGAAGCCTACTGGGTTGCATTTTATCTATGTTTTATTTATCTATTTATTTATTTTGTCCCTTCTTTCCATCTCTATCCATTCTATGTCAGCTCTCCAAATATCCAAAATCTGAGCTTAAAATGAGAACCTGAAGGCAGCACGTGTCCAATGATGGTTAGTGACGTCAATACTGTTATTGTGGGAGCATGCAGCTAGTTTAGCACGGGCGGCTAAACTAAGACTGAGGTCCAGGGTCAGATGCTTTCCGGTGCTATGTGGGGATCTGTGGGGATGGCAGGCTCTAAGTGGTCGCCATAATTTAAAGTGCATGGCTGATTTGAACAGAGTACTTAACACATGAAACACAGGGGCCAACAAAGGGCAACTTGACAAATTAACAGTTTACTTGCAAATTTGTGTTTGACCCATGGTCACTGGTTGCAGATCTCAGTCCCCTCAGTTATCTCAAAGGTTTCCACTGGACAGGACAGAGAACATTGCTGGTAGAGAGTAGATTAAACACATAAGTGCCCAATGCCTTAAGGCCCTGGATGGATAATCCAGACATGGTAAAATTGGTATTTCAACAAAACGTCTGTACCAGAATGTGACAAAATGTGTGAAACTGTTTATGTGCGAAGCTTAAAAAGCTGTTTTTAATCCTTGAGTCCAGACAGGCAAGATGGGAATTGTAAATCAAAAGTACATCCATGCATTTCACCCCGTCTCTATTCCACAGAGGGACATTCAGAAAGCTCACTCTCTGTGAAAGAGGCTCGTATGGCATATTGATCATTTATGAGTTAACTACAGTCTTCACCCTGCGGAACAACCACACGGCGGTGCGCATAGCAATGTGAGAATAGCAATTCCTTGAATTGCTAATGTGGGTGGGGACTGCTATCTAATCAACACCCTCAGATATAGATAGCACCCCTAAGGAGAGGAGGATGCGAAGCAATCAGAGAATTACTTCAGATGCGTCTGCATCGCTAAATTTGCATCACACTGTGAACTTTGCTACGGCTGCAGCTCATGCAAATTCAGACACATGTAGCTTCAATTATTTTACTTGGGAAATCAGAAAGAAAAGGTCAGCAGCCCATGATGCAAACTCTCGCTGTGAAGCAAGGAATCTTGTTACATATCTGTCGATTTTTACTTGAAAAACTGCCCCAAACAAATCATATATAGATGTTGGAAGGATAGAGGCCCACCATTAGACCTCAGCAAAGCCGCGCTGGCTACAGTATTCACAGGGAAACACCAAATAATGGGCATAGTTGTGTGAGGCCACAATTAAGTGATGGGTCCATAAACAGGAACAGTCTACAGACATCAGGGCCGCCGCCGCAGAACTGAAGCACAATGCCTGTTTGTTTCCAGTTTGGCAACACATGAAGTGAACGAGAGAAAGTGGACACCCAGCACACACACACACACACACACACACACACACACACACACACACACACACACACACACACACACATGCATGCACACAAAGCTTCTCTCACAGATCCCCGGCACTCTGGAAGAAAGACAGAGTGGCCATTATCATTTCTTTAGGATACAATGACAGCCAATAGGAGGGCTTAGTGAATAGGTGTGAGACAACAAAAAAAGCTCAGGTAGGTGCAACTTCCTCAGGAGCATTTTACCCACTGTGAGAGAAACACTGTGCTCTTCAGGGGTTTTCACAACTGCTGATAGTTTAATGTCTGCTACGAATGCATTCGTACTAAGAGTAACTTAGAAGACTGTATAAATTGGATAATATAATTTTTACAGGTTTCAGGATATCTGTCCTTTGTTATTTCTAAACAATGAAGGTGAGTCAAGCTATGGCAATGAAGATGAGCATTAAAAAAAACAGTGACTCAACAGTGATTTAGGGTTATTTGCAAGAAATCAGCGTAAGTCCACAGAGAAGTCACGAGAGATGATTGTGATGAAGTATATTATAGGACAGCAGGGGTGTGTTGGGCAAATTTGCCTGCATGCAGACTGACCCCCCCGCCCCCACCAGTCTAAAGATATGCATGTCGGGTTAATTGGTGATTTTAAAGTAGCCATAGGTGTGAATGGTTATCTGTCTCTTTGTGTACCCTGACTTTTACTGTATGAGAGCAGGAATGTGCTCCAGCCCACCCACCACCTTGATTTGGGTAAGAGGGAGAAAATGAATGACTGGAATATGATCAACAAAGGGAAGCTGCAATAACATATGACATTTTGGATTTTGTACAGTTTTCTGCAAAAGTCTTGAGCCACCCTTCATTGCTTTAAATGTTGCTTCCAAGCAGCCAAACCCGAGCAACAACTTCCAGGTGATGTGAAGATCTTTCACATTTTTCTTTGAATGTCGGCAGCGTTTTCCTCATTTTCAGTCTAGACCTTGTTTGTTTGCTAACACACTCAACACTGAAGTGCAAATCATTTTAAAAAAACATAACTCAGGAGATGAAACAGTGTTGTGTTTACACATAACAGACAATTGAGCAAAGTACTGATTTTAAACTGTATGCTTAGGGGCAAGAACAAATAATTTCTTCCCCCAATTTCTTTAGTTGACTCTGGAAAAAATGCCAAAGATAACACAGTTTGACAGGCATGAAATAGTATTTTTGAACCAGTAAGGTGAGTGCCACAGAACTATTAGCCAAAAACATGGTGTTTACTGTTAAGGAAACTGGAAAATTGGACTAATTGAACCTGTTTACTGAAGCCTCATCAGAAATGGTTTCAGTAGAAGCCTGGAGAAGTATTATCTAAGAAATGACAAGAAAGCTTGGCTAAAAGAATTCAGGCTGTGTGGAAGAATCAAGGGTAAGAAAAATGAAGGAGTTTCCAGCTTCTAAAATGTAAGAATTTGCCGCTTTCCTCTCGTTTCTTGGTCAGAAATGAAAAGAAGAAGAAAAAAGAAGACATCATCAGTTTTTTCCCCTCCACTGCCGAGCTCCTCAGCATGAAATAGAATATGAAATAGCTATCCATCACAGAGAGTGACCACACTTCTTCATCTTCCAGGCAAGGATTTGGGGTTTAGACACATTACAAGGCTATCATGGTTGAAGGTCATGAATGCCTCATGGATGCTCACATTCTTTAAAAACCTTTCCACCTCAGTTGCCATCCTTCTGCCTGAGCTGCACACGCTGTCAGCATGGACAGAGGGTGGATCCAGCGGGGGTTGAATGTGTTCAGTCACTGACCGTAGGAATCGCGCCATCAGAGACGTTACTGTGGGCTGCAATCACGGTGGGCGGCTGGCAGCAAACAGAGCATGAAAAAGACTCGACTGCTACCATGGGAATCAAAGTGGCCGTGACCATTAAAGACTACGGCTTCTCAATATTCTGTTTCCTGTCTCATGTCTAGACTGCAGCTTGTGTCATTAAAGATCACAAAGTTTTGGCTTTTCCTCCCAGGAGAAGCTGGACCTCTATTATCTGTACTACTTTTCTGATAACAGGCACCGGCTTTACCGAGGATAATTATTCACAAGGTAATTATTTGGCACAACAGAAACATTTAGTAATGACTTCCTTAGATGGGAATTTATAATTATTATGTGTACAGACCAAATTATTTGTTTTTGTTAGTATGTCTTTCACAAAGGAGCAGCATATTCGTCCCAGGATTTAATTGGCCCGAGGAAAAAAAGCTCAGCAAAGTTATTTCAGTGGATTGAAGCTTTGCATGCCAATTTGCCTCCATTTTTTATTTAAAGTCACATTCTCTTTCTATATCTGATGATCAAAAATGTATCCCACGGATGCTGAATTAGTGTCGCCTCATCCATTTGTAATCCTCAATTTTCTGAGAACATTTTCAATGAAAGATTCATTTTCTATACACGGAGCCTTTTTTTCTGCTTCGGTACGGGTGTCTCCTTGACTTTGCTCATGACTGCAGTTTTTAAAAAATCCTCGGCTGGGGAGAAATTAAATCTCACTTTAGAAGTTCGGGACGATATCAAGTTCTTCCAAAGGAAGTTTTAAAGCCGATGGGTCTGTAGGTGCAGGAGCCCGGCAACAAATCACACAAAGAACCTAAGCTGTGCACCCTTAAGCTGCCTTTGCCATCTAATTCAAACATTTCCCACAGGGAACGTTTAAAACATACCCGCGGTGACTGATTCCTCTCCACTTAAGAAGCTCTCATTTATCTTACTGCCTTGGGCTGTCACTTGTGGTCATTTATTAAACACACGCTCTTCCTTAATGTGTACAAACTCTGTCTAAAAATGGCCTGAAAATGCACTGTCAGTGGTCCTTTTATTTTTTTAAAACAGTCCCACCATCATTAATCAGGAGCCAATACAATTGCTGTCAGTGCAGGGAGCCAACGTCATGAGACAAGAAATCTGTGCATTTCTCTATTTGCTTTCATTTTCCACATTGACGCAATGCAGAATTCCAGCCGCCCAGTTTAGTTTAGGGGTGATATATGTGGAGTAATATGCACACTGATCCAAACCTGATCAAGCACTTTGTCCCTCTGCGCTATTGCAGTTTTAGCGGTGCCTCAGGTCTCATTGTTACTGATTAAAGACACGGAGTGAGTGGGAATGTAGCAGATGGAGGCGTGATAACCTAACAGAGCACTGTGGTCCACTCAACAGGGTTCAAGGATCTTGCAGATTAAACTTTCACTCAGCACGTTCAGGAATATTCATGAGAGCTGTATTTTAGTTTTATCGCTGGTACCAGACATCACATGTGTTTGATTTCATTTTGAAAGCAGATCTAAAACATAATTTTTAGCCACCTTTGTGTTTATATGTGGTGGATTCCAGATGGGCATCAGGTTGCTCAGAAGGGGGCGGGTGAAATGATTGTTATATTATTGTTTTAGGACCTTCACCCCTGAACCCTACAGAAGGTCACCTCTGACACGCCATGGAGACTGTTCATAGGGGGCTAAGCTGGTGTGAAACTCTCACCTCCTTGGCTTTATTGCCTTGGAGAGTTTAGGGAGGGGGCACTAACATGGCTGTCACCCCAACTCCAATCAGTCATTTGTGATATGCAAGGTCTCTTGACTCCCCAGAGTCTTTCATTTTAAGCGCTGAATATTAGGACCCTGGGGATGACAGCTGATGAATACAGACATGCCGGACAAAGTTGGAGTGTTCAGATGTAAATGAAGTACCAGCGATTTCCAACCACAGATACTAAAAATGCCAAGGTGGTACTCAGAACTTGACTTATAAGAGCAGAGCACCTGCTCAGCAAATATAAAGCAGGACTTGATCCAACAGTGCGTGCTGTGGCAGTGCATGAAAAGTGGAAATCGAGGAGAGAAGTTTAAACGCTGGTGATAAGTGATGGAAAAAATGGTTCACACAGATAATTTCATAAATTAGAGTAGAAATGATTAAAGCATTAAAACAGCTGCTGGAATAATAGCTGACAAGTGAAATAAACCATAAAGTAGATAAGTAAAAGAAACAATTTGCTAAATTTATTGAGTAAATGAAACAAAAACACTGCAGCTTCTGGCCACTTGAGGCAAGTCGGTCACCTTAGGCATCAGTCACACAGGTCCAGAGGCCTTCTGGCAGTTGCTAGGGTAAAATGTGTATGCCCCAGTTCATTGGCAAGTGGTTGCTTGAAACTGCTGACTGTCTGAGTTTGCAATCAAATCACCGCCTTCCATAGAAGTTACCAGTCACTGTGGCAATCTGCAAGCAACCAAAACATTTCCAAGGTGGTTTTCGATGCACCACCACATATCACTTTGTGACCAGTTTCACCTTTGCATGACCAGGCTTCAGATAATCAATCCTGTAGTATTGTTAGTCAGCTTGCCCATTGATACGCTTATTGATTACACTTGCACTACAATCAGCTGATTTCAGTTCCTGTGAAAGAGGAGAAAATTAGAGGCTCAGAAAGGACGAGAAGGTGATGGTAAAGTGGAAACTGTATCCAGGACAAGTGCAAAACAGCATTATGCTGCTAACACCACTTTGGCTGTTTACAAGCACCTGCACAGACAGCATGCTAACTCTAAGCTAGACAAGGACCCAAAGTGTCTGCTGACCGCACCCAGCAGCCAGACCCTTAACTTCAACAGGCTTCTGGCTACAAAGAAAAAAACATTTTACAGGCAAAAAAGTTAACAATGAGGTTTTAAAATATTGAGTCCAGAAACAAAAGTTAGCTGTGCCCATCTTTTATGAACAACCTTTAATAAATAATTGTAAAAAGTTAGAACAGTCAAATAGTGCAAACAGACTCCTACACACTAACTTAGATTTTACTATATAACAGTCTTTAGCTTATATACAACTAACAAACGAACAAACAGAAACTCTATTAACAGCCACTCCCTATTTAAGATGGTGCCTCTTTGTCACAAAAAGACTAATGGGGATTATGTCTATATCAAACGGATAGGAAGCAGAGCTGGAAGTGGAAGTGTTGAGTGGGAGTGACCAGCAGGATGGACATGATATTGGTATATGAGAGGGACATCTCTGGTTGGGTGGGTTAGAGACAAAGTTGGCGAGGCAAATCTGAGGTGGTTTTGACATGTGGAGAGGAAGCTTAGTAAATAGATGGAGCAAAGGATGTTGAAGATGGAGGAACCAGGCAGGAGGAAAAGAGGAAGACAAAAGAGAAGGTTCAAGGAGGACATGCACAGGGTTGGTATGACTGAAGAGGATAATAGGGATAGGGCGACACACAGATGATCCACTGGGATCAGCTGAATGAAGAAGAAGAAGAAGAAGAAGAAGAAGAAGAAGAAGAAGGAGAAGAAGAAACTCTAGGACCAAAACATTGGATATAAATCAAGCCTTGAAAGTTGGGTTCAAAAGTCTGATTCCATCTTCACCACTAATAAATTTAGTATGAATGAACCTCAACCTGTTCATTTTTTTCAAATATCATCCACTTAAAACATAAATGTTTGGAACAAGACATGTGAGGGAGTTTTGACAGACTTCTCCTATTTCAGCTAACAAACATAACACTTGACACACACTCACACAAACACACACAAATGTGTCCACCCACACACCGGATGAAGCTAATAACACAGACCTAAGAAACACTGCCCACCCATTTTCACAACCCCCAAGTTGAGACATGTCTGTGATTAAAATCTCTGCCCCTGTTTTCTCATATAGGAAAATCTGCTGTCCAGACAGGGGGAAGTGAGCAGTCTTCTCCATCATTACCCTTGAAGGAGGCTCATCTGGTGAGTGGGTTATATTAAAGTGGAGAAGGTTAGAAATGGCTCCGAGCCAGTGTGTGGTGTGCTCCATGATTTCTGGCTGAGCAGTGTAGTTGGGAGCACGGTGACCCAGAAGCTGTAAAAAAACAAAAAAAGAAAGAAATCTGCTAAATTCAATGAATTCAAGTAAGTTTAGAGATGTGAAAATAGTACAAAAAGAAGGTTCAATACTCAAAGTTAAGCTTCGTTTCAGGTGTTTACATAAGACCTACACAGATTTTTTTTTAAATCAATTTAATTTAATTAAAGAGCAGAAATATTGCCCCCTTTGAAATTGTAAGTCTTGTGGGCTCTAATGATAGTAATTTGTTCACTTAATCTCTTCCCCAAACAATATTTGATCCCTCCTGTGGTATTTAGTTACTTCGTTCACCCTCATGTCCCTCAACACATGTAAAGCTGGTGTTAAGACATTAGAGCAAAGGACATATCAGGGTCTGTGCAGTCAGCTTGACTACACTGTCACTGAGGTCCCATTATGTTATAGTGTTTGTGTCCTGCTCCCAGACTGCACATAATTATGTAGTTAGTCTGCCATTAACTCAGATCAGCGATTATTAACTGACCAGGTCAGCGCTGCAGAAGGGGAGCAATTGAAGTATTCCCAGGTCACACTCAAAGTCACTTCATGCCCCCACTCGCTAAAAAAACCCAAACAGTTAGAGCTACTGGAAATGACTCTGAGCTTTAACACAGTGTGACACATGATCCCCAGGCTCATGTTTTAAGATGTCCTTTAGACTCTGCAACAAAGTCCATGGCTAAGATTGTCAGAATCGACGCATCAGCACTGCGTGATGCTCAGGAAGGTGGAAAGCTGCTTCTAATGCATCCATTTTGTTAATTGGGTTGGTTCATTATAGATTTTGTTGAGCTTGGCCTTTTCTCTACAAAAGTCTGTCTCTTGTCCAAGTTGAACGGCCAGTGATGCACTTACTGATTGCACTGGGTGCTTCAATGCGACACATTGCACAAGGTGATTGAATTTATTTGATTATTCAAAATCTCAGTGCGGCAAACAAATAGAAAGACCAGACAAGGACTTAAGCATTCAAAAGGAGAGCGGCCGGGTTTAGGTGAGAAAGCTCTGTCTACATCATCAAACCAAGGACGTTTTTAAGGTCAGTCTGATGGGATCACCTAGATTTATAGGGTAGATATTAAATATTCTGTTCATATAATAAGTACTGAAAGATCAAGCGCAGTCATATCTTAATGACCTCATGCTGACATTGCAATAAAACCCTTTGGACAACGAGAGGTTGAGCCATTAGCTATCAGACTCCTCTACTTTCCTCCTGAACCAGCTCAGTTTAGGTGTAAGGGTTATGATTAGTCTCCTAGCCATGCTGCTATAGGCCCAGGAATGCTCCCACTGAGCTCTCTTTCACCCATCATGCTTTTATATGTCACTACTGCATGTCATTAACTTTGTGTCCTCTCTCTCCTGTAGGTTTGACCCCTTTTCCCCCTCGATACTTTCTCTCCTTCTACATTTCTGCAGCTGTTTCTGGATCTAAAGTGCCGCATTTCCCAATCTGCATGTTCCACTAGTAGTGCTCTTCCTTTGCCTCACTACTCCCCCCCACTTCCCAGCCCAACCGGTTAAGCCTGGTTCTGAGATTTCTTCCTGTTAAAAGGGAACATTTTTTTTTCTGCACCGTCACCAAGTGCTTTTTCAAATGCTCCTTTGGCATGCACTAAGTGTGTTTAACATAATGCATGAGTCAAGTGTTAGAGGCACACTACAGTATATTATTCAGCAATAACCACACATCACCGGCCAATTCAGGACTCATTCTTTGTGTATGTACACTACACATATGCGTGTGTGTGGTGGATATATATTTTGCATGAATAAAGCGCTGGGTACATTGGTGTCAGCACTCCCAGAGACCTGATGGGATGAGGAAGCAGCAGATTTTGGCAGCTGCATGTTAAGAGAGGATTATTTAGTGAAAGGACCTTCACTTTCTCATTTCGTGTGACCTTTTAATTATTGATTTTCAGCTCACTAGGACTCATCTCGCCTCTCATCTCCTTTCCTTCTTCTCGTCTGTGCCTCCGCCTCTCCCTTTATCTTCGCGGCTCTTTTTCTTCCAAAACACAAAATCACTCATAGCAACCCAAACGCACATGCACCAAATTCGTCTTGTCCTTTCTCTCCCACTCGCTTCTCCCTCATGTGCTTCTCCCTGTCTTGTCTCCATATTAAAAATGCGTCGCTGCCGGCCGCTACCTGCTGTGTCAGCAGGGGGGAATGAGGAAGGTAATTCATACCGGGCTGTCACTGAAACTGGAGGTGAGTAAGCACACCTCTACCCTGAAAAGACAGCCAGAAATGAGCCCAGCAAAGGACCTTAGAGGCATCAATAATCCAGCATCTCTCCTTGCACTAACGACAGCCTCACACGATCTCATTAAACACTGCACGCTCCTGGTGCTGGCGTATATTTGCACTGTTGGAGCTCAGATTGAGATAAATGGGAGCTCACGCTACCTGCAACGCCCCTAAGAGCGCCCCCCGAGTTATAGCTATCAGTGAATTACATTATTTGGTCAGATCCACTTAGTTCTCCGTGGAGATGGTGACACAAGCCTCTCGATGAGAAGCCATTCCTGTGAAGAGATGTCGGTTCGTAGAAAGCCTTGGATGTGTTTACACCCACATGAGGTATATTTTAGAGCACCAGCCCAGTTCTCTGAGACACCAGTGTAAACAGACTGTCACAGTTCTCACTGGAGCTCTATTACCAAACCCACAAGGACACACACAGAGAAGCAAACAGCCACATTCCCAGTGACAAGCACACACTCATTGAGACAAAAATACAGTATATAGAGCATATATATTGTGAGGGGTTGGACTCTGTTCCAATCTGTCACTGCCCCTTGTGAGAGACAGTTGAGTGGGGGTGGGCATACTTGTATCTGCTTCGGTTCTCTGACTGTGCATTGGGGTTTTTCTCCAGTGAACAACCGGGTTGTTTCCCTGTACCTTCGGGTCTGGGAATCGGTCCTCAGGAGCCTTTGAACTCATGTGTCAAATGAAAGTTCAGAGTACCCAGCTTTGTTGGTGTACCTGGGTGGGGTGCTTGCAGGTGGCCCTGCTGGGGATTCCACTGTTCTGGTGCGGGACAACAGCAAGATCTGGAGGTGTGTGAATGGGAGGAAGAGCCTGTCCAATGTGTTATTGGACTTCTGTACTAATCACTGGTTGTCTATAATGATGTTTGAGCATAAAGGTGTTCATAAGGAAACCACAGGTTGCAGATCAATCATTGATTTTGTAGTTGTATTGCTTGTCTGTGTCTTGGACATTCAGGTGAAAAGAGGAGCGAGTTGTCAACTGATCATCACCAGCCATGTGGTGAAAGTGTGCTAGAAATCAACATAGGTCTTCACTTCCCACCTTCAGCAACGCGTCGATTGCATTCCAGAAAGGCTGCCGGCGTTTAATCTGAGTGGACCATGTTCTTCATCTCCATTGCTGAGGGGGCTGCATGAAGATGTGGCTGCAAGGTAGTTGGTGCTTTTTGTGACAGTAAACCCTAAATCAGGTGGTTAACAGTGGAGGTGAAGTTGCTGAAAAAGGAGTTCTGTCAGGTTTGGTTAGCTTGTGAGACTCCGGAGGCAGTTGGCAGGTACCAACAGGCCACTGGAGCATGACTCTGGAAGTAGCTGAAGCATAAACTTGGGCGTGGTAGGAATTTGGTGGGGCGAATGAGCAAGATATTCTTTCAGCCTTAAAATGATTCTGGCAAACTCTTTGGCAACTCAGCAGGGGAAAGTTCCATTTCGTGGAATGACAAGTCTGAGGCCTTCCATACAGGAAGCAGAGTCTGAGGACGAGCGGTATGACTCGCCCATTATTGGGGCAGGGGTCAATGAGGTAGTTAAACAACTCCTTGCTGGCAGGGTCCCTGGGGGGGGAATGAGATGCACCATGAGTTTCTCAGTTCTCTGGATGTTGTTGGAGTGTCTTTGCTGACACATAAAAGTCTGGGACAGTGCCTGGTGTGGTAGTTTAAGAAGTGAGACCAGTGATTGGCTTCCAACTTCAAGGTGATCACAGTTCTCAAATGGGGTACGCCAGAGTATTGAAGAGGAGAGTCCGTCTGTTATTCAAACTCCGGATTCAAGAGGAATGATGTGGTTTTTGTCCTGGTCATGGAACGCTGGACCAGGTCTTTGTCCTCTCGAGGATTTAAAGGTGCATGCAAGTTTCCCCAACCAGTCTATGTCTGTTATGTGGCCTTTGAAAAGGCATTCAATCACATCCTTTGGAGGATCCACTTTAGTTGCTGAGGAACCTGTCTCTGCTTCTTGTAGATGAAGTGCTTCTGTTGGCTTCAATGTGTTGGGTGACCTCCAGCTCACACTGGGCATTTTGCAGCCAACTGTGAAGCGGCAGGAATAACAGTCATCCTGTATCTCTACCCTCACCTATAGTCATGAACTTGCCTCAGTGAGCCCCCAGATGAGGTGAAGGAGGTGGCCAGGGAAAGGGCGGTTTGGATCTGGACCCGATAAGGGGTAGAAAATTGAATGGATGGATGAACATGCTGAGACACAAAATGAAATACATAACTAAGCACATCATATAATCCTAAAATAGATGGTTTAAGGCACTGGATTAAGTGTGATGCCCTAGCTTTGGCAGTTTGTTATAGAAACACAAACTAACATGCATTCATTCCTGCCAGGCTGCTGCCTGAGTACCAACACAGTTCAAAATAGTCATTTATGTACCATCACCTCTAAAAGAGGCTCTCCGCCCCGTACCTCCTCTCTGCATCACCCTCAGGATAATTCTGTCCCAGGTATTTTAGGAATCTGTCTCAGGATAAGACAATCTGGGGACAGCTGCTCTCTAATTTTAAGTGGAGGGCCCAAGGATATGAGTGTCACAGAGAGAGCTGAGAGCCAGTGGATATTAAAGTCAGTAAGAAAGCTGCATGTTGCATGTGCGTGGCAGAATATCATTGCACCAGCACCTCTGACTACTATTCCCAAGGGACCCACCCCAAGGAGGTCAGGACCTGATCTAAGGGCAAAGAGTGAACCCCACTCCCCCTCTCCAACAGTCAACTCATGATCCACTAAGACAGTTTCATCTGTTGTTGCCGTGGTAACACCACCTGCCGATCCAAGGAAAGCATTCACAGTGACACCTCCCCCTGTGTCATGGGAGTATGATTGAAGGGTTTGTTTGCTGGTGCGAGTGAGGCAATTGTTAAATGAGAAAATATATAATTTATGTCAACAAAGAAAAAACAAACTTGTTTTGTGTGAGCTGGTTGGTGCATATGCCAGACCTGAAAATAATTAGCTTGAAATGTTGTCATCAGTCACTAATATCTGCATCATCATCTGATGCTAACATGTGCTAACAGGAGCTGCTGCTGCTGCTGTTACATCAGATCCAGTTGGTTCATTACAGTGCATTAGCATCAGGCCACTGATGCTCTGAATCAAAGCTGGTTCTATTCCAATCATGCCAGCAACGCTTTCCAGAACTGGTATTGGCGCATGCATTTCCAAATTCTTATGTGGGAGTCATGCACAAGGTCAATAAGGCGTTCCAGAGTGTGTCCTTCAGCAAGAGGCTCGCTGAGCTGGTTCACAGAGAAGCTACTGCAGGGTGCCGATTTCCAGATGATCCCGACCTCTGCTGCCTGTGATGGAGGAGGAGAGAGGAGTTAAAAAAGAAGTGAAAAATAAAAACTATGTTTTGTGCAGGGCAAAGGTAGACGTAGCAGCGCGGGGCCTGCAGGAGATCAAAACAAATTTAAACCTCCGTGATGTTATTGATTCTTTGACACAGAGGTAAAATATGGGGATTTCTTACAGCTGTGGCTTGTGGTGTTATCATTATTAGATTGTAATAATTTGTTGAAGGTGTTGAAGCTTTTTTTTTGTCAATTTTCTTCATGGGAAGCAACAAAGTTACAAAAGGTAGTGATTGCTGTGAGTGTGATGGGTTTTTTTTGGATGATGTGTTTCTCAGCCTAGGCTCTGTCAGTGGAAAGGCTGGTTCCTCTCAGGCTGATTGCTCATAGTGTAAGGGATGAAGCTGAAGAAGAAGTGATCTTGTGCTAATTTCTGGAAACAAACAAAAACTTGGCGTGGAGTAGAAACAGAAAGATCTAGCTAGGCAGGATAGTTTCCAAGCATTGGCGCTTTTGTTAATTACTTAAGGGGGCTTAAGGGAAAATTTAATGAAGCTGCCCCACAACTCATGTTTGCACCGGAGGTCCTGCAGCTTGTTATAAAGCAGGCATAATCCCACCGAGACAGTCAGTCTTGATTCAGACCTAATCGCCGTTTATAGTTTGGCCGTTCCTCGAAATGACTTCTCCTCAGATTAGTTTGACCTCTGCTCAGAAAAAGACTAATATTTCTTCTGCAGTCAGCAGTGTCTGCTCCACCTGCACAGAGTTATAATGTCAGAGGAGTCACTATAGGCTACGGCCACACCGTCACAGTGGCGTGATGGATGTCAGCTCTGCCAGCTCCTGCTGAGAACGCTGAGTCATTTATCGCATTCCCAGCGTTCAGCAGGACGCTGCACCGGCTTCAATGCTCCGAAAGTTCACCTGAGGTCAAAATCCACAAATAGCTCCGTGCATCGCTCTTTATCCTGCTTTGAATGAGTCTGATGTGATAGTTCATCATATTTAGCACTTGCATCAACAGTTTGTTCCAGTTTATAACCTGAGTTTCAGGCGAGGGAAAACAAAAATCTCAGCCTACAGACTCCATCATGTAGCGAAAAGAAAACAGAGTAATAAATACAGCTTTGAACTTGAGAGCTTAGAGTCTGTTTCATTAATCAATGCCAGAGCTGCTGCTGGCTATTCATCTTTCTCCTCCTCCCCTGCCTCCTCGGGGAGGAATTTTATCACTTTAAGGTTTCAGCATTTTCACATTCCTCCCTCACTCATTCGGTGAATTGAAATGAGAGAGGGAGTCTGGAGAATTTTATGGAGTATCTACTTTTCATTTTATTTCATTGCAAACCAAACAAAAATAAGCAAAGTTGCAACAAACGCCCCATCCAATCCAGGGTTGTGGGGAGAGGCTGCAGTCGATGCCTGCTGTCACTGCAAGGCGGGCAGGCCAGACGAAGCTTTCAGTATCTAAAAATGCAAAATTTGCTCCCAATTTTTTGAGTTGTGAAATCCATCTTTCCTGTTTGAGGCACAACTGCAGTTGGCTGCACCACTTGTGTTGTTGTTGTAGCTGGATCTTCTCTAAACACGGTCTAAGAATATGCTGGTCCTCCAGCAACAGTACCCTCACTCACTCACTCAGGCTTATTTCAGTCAACATACTTCAGGCCTGATGGCGCACCCATAAACTGACACCAAGTTACAGACCTGTGTTGATATTTTAAGGCTTGAGGGGAAACTTGTGCGTATGATTCTTGAATAGTAATTATATTTATAGCCTTTGAACTGTTTATATTTGCACATATACAGGATGTTGGGTCTGGATTTCCCTTACACCTGTCAAATTATGTCACTACACTCTGATAGCATAGAAACTATTAATTAACCATTAATAGATGCAAAAATTAGAATACCTTTTCAAATCTCATTGTAAGTTCTGGGTTTACTCTAGAATCGTTTAACACATGCAGTATTTGATTACCCAACACACCCTTGTGAATTCTCTCCACAGTATTCTCCTTTTCAGTGTGTCAAATGCAACGAGCGGAGATGACATCTCCATATATTTTGCCTACGCGCTGTAATGTGTGCACGAAATAAATCTCACTCAGAGGAGGCACTGGAGTGGGAATCCTGGAGGTGGACAGGTATTTTGATCCTGAGAGTATATTGTGGAAATAAGCTTCTGTCAAAACGATATCACAGCTAGAAAGAAGTCGAGCAGATGGCGGGAGTTGGTACGCCTTCAGGGGAGCTCAAAGACCGAGTGGAAGCTGTGGATCTTTGTTGCCACTGTTCTGGCTGTTATGGTCAGTGGTTGACCCCACAGCAGCTCAATGGCCATATGGCCTGGTTTCACAGCTACCAAGCACAGCAGGGATTTAGCACAGCATGGAAGAATGTGGAACTGACTCTGGTGGGAAAAGCAATGTTTCATTACTGCACTAAAGAAATGCTGTTATGGATTAAACAGCATTCAAAGGCACACAATGATGTTGGCATTGAAACTGATGGCAGGTACGGTCAGTATAATAATAAAACACCAGGGGAAGTAGCAGCTCGGTGCTGATAATCAAATACCCTCGGTAAACTGATCATCAGTATGTGTGATCACCTCTATGAAAACAGAGGTTTTGGCATTTTGCTTGTCCGTCGCATTCAGGTGTTCATTAACAGAATTTTACAATCTTCCCAGGAGTGAATGTCCCTACAAATTCAACCGTTCAGTGCTCACAAAAATGCAAGAAACCCAGGTGCTACATTAGCTGCAATAGACTCTACAGGCCTCAGTTAGCAGGTTAAATGCTAACATTCATGACAGCCTCTTCTCTCTAAAAAGAACATGGCAGCATGTTTGCAAAGTTGCATCTGAACAAATCACAAGACTCCTGGAACAAAGTCCTTTGGACAAACAAGATCGAAGTGGAGATGTTTGGCCATATTGCACAGCACGCCATCTGGTGAAAACCAAACACAGCATATCAGCACAAATGCTTCTGACCAAGTCTTCTAAATACTCTCACGTTACACCTCTGCTGATCCGGTTGCACTGGCTCCCCATAAAATTCAGAATCCACTTCAAGATTTTGAGTTTGACATTCAGGGCTCTGCATGGACAAGCACCAACCTATATCAGAGATCTTTTACATCCGTACATCCCCAGCAGGTCCCTGAGGTCATGTGACCAGGGCTTGCTGGACGTCCAATATACGAGGCTGTAAACAAAAGGCGACAGAGCGTTTGTAACTGTGGCCCCCAGACTCTGGAACTCCCTTCCTTTGAGCCTGAGATCTGTGGACTCAGTGGTTTCATTTAAAAAACAGCTAAAAACCCATCTTTTTAAACTTGCTTTTGGATGATTTCTGTTTTTATGATTTAGCTTTTCTGTGAAGCACTTTGTGATTTTTATCTTGAAAGGTGCTATACAAATAAAATTTTACTTACTTACTTACTCATAGTAACTGTGAAAGTTATGATGGAGTGGTGATGATTTGGGCTTGTTTACAACTACAGGACCCGGACCCCTCGCAGTCATTGAGTCAACCATGAACTCCTCTGTAAACAAAAGTATTTCGAAGTCAAATGTGAGGCCGTCTGTCCGACAGCTAAAGCTTGGCCGAAACTGGGTCATGCAACAAGAGAATGATCCAGATCAGACCTGGTCCAGACCTCAACCGGACTGAGATGCTGTGGTGGAACCTTACAAGAATTCTTTCACAATTATGTGAAAGACTGATAAAGTCATACAGGAAAAAAAAATAGCTTCAAGTTATTACTTGAATCATGGGGTGTTCACAGGACTGCAGAGAGTCCTGTGAAAGAAATGTCTCTCTCACAGGACTGCACATGAGCATGAGGAAGAAATCTATTTGTAGTGAGAAGTAATTCCTCTACTTTCATGGCAGAAATGGACAGCAGTAATGGCAGGTATGTAATTTCAGACGCTTTTTCCTTAAAGCGTCGGCACATCAGAGGCACACATTTTATGCAGGATGTACCAAACGTAGCTGAGTTTTGGTGATATTCCCCTCAGGATATACACATATTAAATAAAATAGTTTTTTTTTCTTCAAGTTATTTCTTTGTTTTGGTGTTCAAAATATGGAGAAGTTAAAGGAATATCTACAGAGTCTTTGGTAATTAGTCCCCAAATTATCAACATTATTGAGTTTTGTGGAAAATTCTAGTTTAGCAGATGAAGCGGTGCCTTCAGTCTGATGGGATGAGTGGAAGCATGAAGAGAAAGCCTGACAGAGAATATGATATGATAAGATAGTCCAGCCAACTCTTTTTTCAAATTAAGCTTCAAGTACATAATATATAAAACATGACAGGTTCATGTGAGATATAGTCTCACACCATGGAAGGAGATTATTCTCCACCCTACAGGGGTAGGGAGTTACATGAGTTTTCAGCAGGTATTATCTACTAAGAGGGTTAATGTGTGTAGGATAACAGCAAGACAGGACTTCACAGCCATACTGGCAAAGCCGTGAGGCTGTATGCACATCTGCATGTCCAAGACATCAGTGGGTGAACTAAAAGTGAACCTTTGACGTGATGACAGCGCTGAAAGAAAAGCAAATCCCCAAACAATCCAAAATCATTTCCTCCAGTTGTTATTGTTGGATGTGGGTGGATCTGTAGTCAACTGATATTATGTTCAAAGTAATGCTTCAAGTTGTGTATTTGTATCTGCAGCACAGTCACAGTAGCAGCCCAGCTCTATCCTTAATTCATGTGCGGTCATGAGCTGTGAGGAGCTCGCGCTTTATCGAGCACCGGAGAAAGTCATGACGAGTAAAACAGATAAAACTGAGACAACTGTGCACCAAAGATGTTTTACAGACTCCAAAATGAGCCAGAAGGTTTGTGGAAAGTATGGACTCAAGCCTAAACCTTTTATCCACATGAAGCTGCTTCAGTATTAACTTTAAGAGTAGCTGAGAAATAAAGGTGGTCTGCTTCAAAAAGACTTAAGGAAACCATTGTTAACACTGCTTGTTGTTGCTGCAGAAAAGGGAGTCACAACAGTCCAGTTCACAGATCTTTTCACTAACTTTTTTAAAAAGCATCTTTCTGATTGGCTCATCTGCCCTTACCGCTCAGGCTCAGGTCATGTGACATGGCTGCTGAACTAAACAAGGAGAAGCAGCATTATTGTTGGATGTGGATGGATCTGTAGTCAGTTTTATGCATCACCAACATAGAACCAAAATAATAAATTTATCATCAGGTATGTAGACTTTTCTGCTTGTCACTGCATTTTGTTCAATTAAACTCGGGCCTATTTTTTGCATATCTTGCACTGCACTGCAACTACCAGCTAAATTTCATTATTTTATGGAGCTGATTCTATTTTCGCTTTCATTTTATTTTACTGCCAGTTAGGATGTCTCTTATGTTGGCTCGTATCGCTTTCATCTCGCTGAAAAAGCCTTTGATGTCTCGGGGAAAGCTCGCTTTGAAGAACACAAATAAACCTGCCTTGTATTTTCTTCATGAAAATATGCGTTTCTGTATGTAACAGTCATGCTGCGGACGAGCGCAGGAATGATCAAAGTTTTCTTATCAGCAGAGCATCTGATGCAGAAAACCGGTTTCATTTCTCTCCGTGAAGCGAGCGTGAGGTGCTGCTAGTAGAAGAAACTGGGAGCAAGTCTCATCTATTAGTCATGAGGTTTAGGGAGTGTGTGTCTGCAGAGCTTTGTGTATGCCTGTGAGTGACTGTGCAGTGCTGCATTACTCCACATGTGCCCCTCTTTGCCTGCGCGCCTCTCCCTCCCTCTTCTCTGGATACTCTTGGCTTTGCCCGATGTGTTGAGTCACAAGGTGGGAAGGAGCGTCACCTCCCTCGCTCCTGGAGCTGCCACGCTTTCAACTCGCTTTTTGCTTTGAAGATGAAAGTCGGAGCTGATCACATTCATTTGTCCCATAAAATTATATCCTTCCCCCTCAAACGTATGGGGGTGGAGTAATTTTTAGTGCCGGTCAGAGAGTCATGTGGCTTTAAAGTTTCTCACTTTCAATAATGCTGACTTTAAACTCTGTTAAAATTTTCAGAATGCTGTCAGGAGTCCAAGGACCCACTGTCACCCGAAAAAAAAGAAAAAGAAGCAGTACTTATATTTTCAATTGCACGCCGATCAACCACAAAATTAAAACAACTGACAAGTGAAGCAAATGACATTAATCTTCTCATTACAATGCAAAGGTCTGCCACTGCTGGGAAAGCTTGCGTCCTTGCCCAAGCTTTGCTCCATAATGGCAATGACACTCCCCCACAGCTGTGGTCTCCTCCAGCAACAGAGTCCAAACTGCTCAAGACATCGATGGAGACCTACCGAGAAGTTCATATCTTCTGTAATCAAATCTTATAATTAATTTTTTAGATAGGTTAATAAAAATGCTGAACTCCTGAATGTCATAGGCATTTTTTCCCCTTTTCTTACAGTTGTGTTTACAAATTGATTACTGGCTAGGCAGACAAACTACCCCTATCCTACATTCGTCCTCTTAAACTTCTCCCTCTGCCACAGCAGATCATCTTCCTTTATTTCACCCCATCCCCAGCATCCTCCTCAGTCACACCAACTCTCTGCATGTCCTCCTTCACTACATCCACGAACCTCCTCTGTGACCTTCCTCTTTTCCTCTTGCCTGGCAGCTCCATAATAAGCATCCTTGGTCCAGTATCCACTGTCCCTCCTCACTTTGCCTCTCTAGCTTTGCCTCCAAATTGCTCAACCTGAGCTTTCCCTCTGATGTGCTCATTTTAATCTTGTCCATTCTGATCTCTCCCAAAGAAAATCTGAGCGCCTTTAGCTCGGCCACGTCCAGCAACACCTCGTCTCTTTCTGTCAGTGTCACCGTCTTCAAACCAAACGGCACAACAGCTCTCACTACCATCTTTTAGATGTTCCCTTTTGCTCTTACTGCTCTCCTTCTTTCACAAATCATCCCCGACACTCATCTCCACCCACTACAACCCGCCTGCACTCTCTTCTTCACCTGTCTGTTACTTTGGGTAGCTGACCCCAGGTATTTAAACTCAACCTGTCCATCACCACTGCTGACAAGAAGGGGCTCAGAGTCAATCCTTGTTGTATTCTTGCTCCCAACTTGAACCCCTCTGTCACTCCTGCCGTGCAACTCACCATTGTCTCTCTGTCCTCACATTTGTCCTGCACCACCCTCACACACTTCTCCGCCACTCCTGACCTCCCCATGCAATACCATAGTTCCTCTCTCGGGACGTTATCATCCGTTTCCTCTAGATCCACAAAGACACGGCAGAACTCCTTCTGGCCTTCTCGATACTTCTGCATCAACACTCTCAAATCAAACATCACATCAGTAGTTCTTTTTCTCTGCATGAAGCCATACTGCTGCTCACTGATCGTCACCTCTCTTCTAGCCTAACCTAGCTTCAACAGCTCCTTCCCTCATCTTCATTTTCTTCTTTCTTGAAACACTGAAATCAGGAGAATGAAACTTAAGTATTGTTGTGTGTAAGTGGGCCTGCAAGTGGGCCTCAGACAACCAAGTGAAAAATATGACTGAATGAAACTAAGCTGAATGAATACATTTGTATCAAAAGAACATGAAAATGAGTTTGGTAATGCTATCGTTCTCACCCTTATTTAATTAAAACTAATTTGCATCCTGTTTTATTTAAAACATAACCTCAAGGAGATTATGTTTTCGATAGCTCAAAAGGTTACGAATGAATTCTGACAAAGCTTTGTAGGGGTGTAGAGTGGGGTCATGTTAACAATGCATTCAAATCTGGCTTTTGTCCACCAAGACCTTAAAGGTCAACTTCATGATTTATTAGTCAAAAAATGACACATGACACACATGCACACCAAACTTCTTAAAGTACGTTTAAAAAAAAACAAAGAAAGGGAATTTATAGAAAACACAACACTATTCAATTAAAAGTGAATATTCCAGAGAGCTCTTCCTTATAATGTGACAACAGGCACTGCTTTAAGAAAAACCATCCTTTCAAACTTATTTCATATTTTAAAGAACTTAAATTCACAGGCACTGATGTGACTGCGCATCACACAGTTGAAACGTTTCTTAAACAGCTGTCCGCAGTATAGGAACATCATGATGATGAGCGCTGCACACACACACACACACAGACACACACACGCAGAGTTGCATAATGCAGTGCAATTGTGCTGGTGGCAGTTATCAGCTGGCTGGCGCACAGATCAGCTGCTGTGCGCCGAGCTCTGGGTCTGATCTGCCTGACATCAGATAAACACAACGTCAGGGCTCACGTGTACAGTGAGAGTGGGAGCTTATACTGCCGGGGAGAGAGAAGTCCTCTCACATGCTGGCAGATGAGATGTTCCCCTGTTTGTCTGAGAGGCTGCGTTAAAAATAACTGATGGACAAAAAATGTTCCTCCATGTGGATATGCAAAATTGTTTAAAAAAAACAACAACAACAACAAAAAAACATGCAAGTTTCTAATGTGCGCACTTTCATCCATACCTTGGTCCAGTTACAGTTAAAAGACACCTACAGCAGCTGGCTTGTTATCCCCAGAGCTGATAAAGGTACCGGAACAGTAAACAGATGTTCATCATTAGCAGAGGACAAAAAAAAAGAGGGAATCCCTTCTCCAACTTGGCGACCAAGTAGCGCCCCCGGTAATTTAAACATCTGCCTCAATTAAAAGCCGACAGGGAATTGCACAGTGCTGTGGTTGGTTATTGCTAGATAATGAGGTAAATGAGAGAGCTTCAAAGTTTTGTTTTTCATTTGGAAAGATGCCAGTGCAAAGTGTGTCATTTCAAAGGACGGTTGTTAAAAGTTTTTATGGGTAGGATCATAAATCTAATAATTAAATGAAGGTAAAACTATCTGAAACCTTCTTTTGTGGTTCCATGTTGGTCCCAGAGTGGTTGGGCACAATCACTGCACCATCAGTCATTTGTGAAACCTCATTGAAGCCTCGTTGGTACAATTTTGGCTGCTGCTGTGTTAATTTCTTAAGTGACCATCATCAGACTAATAACAAACTAGACCAAAACTGGATCACAGATTTCACAAGTGGTTTGTAAGTAGCATTAACACCACAGCAAAAGTGTTATTTGTAAGACAATCCCACTAAAAACACCACAAACATCATGTGGAGGTTCACTTTAGTTACTTGATTGAGGGAGGGGAGTCCTGGTGATCACTTCTCAGCTACAGCTGACATTCACTAGCCAGTCAGTCACATCTCTTCTTTAAGCCTTAAGTTTAAATTGGTGGTTTATACTTTCTCCTACCCTGGCCTTATTGATATGAAGGGGTAAATTAGCTTTAGAGAACAGGTTTTTGTCCCAGGCTAAAAACATGTATTTTAAGCTGCAAAAGTTGGCATTTTAACATGTTCGTTTATGCAGGTTTACTTGATGTTGGATCGAGGATTAAGTGGCAATTGAAGGAAATCCATTCTGGCTTCATGTTTTGTTCACCTGTAGATGGGTTCTGAATCAGGCACTATCACTGTGATGTATGTGGGAAACAGTTACCTGCTTGTTTTGGAGACAATTTAGAAAAAGTAAGCCAACAAAGAAGTGCCAAACACTACAGCCACTACAGGCTGCCTCCAAAAGTGAGCCACTCCCCTTAGACCCCAGTGTTAAAATGCCAAACTTTAAGGACTCGAACACTCGAAGCAGTAAGCAGTGACCATGAAAACTCAGTGACATTCAGCAACGACAAGGGAAATAACTGGCAAAGCAAACTGGGCGGGTCCTGAGTCAAACTTTTCTCAAATTTGAGGTGAGCAACTGAAACGACTGCCAATGAGGGTGAAGAATATCGCTGACACATGAGCAGGTACAAAACACATTAGCTGGTTGTTTAAGCAAATGCAACAAGAGCCTGATCGGCTCTGGTCGGCTGGTGACCAGCTGTTAGCTACAAAGTCACGTGTGAGGAGTGTGTTGCTTGCTGTGTGAATGCCACTTAAAAACAAAACTACAGCCTGGAACTAAAAAGCGAAATGATGGTGGGTTTTTTTAGTCTGATATTCAGCTCTAATCCTACATCTCTGTGTTGCACCTGATAAGTTTATAGATGCAGCTTGTTCATGGTTCCCTCACAGTAGATTAAAAATAGGACACTCCCTCCTTGCAACTAGGAAGAATAACGGGTTGCAAATTTTTCCCACATTTGACGACTGAGTGCAAATGGTTGCACTACCTAACTGGTTGCATTCTCAACCTCTGGGTAACCAGCTGCCTTTCGATCGCAAGGTGATTACATGTGTGACCTGGAGGAAGGCAACATGTCTCCAAACAATTGCTGTCCAACCTGAACTGACTGCCATCGCTCACACACAGATTTATGAAGATTTGCAAATAATTGCTGTCAAGTTTATAAATGCAGCCAGGTTTCCAACAAGTTGCAGTCAATCTGAGTCAGTCTGCACCACATCTCTGACTCAACTGGTTGTACTCTAGGCTACATACCTATATATAAACAGCTGCAGATACATCCTGGAGCACCTATGTCGCCGTTTGTGGAGGAATTTCTGTTTAATGTGAATTTCTGAGTATAGAGCCTGTGATTTATCACAGGTAATTGCTGTATAATCACAAACAGACAGCAGGTAATTGTCAACCTGTACCAATTCAATTGCAAACTGATAGCAGACTTGTTTCCGTCTCAATGACATTTTATGGCCAGCGGTTGCAGATCCCGTCCCCGTCTTCAAAGGAACCATTTCGAATGCAGCAGATTGCGAGTTCATTGTACATGGATGCAATAATTATTGGTTGTGTTGTGGTCTCCAACCACTCTTGTCCCTAGTGTATCTGTAGCATAAACAAAGATAAAAATAAAAACATGACACTTCAAAATTGCAGAGTACAAAACCAGTGGGAGATGTCACAGTAGATTTGTCCATCTTTTATTCTCTTCAACAAAACTTCACAACTGCACCCTCAAACACATTTAGGTGATCATTGTTTGCTGGTGTCACTAAACCCTAATACTCTAGAAGCGAGTTTTGTGGATGGGCAAGGTTAATTCTCTTTCTAAGGCAGATAAGCTGAACACAAACAGCCGTGATTTTGCCCTTATTATGACTCCTGAATGCTTTTGTCCCCTGGATCTGGCCTCACCTGAAGACAAACAAGTTTCTTTGAGTTTTAATCGACTTTAACAGGAAGAAACGAGAGGAAGATGTTTTCACCGTTTAAAAGTTCTTTAATTGTTCAGTTGGTATAGGATTTGGAAGCATTGAGTCAAGACATGGTCAGCAGCCATACAAAACAAAACCAACTAATTAACATCGACTTGAGAGGGGGGAAAAAAAACAAAACAGAGGCAACACACATACATTAAAAAAAGAAGACAATTTAGCCATCGTCAGGTCATCACAGTAAAAAGACGCACAGTCCTAGTCTCAACTCAACAGCATGCTGAAAGTTCAATGACTCACACAAACTGACATTCACTCACAACTCGAATAAAAGGCTGCAGAACAACCCTGATAGGCAAAAAAAGTACAGTAAGACACCTCAGAGAGAACAAAACAAAGAAAACAAAACAATGCATAGACAACAAAAAAAAGTTTCAAAATAAAAGTCAACCTAAAGACAAATTTCTTGTGTTGGCCTTTTACATTGCGACGATTGAGGACATTCAAATAGAAGTTATTGCCAACAGGATATAACACTTGGATAACACTTACCCATAAAAAAAGAGATCATCTTTTTAGTTGTTGTTGGTTTTTCTTTCTCCAGAAACATTTTTAAAAGAGCTAGTAGCTTCCACAAACATCAAGAATGTACAAACTATGGTCATTGTGGCAAGGCTTTGAAGATCCTCGGCTGAATGAACATTAAAAGCCACGAGGCAGACATGCTCGGCTTTGAAACATTACAGTTATTTTAAGTTATACAAGTTAACAAACTGTACTTAAACACATTTAATACTGAGCAGTTCACTAGAAAATAAAAGCATGTCCGGTGTTATCAGCTTAGCTATTCCAGTTGAGTCAATTAACAAAATTTATTTATTTTTTTTAAACACTGAAAGGATAAAAACGTGTTTACAAAGTTTTTTTTGTTCTCAAATCCACTGAACCAAACAGACTCTCTGTGCTAAATATCAAAATGTATTTTTTTTTGCAAATATCCCACTGATAATAGTGCAATAGATACAGTACAGTCAGAAACATACTCCGGAGGATTTAGAAACGCACCGCTTTGCGTTACCTTTCTGAAAGTCAGCTGAAGCAAAAGGAAGCGGAAAGGTTTTTAAATTCTCTGAGTATCGCACGCACTTCTCGTGTTTGGCGCCATGTCTTTAGTTACAGGTAGTTAAAAATTAGAGTTTGTGACTTTAGTGTGAGCAAAGAGCCACGGATGGTTGATGATGTTACAGAGCGACTCGTGGTTCTCCCACCTTTAATGGTGTGTTTGAAGAGCCGACTCAGTAAGCAATAAATTACAACTACAGCCCGTTTCCTTCCTAACGCTCAATTTCATCTTACAACTTAAAAAATAAAGAAATTAAAAAAGTCAAACAATTGGCACACTTAATTCATGTTTCCTATTTCCCAACTATCTGTACAATTAAAAAAAATGTTTTACGTGTCACGTCTGGGGTGAACGTGCACACTTGTGTTTCATGATTGATGTGATTACGTCCGGTAGTGTTTTTAACTCTTCCCTCGTGAGGAAAGCACTGCTTCGCTCTTTTACAGCCTGCGGGTCGAAAACAAAGCGGCAGAAAGAACAAGCGGGGCCTCATTTATAAACCGATCCATGGACTTCACAAAGAAATAAAAGAAAAAGAGAAACGTGTAGATTTTCATTTACATAGACCTCGCTGGTCATGCCGTGAGCCTGCTAACCCATGTAGTCAAAGACGAATGATTAATGACGGGCCTGCTGTGAGTGTTACTACACACATCAATCAGCTGATCATAGTAGTATTCATGCAAGCCACACGGAAAATGCCGGAGATCTCAAGTTGTACTTCTTTTTGAAAACATTCTGGGCTAACCTAATGAGAGGACCGCGACCGCCCCACGCTAACACTGTGGCTTAGCTGATGACATTTCCCTGTGCAGTATTAATGAGCGAATTTAAAAATCTGCACCTCCAAATCTGACGTGGTTGTCTGGCAGAAAAGGATGGGGTGCCAACTCTGGGATGGAAATGAGTTGATGCGTCTAGTTGAAGAGTTAAACTATCGCAGGGTCTTGTTCCCAAAGGAAGGGAAGAAGGGAGCGGGAGATTAACACATGGGCTGGCGTGGTCTACACTGGATCTATGTTCCCACCCTCGTGCACAGTTTTGGGTCATGAATGAGCCCACAGATACAAGCGGCTAAAATGAGCTTCCTTAGAAAGACAAGCAGAGTAACAGATAGTGTGAGGAGCTCAATCACCTGGGAGGAGTTCACAGTAACCCTGCTGTCACCTCCACATCTAAAACTAGCTAGCTGAGGTGGTCCAGAGCACTTGGTTTCTTATAGGTGAGATGTTACGGGCATGTCCAGTTAGGAGAGATAACATCTTCTCCACTGGCTCGGCAAAGCCTCAGTGTCCCTGTAGGAGAGTTGGAGGCAGCTTCTGTGGGGGAGGGAGGTCTGAGCATCTAAGCTCAGAGAGCCTTCCCTTTGAGCTGGACGTGGATAAGTGGCAGAAAAATGCAAGGATGGATGGATGTTTACTAAATTACATGGAGACTCCACTAATGGGAATGTTTACATCTCCGCAGAACTATAAATAATATATTTGTCTTTTTTTTGTCCTGTTGATGGGGTTCAACGTATTTTACTGTATTTCCAGAATGCAGGGTCGAGTTAACATCTGTATCTGTAGGGGAGAGCATTTTGCATTTTTCATGTTTATAAATGAGGCCCCTGATGGAAAGCAAACAAAAGCCTTTATAACACAACAGCTAAACCAAAAACAACTTCAGCCCAGCCGGGGTAAGCAGAAATAATCAAAATCTCTCCTCTAACACTCATCAATCATCGCTCTCGCTGCTTGACCAAAACTATAATTCTCTTTGCTTCGGTCAGCCCGCTGGTCAATTCTACCAGCGACAGCAGATACAACATGTAACACTGCTAAAAAAAAAAAAAGTCTCAATACAAACAGAACGATACACATCCAAACCCTCCTAAAAAAAACAAAAAACCCAATGATAATCATCCACACGATCTGAGTGTTTTCACTGACTGCCTTGGTGCCAAAGCTTCAGCCCGCAGTGACCCACACTTGGGTGCATCTCAGGTAATGGTGCGCCGACTTGTACGAGGAGGAGTCGGGGGGTGGAAAAGGCCGGGTGGAGGGTGAGGCAGCCCCCGCCCCGTCTCTTCCCGTCCTCTTCTGTCCCTCTCAGGCATCCTCCCTTCACCTCCTCTCCTGAGCTCAGCAGGGGTCGTGTTTGTGGAGTTTAAAGGTGGTGTGGATCACGTGCAGGGAGGGATTGGGGGTGAGGTGGGTGGGACGAGGGGTGCGGGAGCCAGGGTCACTGTCGTCGATCCTCCGTCTCTGACCGTGAGAACGCCATCACCACATCCTCTGCACCTGAGAACCAACGTGAGACACAAATGCAGACTTTTAATGTGACATGCTTTTTATCTAACAGCAGCATCGACCGATAAAGTACGACAGAAAGGATAAAAAAAGAAATAAAAAAACACTACTCGGGCTACTTGTGCGCTTACATTTGACTTATGCTGTGTCTCTACTGTTGCACTGGGCCCTCGTGGCAATAGATATACACTTTGAATGAGGTAGTATGTCATCAATGACAACAGCACATTGGAAAAGGATGGAAAATGCCCTTCATTTTGTTCGCACTAATAAATGCTGCCGCCTGCACAAGCTGCAAGCATCGATAAAAAGCTATTTAGTTTTTCTTTTTCAGACTGTCAGAAATATCATTATCGTAAATTTCCTTTATTCCGGGATATCGTTTTGAGGCTATATTTCCCACCTCTAGCAGCCACCCAGACAGGACATGATGGAAAACCAAAAAAGGTAAGGATTTTATTATCAACTGGGAAGGAAACTTTACTTCCAGCTTCAGAAGATAAGCTGTAAAAGAAACTATTTACTTTTCTGACTAACAGGAAACGTGTTGTTGCCTTTTCTTAGAGTTGGTCTAAATATTGGACTAGGTACAGAACCAGTAAGTGCAAACACTACCATACAGAAATACTAAGGAACTTTTGCGCCAGTCATGAAAGATTTGAGAAGAGGCCTCGGGCAGAGACTTATGAAAGTTACCTGGTGCATTTACAAAAAAGGTCAAGTGTGTGAAACATTTGTTGGGCTGCATGCACAAAAAACAAGGCCGCTCTCTGCCGTGAGGGATCGAATTGCATTCAAACTGCACCGCTCTTCTAGCTACATGCATCTAAGTCTTCCACATGTTTTGAGCTATCGGATAACCCAAAACAAGTTTGAGTTCAAAGTGTGAAGCCAGACACGTTTTCCACAGGTCCTAGGATGCCGTCGGTATCCTGTAAATCCTGTCAGCTGTGACTATAAAGCCGAAGGGGAATACCCTGCCGTGAAAATCCTTTTGGTTCATACAGGTAATTTCATGTATCGCCATGTATGTATCACCTACTGTGGGAACCCACCCTCCTCAATCTGAAATCACAGCACTCTGACTGGAGATACTGCAACACCCTGAGTGGCTCGCTGACCTCCTGCATCCTGCTTTGCAATGATAACACTTAAATCTGAGGCTTCAGCACCAGTCAGTGTCCTCTGCTGTAGTACAAGTGTGTCTGTCAGTAAACTTTGAGAGAATCTAGCTGATTTCCAATTTGTGGAAAAAATACCAGTGTTTACCATTTCCTTTATTCTTTCTGTGCTTCGTTTCATTTTGCCACCTTAATGAGGACCAACCGATAATTACAGCCTCATTTGTGTTGAGTCAACTAATGAATCCTGCCAGCTACACAAAAAGGACTTTCTCAGCTGGCTTCTGCTTAACAAGAAATCATTCATTAGTCTGCTGCCAACTGTGATTTGTCAAGTGATTTGGACACACACCCACTGAGAGTGTTTTTTTACTCTCATAAGTGGATATACATTTTCCACTTCTGTTTACATAACATTAAATAAAATATACAAAGGTAATTCAGTGCCTCTAAGATTCAGCTGTTCTCTCATATTAAGCACTCCGGTATTGAGAGTTTAAACAAAGAATAAAATATCTAATTGTCAAAAAGGAAGCACTCTCCCTCTTTTAATTTTAAGGTTTTACATACATGACAACACAAATTCTTCACATCATTGCTTCAGTTCATTGATGTATGTTTGCATTCATTCATGCACAGCTCTCTTAAGGTCCCCCCACAGCATTTCAATCAGGCTGAGGTCTGGATTTTGACTGGACCGCTGCGAGATGTTAATTCTTTTCTTTTTCAGTTATTCTTACAGATGTTTTGGTTTGCTCGATTCACTGTCCTGCTGCATGAGGCAGTGTGGGCTTCAGCTGTCAGACAGATGGCCTCACATTTGACTCTAAAATACTTATACAGGCTGCAAAACAAGCGCAAATCATCATCCCCACCACTGCGGTGACAGTTGGTTTGACTTGTTTGTGCTGAAATGATGCGGGCAAATGGTTTGCTGCAAATGTGTTACTGTGTGTTATGGCCAAACATCTCCACTTTGGTCTTGTATCTCTGAAGGTTATTGTTCTCAAAGTGCAACTTTGCAAACCCAAGAGAAGCGGTTTTCTCCTGGCAAAGCTTCCAAACAAGCTATATTTACATTTAACATGCTAACTCAGGCCTGCAGAAGCTGAGATGAAACTCCTGGGTTGATTTTGTTGTTTTGTTTTTCTGACCTTGGGGTGAATTTGCTGGGATGCACACTGCCAACTGTCCTCAATATTATTCCATTTTCTCACTGCACAATGATGGACTTCAGATTGTTTGGCAATGGCCTCATAACCCTCCCCAGATTGTTGGAGCAGCGACTATTGCTTCTCTAAGATCACGACTGATGGCTTTCCTCCTTGGCATCATGCTAACACACCTGAATGCTCCAGAAACAGCAAACTTCCAAACCTTCTGCTACTTCTTGAGGCGCAGATAACTGTTTATTATTATTAGATTTTGTGTTTTTTAAGACGCTGTCTTTTCTTTGTCACATGACTATCAAGTACTTTTGCACCACTGCATAGCTGTTGCTGGATAGGATGTCAATGGGCATTTCCTCCGCCAGCTCTTCAAGTCAGAGTAATGCCAGAGAGGCTGATTTGCACCCATGTGATAATACAGTGGCTTAGCTAAATCACAACGAGTGACTGGGGGTCATGTGTCCTCCCTTATGCAAGCTCTAAGCAGGCAGCACCCTCATCTAAGCTAAATAGAGTATTTCCAGTCTACTGTTGCGTGTTACATGTGAAAAAGGCTAGCGGCAGATAATGTCCCAACCTGATTCATTTGAGAACGACGTGGGAGACCCCATTAATGTCTCCCAAAACCTTAAATTAAAAAACACTACCTCAACGATGAGAGGAGAAAAACGATAGCAAGGTGCAATAGTCTACATCTACATACATGAGCATGTGATGACATAAAAACCATCTAATAAGCAACATCTAAGAAATCTCATTAACACCGAGCTGCACACCTTTTCAAATGGTTAAGAAGAATCTCTATCAGCACCTCGTGTGTGCCTGCTATAAAAAGCCTTTCTTCTCTTCAGCCCTGAAGTGTGTGTTAGATTTAATTATTATGGAGATATGAAAGTAGGCCAGGGACTGTGAGCCTTCACATGTATTTGGCACAAAGGGCGGACCCTCCTCATCAGACGGCGCAGACCCTCCAAAAAAACCAAAAGAAAAACAGAATTTTGTTTTTAATTTGGCTATCGCTCTGGGAAAATAATTTGCATCTTTCTATAGCGCATTCAGGTCATCCTGGAGCTTGATGAGATCAAGACTTTTTTGGGGGGCGGAGGGTTAATATGATCTTTCAAGCTCCCCCTCCCATGGGAGCTCCCTGGCTTACCCAAAAGAGACTACAAGAAAGAACGGCAGCGCAGAGAGAGGAAACTAGACAGAGTGATGAAAAAAAAAATAGCATCAGAAACATGCTGCTTGACTTCAGCTCATAACACAAACCTCATCTGCTCTGAGACACCACGTGGGGATAAATGGTGCTTGAAAAAGAGACAATTATGTAATACCACACAATAGGAGAGTCGACCTGAATTACACCTCTGCTGAATAGCACGGATCATGTTTTGGTGCACCAGCGTGTAATAACAGCCATTCATCAGAATAAATGCCTGCCTGAATTATTTTGTGTGATGGGAGTTCGTTATTGTGTAGCGGGCGGTTCACGTCACGCTCTGAGCAACTTGGGCAGAATAAAGCAGCCGATAGTTTCTCCAAATACTTCCACAGATGGATGGAAGGGCTTTATCTGAACACTTTGCCCTGCCACACACACACACGCGCGCACGCGCACACACACACACACACACACGCGCACACGCACACACACACAAACAAGCTCTAGCCAACAAAATGGAAACGTCAGGTCCCTCAACACTGTTGCCTAGCGACAGATAAAAATCAAGACTGCATCACTGCCGTTGCGGCCTATGAGCAAAAAGCTTTCGGTCTGTTTCGTTGCAGCTCTGCGTCCGGCCCCCTTTCTCCTTCCTGCTCCCCCACCCACCTCACACTGGCTCCTTCCTCGCCACACGCGAGCGGCACGACACCGGATGGTGGATTATATTAACACAGCGACAGTAAATGTGCTCAGCCCACCAAAAGAAACAAAATAAGAACATTAATGCGTTCACATGAACATATTCATAAGCAAGCAGCCTTTCGCTTCTCTGAGACTACAAATCAAAATCTGGTCGCCTGGGATTAACTGCACAACACACAGGCCTGCAGAAAAACCTCAGAGGACAAGAAAACTATGAATTAATCCAAAAAGAAGTTTGTTTGATGTCAAAGGCGCCAAGCTGCACTCCTGAGGGTGTCTCCAGCCTCTACATGATGACTCTAGTGTAGCAGTGAGGAAGCACCAACAACACTTCAGGTCACAATCTGTGCAGGGTCAGGCCAGGGGATAAAGGCGTGGGACACCCATCATCCCCCCAAACTCAACAACAGCAGGGGCGAGTTAAGAAGCGTGACACACAGTGGGGAAGTTTGTGTGGTCCAGCTCAAAATATTTACCAAACACAGTGGGTCTGTCAGCTCAGAGCCCTGTACTTCTTACTGCTTAGTAATTATTACAACAACATAATTTTAAACTGTCATTTTAAACAAGATAATAAAGCTCAACAACTTTGTGGTTTAAAAGTAAAAAAGACTATTTTAATGCTATTTATCCTTTCTAGGCTGTACAGATAGATTTAATCTGCTTATAACAACATTTGTTTTTAGAGAAAAGAACTAAAAGTCAGTTTTGGTTGAGGAGATCATAAAGCTGCTACAGAGCAGTTCTTTCAGACATACTCTAACACACCTACTGGCAGATTTGGAATAGAGATATAAGGGGAAACTGAGGCAGACGTGGTACTTAATAAATCTGAGTGCTGGGCAGGAGACTCATGCTGCAGTGAGGAATCGGATAAAGCCAGGATCAATACGGCTATGGCCAAGCCAAGAAGCCAAACAAAGCGGGGGGAGGGGGTTTGCTCAGTGCTCTGACCTGGTCTGAATATATTGATCAAACATGGCTGCGGTGAATGAATGGATGAGACAGACAGAAAGAAACCCAGGTTGTGTAATTAGCACCCCAGCCTGGCCCTCAGCTGGCCCTTTAATGACACCTGCTCCAATCCTACCAGTGTAGCACGTCACAACACCACCGAGACCCAGAAGGGAAGGTCAGCTTTCCTGGGACATCTGAGGTTGCCACGGCAACCCCACTCCTCCTCCACCTCTATTGTTGAGGCCATGCGGCATCCTTCTGGGAGGAATAAACTTCCCTCGTCAAATCAGAAAGGATAACAAGCCCAGAGACTGCTGCCTTTATGAACGGTTTTGACAAACCGTATTGTTTAAAGTGACATGACGCCAGTTACAGAAAGCTGTGGATAAAAGAGTTAAAGAGGAGGAATAAAAAGCCTGAATACAAAGACAACACCACTGTATTTCCTGTACTGCGCGTCAACTAGTGTGTCAACGAGGTCTCTGCATCATAACGTGTTAATTCGCTTTAAATAGACACAGTTATTGTTCAGTATTAGTCAAAAAGTGGCAATTAACACTCAAAGGGAGCACCAAAAAACACAACTTCAGGAGTTCTCACTTCAATGCCAAACATGGTAACAGCATTTAAGCATGGTTTATTATCCTTCAATGCAGATAAAAAAAAACAACTTCATTAAGGCGTTACAGAAAAGATCTGTGTGGAAAAAAAACCCATCTCAGCTACGGAGCCTTCGGCAGAGAATTCCTCTTTGGCCTGATTAAAATTGCAAAACAAAATTCTGTATTTGCATGTATGGTAATCAGCCAATTAAAACTATCTGAAATGCAAATCCAGTGACCCATACTCTTACAAGAAATATGAGTGGCAGAAAGCTGATTTTCCATTGTTTTTTGTTTGGTTGTTTTTTTTTCCCCAGAAGGAAGAACCAGTAAAAAAAATCTGACAGTTGAGCAGAGTCTGAGAAAATGAGTCCTGTCCCACTCCGTCCACTCAGACACGATGAAGACTGAACACTTCTCTGCTGCACATCATTTTTGCACCAGAACGTGCTAAGCAGACAGCAACTCTAATGTTATCCATCAGTCACATCAGTAGAGCTACACCTTAGGAGATGTCTTGCAGACAACCTAATCTTGATTTCGAATAACATCAGAGGACATTTTCACTACTCCACTGTGCACGCAGCATCCTCTAAGCACCCCGCCACCTGATCAATGACGCCATGTGTGACACTATTGCTCCATGCTGACACCCCTTGAGGCTGCTGGTATCAGAGCATCCTGCGTCAGCATGGTCAAACTATGCTGCGTTTCACCGAATCACAAACCAGTCCCAGTTTAGAAAGTGTACCAGTATTGATGACCGTGTCACCCGTTCGTGACGCTGAGAACATGGGCAGACCAATTTTTCCCCAGACAGAAAAACTCAATAAAAAATGAGGCCTATAATTCAACATGATCATGATGCTGGTATTGATAAAATTTTATCAATATCCACCCCTGAAGTAGTACGAAGTGAATAACAATTAAAGCTGTAGCTTCAGCATCTGCTGCAGAGATTAACCAGACGTTTATGGAGATGCAACTGCCAGCTTGACCCACCCTCACTTATGGCAACATTTATGACATGTTTTAGTAACAGTGTTGAAATCCTTGCCAATCTCATTTAGCAACCAAAGAAAACCCCAAACAACTGAAGATAACTTTATCTTATTGGATAAAAAGATTTTCATAAGTTTAACTTGAAATAATAAAGGTGATAAATTGCAAAGCTCCGCATATCACAAAAATGTGAAAAACAGCAATATCATAATGTGAGTGAAGCATTGAGATAATATCGATAACTGATAATTGTGTGTTGTCTGTATTTCAATAATGCAGTATGAGAAAGGCAAACACCAGTTGCCTTGAGGTGTGTGTCTGGCTGCTGCACCGTGTGATGGCTCGCTGGTACAGACAGTTCTGCTGGTTCATCCGGCGGGATGAAGGAAAAGGTCTCCTGTCATTATAATGAAGTGTGAGCAGTGCAAACTAGAGAGAGTACAGCATGAGTCAAACCTCTCGGTACAGGTGTTGAGAATTTGTCTAGCAGCAGAAATACACATTCAAATACAATCTAGTGCAAACGCCCTTTCCTCAAAGTGCATGAATAAAATTAGCATAATTACCTATATTTATCAGCTTGCTGTGTGACTCACTACCAGGCAACAAATATACTTCCTTTCATCTTTTTTTACTCCCCAATTACCAAGTGTAAATAAGATCAAATACTGGACTTTCTCTTCACACCATTTGAAAAGATCCCATATGTGTTGATCCCTACAAACCGCTGTCCTTCAGCACAGCGCTGAATATTTAAAACAGATTAACTCTCAGCAATCTGCACGACGCTTAATCACAATACCTCAGACATGGTGCAGACCACAAACTATCCATTGGCACACTGAGGAAGTGGCACGCTGCCAAATGACACTAAATGTGTCAGTTTCTGTGATGTATAATGCAGACTTGGAGCGCCATATTCCTCCATAATTGATGAGACTATTCCTAGCTTTATTGACAAAGCAAAGACTTTGTATGGAGTGAGAGGCGGCGAGCACAGCAGCATAAACTGACAGCTAGACTGCAGTTAAAAAAAGAAAAATGTCCATCATAAATTAATGACTTCAAACTAGTACTGATCTCCCATTCGGGTGCTGTAGTTTGAAATATATGACACGATCATACGTCCTGTCTGCTGCAGTTCTTTATATTCTGCTGCGTGATGAAGGAACGCAGTCTAATAATGAAATACACATCATCAGTGATGCAATGACCCATATTAAAAATTCAATGTCGCGTCCCACACTGCACAGTGAGGGCGCGATTAACAAAATGTCAGTGTACTTCGGCGGCACGGAGCAGCATGTCGTACCTTTTACCTGCACCTTACTCAACACCTTATATAATCACAACCTAATCCCTTCAACGCAGAAAATGTGATGTTTCTAAATTCAAACATGATTGTTTCCCCGCAGAGCAAGGACGCAGACAAGGACACCTAACACTTCCCTGTGGGTGAAGCATCAAAGCCAATTTTCCAAGCTGGAAGCTCCCCTGGGGAACCCAATATCATAAAGGGCAAAGCAAGACCGGAGCCCCAGCAGGGTCACTACAGGAGGACAGCGGGACTCCGAGCTCACAGATGTGTTTTTGGACTGAGCTAAAGTCTTCTCACAAATAAATAAATAAAATAACAGTGCTGCTGCTTTTTTAGGTAACTGCAGTGCCTTTTCACATATACCATTTTGTTAAATATAGCGCCCTCAGGTGGATTAAGCTCAGGAGCACCACAGACAGGTTTAGAAAGCTCAACAGCACCCTCTGCTGTCTTGACAAGGCATGACCAGCATTTGTAAGGTTACATCTGTAATGAAGAGTGATTTACCGAGCAAACATCAAAATTTTCTCCATTAAGAGAAGAAGAGGAGAAACTAGTGACGTGCTCGCGCTGAGGATGAGTCACTTGTTTCCAGCCAGTCATGCTGTTTGCAGTGTGAGTAATCTCGCAGTGCTGGTGGGCTGCTGAGTCGGCCTCCTGTGCACAGTCAGCATACCAGTTTGGCCTGCTGGGGTGCAGACTGTAAAGGATGATGCGCGTGGAGGGATTTTCCCCTTGTTTTTGGTTGGGGCACAGCATTTTTTCTCTAAGGGTGGTGTCTGTGGGCTAATGTTTTATACATGTTTAGCAATAGCACGCTGCCATAAACACCTTTGATTTGTATACATTTACAAAAAACTATATGAAAATTAGAACTATACTGATATTCAAAATAGGAGTACAACAGAGGTTTTGAGCCTTTGGGGGTTGAATATGGGGCTGGCACCTAATCTCTATGAATTTCGCTGCCATTTGATAAACAAAGATAGTTAAAAATTTGTCTTTTTACAATAACAGTGATTTTCTTTTCACCCTGGATAAAACTTACTGGGGCGTGCCAAAACCATCTTTCTGCAGTCCTATGAAAAACTAAGCACACCACATGGTTCAGCAGCTTGTAGAACCACCTTTAGCATCATTAACTGAAGTCATTATTTTCTGTATGACTTCATCAGTCTCTCACATCATTGTGGATGGATTTTGGCCCACTCTTCTTTACACAGTTCCTTCAGTTCATTGAAGTTTGCCAGAGTTCATTCATGTACAGCTCTCCTAAGGCTCTGGCATTACATTTCAATGTGGGTGAAGTCTGGACTTTGTCTGGGTCATTGCAACACATTGTCCTGTTGAATGACCCGGTGTGAGCCAAGCTTCCGCTGTCAGGGAGATGGCCTCGCATTTGACTCCAGAGTACCAACATCTACACTTTGGTCTCATCTGTCCAAAAGATATTGTTCCTGAAGTCCTGTGGTTTGTTCAGATGCAGTTTTGCAAGCCTAAACCACGCTGCCCAGCTCTTTTTAGAGAGAAGAGGCCTTCTGCTGGCAACCCTTCTAGCCATAATTGTTTAGTCTTATTCTAATTGTAATGTCATGAACTTCAACATTTAGCATGCTAACCGAGGCCTGCAGAGTCTGATGTGTAGCTCTTGGTTATTTTGCAATTTCTCTGTGTATTGCACAGTCTGACCTTGGGGTGAATTTAGTGAGACATTCTTCCATGGAAGAGTGTGGCAGTGTGTTAAACACCTAATGCTCCAGACCTAAATTAATACAAACTGACAAACAGATCTGATTTTATAATCAATCAGTAAAGTGTTTTTGGTTATCAGCACCTAGCAGCTACTTGCCCTCTTAATTTCTGTGGAAGCAGTAAGGGCGTAGTTCGGTTTTCACAGAACAGCATGAAGTGCTGAGAAAACTCTTTTTCACATGACTGTATTTTGCAACTAAACGATCAAGTATTTCCTAATAAAAAAATGCCTCAGCTAAAATGACTGCACCTTTAAACTGTGTGTGTGTGTGTGTGTGTGTGTGTGTGTGCATGCGTGCATGTGTCACAGCCTTACCCTGGTCTATGTTGTGCTGCGGTAGCTGGCTCATCTGACTGTGGACCACACCTGCGTAATTTCGGAGAAAAGCCTCTTCACTCGGCGTAAGCTGAAGAGGAGTAAACAAAGTGACTTTAAAAATCACAAAACAAGTAAAAGTAAATTTAAATACTGACCTCAAAGACTAAGTCAAATACTTCTGTTCAACATGCTGATTAGTGAAACATAGCAATTCTCCCAGAAACAGCTATGAGGCAATTTAGATCCAAAATATTTTGATTTTTAACATTAATTATTTCACAGAAATTGATTTGTTTTTCTTCTCTCTGCTCCTTTAGCACACGTTGCTTGAACAAACAAAATGTGTGCCAAATAAACTGAGTCATTGAGGACTATCTTCTGTTGTTGTTTCTTGGTAACCAATCTGACAACATAATTATTAGGTGATGACCATTGCAAACTGCATAGATCAGTTGAAGGTTTGGCTAGGGAATGGATTTCAGGTTATTATAATGTGCGTCTCTGCCAACTAAAGCAACAACCATAGTGTGCATTAGCTGGACAATAGGGAATCAAACATTATGTGCATGCCTAAATCTGAAATTTCAAATGGCAAAGTTTTGTGGTAATCAATGTGTCTCCTTACATTTGATCCCATTTTCTTGAGCATGAGCAGGACCCGCACTTTCTGCTGGATGTACATGTCTTCAGGAGACTTTCCCGGGGCCTCCTCGCGGTTCATCCCCCCTGCTCCTGTGGCTCTGGACACACAAACACATCAGCATTACACAAGCATTACACTGTGAAAGTCCGTTACACAAACACAGTATTGATATGAGACAATTGGGTTGTTTCAGTGACACAGTGTGACAAGAGCCAAGCTCAAAGAGTGATTAGGCAATAAAGATTAGACCATTTCAACGAGTATCTTCGGCATTTGTGTTATTCTGTATGACAGTGGATATTACCAAGATGTCACAATTACAGAGAAATTCAACCTGACCAAACTAAAGACACAAATCGACTGATCTACTGGAGTTTCCCCACTTGATCCTCTCTCGAGTTTACAGAAAATGGTCAGTGAAAGAGAAAATATCCAGTTAGTGGCAGTTCTCTGGGCCTTTCTGATATCAGGGATCTGAGGAGAATGGCCAGACTGCTTCAATTGAACAGTAAGACAACAGTATCTACAACAACCACTTTTCAAAAGCTAAGGTCAAGTATGTCAAAGGGCATCTTTGTTAGTGTAACACCTCCAATCTTGAAGCAGGTGAGAATAAACAGCAGCAGAAGACCACACCCGGTGCCACTCTTGTAAGCTAAAAACAGGAAACTGAAGCTTAATTTCACCGAAATTGGACAACAGAAGATTGGAAAAATGCTGCCTGATCTGATGACTCTCAATTTCTGCTGCAACATCTGGATGGCAGAGTCATAAACTGTCACAAACAACACAAAAGCATGGATCCATCCTGCTTTCCAGGCTGTTGGTGGTGCTGTAATGGTGCGGAGAATATTTTTGTGCCACACCTTAGCCTTCATTGTACTTATTGCATTGGTCAGTCTGGTTGGGTACGATTTATGTAAATTTCATCAGCATTGTCCATCAGGTGCTTCCTACAAAGGATTTCGATTAAAATTTAGATAAAAATGTACCAAATATATATCCACAACAGGCCGCAGATTTTAAAGTATAACAGGAATGACTACTCGGCAAACATATGTTCAGATGTCCGTGTCGCAACAGAATATAATCAAGGATTTTAGGTTCAACAGCCTACCTGAGTTTTGTTCATGACAATGTCCAACCCTTAATGGCCACAGTTCATGCAGCATGTCACAAAGCTTAAATCATCTCAAACGTGACAGTGAGTTCACTGTGCTCAAATGGCCTCCACAGTCACCGTCACTGTGTGGTGTCATCATATCAAAATGAACCAAAAATCTCTGAGGAAACTTTCCAGCACCTTGGAAAGCCACAAAAAATTAAGGCAGTTCTGATATATATATCCCACCGGACAGCCACACCCACGGTCTTACAGTACTTCCAGACTACTTTGTATAGTTAAAGTGCAGGTTTGGCTCTTTGCAGCATCATTAATATTGCACGGCAGTTTTTACACAGAGCTCGCCCCTGCCTGTTTCCATCTCTTATTCTCCATCTAACTAATGACCTATTTTCACTGTCAGTCTGCAGAGATGCGAAAAACAGGCAAAGGGGGGAAAAAACTGGGAGCGAAAAGAAGGTGATAAAAGGAGCTGCCAAAGCCAATGTGTGTGACAGGAAAAGGTTCTGCTGTGATATCACACACACACACGCCAAGGTCGGCTGCTGTCACATTAGATCTCTTTTATGCCGCACCAACCAGACAAGCATACAGCACGTCTTCATATCAACCCTTAATTTAACCGCAAAGGCTAAACACGCAGAAGAAACAATTCACACAAAAGAGCAAAATAATTCATTAAAAAGGATAAATTATGTGAGGAAAAAAAGATTTAATAGAGAGAAAATATCAGCATGCATGTCAGGATTTGTTCTTCTGAGAATATTTCATAAAAGCCACAGTGACTATGATAGCACTGGCAATTTATTTTGGCCTCTTATCTATACAAAGGACCACTAATGCATGTTGACAGGCCGTTTGATGTAGGGTTATATTTAATTGAGGAGCTGGCTTGCTGTTCCCCCTTTCCAGAGCCCTGGGGAAAGAGGATGAATGGGGTACCGTAGGCCACTTGCTAGCATTTGCCACTGTGAGCATGTGGATTCATCCAGATCAGAGCAGCTGGAGACCACGCTTCTGGCACTTTGTAATTATAGCAATCTTTGGTGACTGTTTACTGCAAGTAGCTAGCACTTGACGTCTCCTTGTCAGCTAAAGGAAGTAGCAGGACGCTGAACGAGGAGCAGATAAATACATTAGTTATTCCCTTCAACCTGCGCATCAGCCGTAGCTTAATTGGAGAGCTGCTCCAGAAGACTCAAAGCAAGAAAGACATGAAAAGACTGAGACGAGCTTGCCAGCATCAGTTCAGTTGCTCAGTAAACCTTCAGGGGATTGGCGGTGATCTTGTGTGAATTTATTCGGATGGGGGTAGTGATGGAGGGAGGATGTTGGTAGAGGGTGCCGGGAAGGTGTCAGTGACACGTTTGATCACTTCTCCGAGCACCTAACCTCAGACAAACGCAAGAGCTAAGACTCCCGGAAAGAGACCTACCAGCACGTAGACGAGCAGCATGAAGAATGAATGAAACTCAGGAGCTCCGATCTGCCTGCACACTGGGAATATGACAGTCATTGAATACGACTAGATAAAGAGTAGAGGATGAGGAGAGTGTCTGAAGTGAAACATTAGACTAATTGCCAAAAAGTGTTGTCTTGAGATCTATGAAGGCTGAAATGATGATGGAACAAAGACCCATCAGTTGTCTGTCATATTTTGAGATGTGACAATGTAACCATTTCCCCCCTCCTGCTGCTGGACCGACATATTCACAATTCACCATCTGTATAAATAGGCCTACTGCTTTCATGACTGAGGCATTTCAGATCCTCTGATGTTTCCTTTTGAAGTTTAAAAACTGTCCATATTTAGCACTATGTCTACCCGGCCTCACTACTGTTTAGAGAGTTACAATTTGTATTTTTATCAGCCTGAAATGATTTTATTTTATCTCACATTCACAGCAATATCTGCTGTAAGAACAACAAACATGCCGCATACTCCCATAAGGACAATTTTGACAGAAATTAGAAACAATGTGGGAAATGTAAATGAAGACGATCAGAGATATTTTTTACATTATCATAATGTGTTTGAGAGTCACTTAAAAAGGAATCTTCTGTAGATTTCATCCTTGCTTCTCCTGGCTGGTAGAGAGCAGAAGGATTAATTCACAGATGACTATTTTGGGCAGCAGAGCAGCTACAGAGATAAAATAAAATAATTACAGCTCTGGTACAAACTGAACCGGATTACAAAATGTACAATGCTGTAATTAATGCGGTGAAGATGCTTATGGATTGAGTAGTTTCACACATGCAATCCTACTAAACAAACTGATTTTCCAGCCACGTTTATAATTACCCAACAATAATTCACCTGTACTCTGTAGATGCTCTCAGTGAAGGCTTTAAGTACAAAATCATAAATCATTGGATTAAAAGCTAAACTAAGCTTAAATAACAGGTAACAATTTGTGACAGTGGGAGAGCAGAAATCAGAATATGTAGTCCAATATGTATATTGTCTGATTTTAAATTGATAAACACTTAGATACCAATCCCAAATTAATGTTTTTTTCCCTTTTTTTTTTTTTTTTTACCGTGTACAATGTATTTTATTTTATTTACATATTAAAAATAAAACAGACAATCAACCAAACAACCAACCAGAGTAGGGTAAAGTCAAATTTTCAAAGCTTATAACAATATGTGTCCATATAATCATGTTTATATCATGCAGGTTTTACTTTTACATATCTGACAAATAAAAAAGCCACATCAAACTTCAGTCAGTGACTTCATGCACAGTGCAAAACTTACATTATTGCTAAGTGAGATGTGACCACCTTATGCCTCTAACAGCATCAATCTTTGAAAGGTCCTTCGCACGAAGGTCATTACGTGTTTCCTAGAGTGCCTGCTGCAGCTTTTCTGTGGATTTAGTCTGTCTTGCCTCTTTATGTTATCTCAGAATGACTCCTTGATGCTGGGGGCTCCATGGGGGCCACGCCATCTGTTGTCGGCTTTTCTCGTTGCCAAATCTTCATGAATCTGACTACATGCTCAGGATTGCTATCACACTGCACAAATTAATTTGGGGGTCAATAAAACCCATCAATCGTGATAGATAAAAACCTGCAGATTGTTCTACTCCGGGTTTTCAGAACATGCACAGAAAACCACTAACAATATTGTCAAGGAGGCATCTGGATCAGACTTATGCACAGTAGGTCTACTCTGAGCTCACTCTGGATGCCTGAGTACTTCTCATGCTCTGTAACACTTATGCCAGCCAACGTTACAGCAGAAACTCAATGCTTGCACTTACATTCTTTCTTTCTTTCTTTCTTTTCTGTCACTACCCCAAGCTCATGTTCAAAGCAGAGGAGCTTAGGACTGGCAAATTGAACTTTTGGCTTCTTGTCTGATTTCCTCCTCACCTGTCTCTTCATAGTCCAGCACAACAACTGCATTTGCCACTAATTCTGATCAATTCTTTGCCAAAACACAGACCCAAATGTTCAAGAACCTATATTCTTCAGCGCTACCTGTTGTAGTGCTCTTAGCTCTTCTTCTACCATAAATTTAGAACCAAATATTTTAAACTTCTGACTCATCTGTCCAGAGTGTCTATCATTATTTTTCCACATCCTAGTTTTTCTCGCATAGGCTTTGTTTACAAGTTTCAGCAACGCCTCTTTGACCAGATTTTTCTACACTGTAAATGGGTGCACCGGAGTCCGACCATCGCTAGCTGCCAACTGTCCTGCTTGTTTTCCAACTAACCTGCCCTTGTAGCTTCTTATTGGCAAAGCACACCTGATCCAGGTAATCAGCCGCAGGTAGGGCAGGGATATCTCAAAAACAAGCAGGAGGCTGGCCCTCGAGGACTGGAGTTTGACACCCCTGTGCTAGCTCATCAAAATCTTCTTATTTTGAAGGAAAGTCAGTGTATTTAGTTTTCTAAGCCAACTGCTGTGATCTCAACATTCATTTTGTGATTCATCAGTAGACAACACATCTGGTGTCTACCACTAGATAACATGCCTTCAAAAGTTGATATTTTTAATCAGCACAATAAGGTAGAAGATTTAAAAAAACAAAAAACTTAATAATGATTTAATATGTATGTAAAAAATTCAGACATTAAAGATGCAATATTAGGAGTAAAACTGTCTCCTGCTCTGCTCTGAATATAAACATGGTTAGGCATAGTGATATTTGCTGCCTACTAGGATCATGCTAGCAGTATTCTGGTGTGCTCTGCTGTGTAACGTCTCAAATCCTTTCAAGGACCACAATAAGGATCCTGTCAGACTCCTTTGTGTGTTCCCGAGGTTAGGTTCTAGAGGTGGGTTGGCTCAAAGCTAATCCCTCGAGGGATACTCAGCCAGCCCCAGACACATACGGCTAATATTCCAGACATAATCAAAGGGTTTCTTTTGTGCTGATCTAGCTATAATCTCCCCCCCTCTCTGCCTGTGTTGTGCTTTTGTCAGTGTTGTCTTGTTGGGCTGAGCTGAGACATCAGGCTCTCTGAGCCCCTCTAGGCAGTGGAGCTAAACTAAATCATCACTGAAACTAAAGAGTCTAAAAATGAGAATGCCTGGCATTTTATCATGTTTTTGTCTCTATTTTATGATTTTTTTAAGAGTTTTTTGTCCATGACTGACCTATAAATGGACTAAAATTCCCAGTTGTACTGAGTGTGTATCTTTACAGTGCTCATTTTAACAATCTCAGTTCAACCCTCTATAATTTATGGCTTTTAAACCTTCAAATAACAAGTGCAGTTATGCAGCATGGCGTGGGCATACACAACAGTTTGTCGCAGTCTAAGTTCTTTGATGTCTTTGATTAATGTGGCACTGCATCTGAAATCCCAAGCTATGTGCCATTGTTCAGCCTGTCCTGTGAAATACCAATAGCATGCATTTCTATGGATGCACTACTTAGTACATTCACATCACTACTTGAGAACTGGCTGGAGATATGTTACCATGGTAACCCAACCTCGTTTAAGATGAACCAAGTAAATATTAAGAAAATTTTTAAAAGTATATTACGCCTAGCAAAGTGAAACCATATATTTAAACACTTCAAAGGAAGAGCTACTGACTTAGATCTCAGCTCTCTTAATCTCTGTCTAGCAATTTCTTTCATGTACTACTGCATTGCATTGTGGGATATTTATGCTGGTGTAATGACTGGCATACATCTGGCCCATTTATATGATGTACCTAGATGGTCATTAACAATTAAAGTACATTGTCCCTTTTCAATAAAATAAACATATTTAATGGGTACTCCCCATTTACAGGTATCAGGGTGTAACATAGATGAATTTTAGCTTAAACTGGAGATTGTCTTATACATGAACAAAAGTACTGAGATGGCATCTGATGCCCTGCCCTGATTGCACGTGGTAAGAGACTAAATATCTCTGACTTCTGCAGTAAGTCATACTAGGGCTGTGCCACAGCATACCATCCATGATAGTACAGGCAGAAAATTGACAAAACAGTGTCATATTGCATCAATCCATAATATATTAAACATGTAAAGTGCTTATGTTATCCAGTGCACACAAAAATCAGACAAGGCCAGATCCTGTTTTTGACAGCAGGAGCTGCACGCCAGCCTCCAATGACTATTTAGTACCCACAAAACTATTCTCGCTAAACGTGGAAACAACAAATTTGTTTCACCACTCAAAGCAAAAGAAACACAGTCGTGTAAAACCAGGCTACGAAGGTGTGTGAGGAGATGCTAGCAGCTGCTGATGTGCAACCCAAAAGTAAACAAATGACTCAACCAAGCATCGCCGGAGTGCCGGCTAAGTGCACTCCATACAACAGGAAGAGCAAACGGTGGAGGGAAATTACTGATGGGGTTGCATTGTGGAAAAGGAGGGCTTTAAGCAGCTGGTCAAACAGAGAAAAATATCAGATAGAAAATATTTTTTAATTTCAGCTTTAATATGTGACTATATTGTCCTTGCTGCCCTACTGGTGCACCACAATGCTACTGCTGGCACATTGTTTCAGCAGATTCACACTCTGAATTACGTAGTCTGTCATGACAGCGGCTCATTTCAAAAGAACGATTTTGTTTGCACTAATAAATGTTGCTGCCTGCAAGCTGTAAACATCAATAAAACTATCCTCAGAAATATCATTATTGCAAATGTCCTCGAAAAATGATGATATAACTGTTGGGCTATATCGCCCACCTCTGAGCTCATATTTGGTTGGATTAGTAAAATGTCTCTATGAATACTTTTTTCAGATTAAAATTTAAATACTGTTATGATAAACGTGCAGGAAAATAAATCTCAGGTTAGACTGTGAAGTTCAACGAGTTATGAAATATGCACTCAAATGATGCATTCCTTCAGTATTTTACACATTTTAAACTTTTTATCTACCTCGCATTAACAACCAGCTCAGGATCACCAATTAACCTAATAGACATGTCTTTGGACTGTGAGAGGAAAACCAAACAGGCAGAGAGTGAACATGCAAACTTGATTCCAGAACCAGAAACCTTCTTGCTGTGAGGCTACAGTGCACCACTAATATTATATATACTTTTTAAAAACATTGAGGCAATTATTGTTTCCACTAGTTTCTGCACGTAAAACAACCAGAATGACAGATCACATTGTATTGCTTTTTTCATCAGTGCGTTTTCTCCTGTTATCAGGGTGAAACATGGGACATTAGTGTCATGCTTGCCAAGATGGAAATAACAAGCAAAGGCCTTACTTTAAAATGACTACTGTCATAAAAGTGCACAGTTAAAGATTGCTACCACTCCAGCAAATGAGGTTATGCTTGATTCAAATGTCACAGCAGTGCCACATCGCTTAAAAGCCACTACACATTCAGTAATGCCACTTTAAAAATAGAGACGGGCCTATTGCTCGCATGCTGAATATTTTGTGTTGAATTGTGATTGTGTGTGTTGGTGCCCATTAGTGTCTCTGAGAAACATAAACTTCTCAAGACCATTTCAGGACTCTGGCCTGGCCTAACAGTGCAATGAGGGTCTGCTGCCAGGGATTACAGGATGCAATGTGATAGGTCTTCACATTTGCTGAGGGTCAAGCAGGGCGGAGGCTGCCACAGTGCACCGACCCAGTCGCACATAGCTCGCTCCACTGTTACTGGCTCTGCAATCAGCTGCTCACATGATGCATGACATCTGATTTACAAATCAAATTCCTCTGGCGAGCAGGACTCAACTGAACAGGGCTCTTGAGAGGTCAACAGCTTCAACCGGGGGAGGAAAAGCCGAGAAGGTAAAATAACTTGAATGGAGTCACGGGCTGCTGCAACATCCCGAGCAAATGTGTGAGAAACCTAAGTAAGCTTGGTGTGGCTGCCAGCTGAGCTGCCAACAACCTGGCCTGGTTCTGAACAGCAGCTGTGCTGCTGCAGGTACACACATTCACGAACACATGCTCCTTTCTACCAATGGGTACCCAGGTCATTGTGTGTATTAAAACTAGCTGACTGGAATTAGGACGGCACAATGTTGCCATTCAACAATGTAGTTTGGCAAATTTAGCCCAATCTTATCAGTTTTGTGAATTCTCTACTAACACAACAGGGATGCAGCATGCACTGATATGATTAAATATTAAATATCAACATAGTGTGTAATTTTCATTTTGTGGTTTATTGAGAGTTTTTTGGCCTTGTTGTGTGAAAATTTGAAACTGTCATAGCCAAAAATCCCACATAAGGAACTTGACACCCAGAAAACTGAATCCCTATTGGACAGGGCAGATCGAGGTCCCGACACAGCAAGCCGAAAGGCTCCGACTTGAACTTTGTGTCTGTCTGCATGCTGTCACCTCTTCACATGTACAGTGTTCCCAACAATGGCGACAGTAAATGGGGGACAATGGTGGTGAACTAGTTTGTGGAAACATGATTGATAAGTAGGTCATGTCTTGTTGTCACCATGTGAGGCATGAACTCAACCCTGCCCAACTGTTCAAGCTTTAGCGGGGCTTCTCCATGTATTCAACTATTCTTCAGCTAATTCTATACGTCTATCCTGGCTTCACTTTTTCCCTCCTAGACGGTTTTGAATTTAATTGCAAATATTTAATTTACATCTGTAATGTCACAGTTTTCCTTTCAATTAAAAAAAAAAAGTTTTTTGCTGAAACACTACATAAAATTCACACGACTTGATTCTGCGGTTTTGTCTTGTTACGCCTAATTCGATAAAGCCACTTTTCCCACAGACCGTACCATATTAAAAAAAGAAAAAAAATTTATTTATTTTTTTACGATCACAGAAATTGTCAAGCTAGCTCGTCAAGATTCCTCAAAGGGGTTGAAATGGAAGCTGCTGCCTTAAGCTGGTGCCTCGAGGGCACTTGCTGCAAGATTTTCAAAGGAACCAACGTTAAATGCAGGGCACTGAATTCTGATTTATGAGATCTATGTGCTTGGAACAATAGAACAGACAGACGTGAGCATCTCTCTTAACTTCCATAAAACAGTGTTTTTAAGTCCAATTCTTTAAAAAAAATCAAAACTGGTGTTCACTGGGAATGAGACTGGGCGTGTAAGCCACGAGTAGACGCAAGCAGCTCTAGTGTTACGGTGTCAATCCACAAAAGTCTACTACGTGGCCTGGTTAATGCTGACAGGATGACAAGTGCTGTGCCAAACACAGAGCAAGCAGTCATGAGATAAAACAGCATTGCCTCCCAAACTCTGCTGGCAGGCAGCTGATGAGGTCCCCTCGGGGCTCGTGGAGGCTTAAGAGCAGCGAGCAAGAGGAGGCTAGTGGTCCTAATCTCTCTGAGAAATCCAGACAGCTAGGAGAATGTGCAAACTAAGGCAGGCTTTACATTACTGCGGTCCCTGACTGGTATTCGTCAGGAGATTTCAAGTGCGCTTGCCAATGTGGCCAAGCCCCAACACCCACACTCATCAATGCCCTGCTCCCAACAGGATGCCAGCTTTGCCACTCTAGGAATTGTCAGCTTTCTGACATGTAGGAGGAGGAGGAGGTGGTGGTGGTGGTGTAAGCAGACATGGGTAACTGACGGTGTGGCATAATGCATCCATGGGTGAGACCGTCCAAAAATAGAAAAGCAGCCTTGTGAGTTATGTGAAAAGCAAACTTGAACACAAGAAAGTGGCCAAAAAAGCTTTGGTGGAGCTTCATGTTTAAATGTTAAACTCCAAGTCCAAGCATTGCCTTTGGGTGGGTGTTTGGGCACTGGGACAAATGTAGTGTGCACCGTATGAAATTTCCTGCAGGAAACAGAAGGAGTCGTTATCTGAGACACGGTATGAACAATATTGTGAACACCATATGCGTGAGTGCAAGTAATTCAAACAGCTACGATATCGCAGGGTCATTTACAAGTCTTCTTAAATCTTCCCCAAATGTGAATAAAGCAACAGAAATGCCCGGAAGCCCAGAGTGAAATAAAAACAGCTGTTTCTCTAAGAGGTGGGCACGCATGACCGTGGACTGGTTCCGTTGTCATGCTGCGGGACGCAGACTGTTCAAACTGTAGCAGCGCTCTCGCTAGCAAGCGGCGAGCCTCAGTCCGTTTTCGATGCGGGTCTTAAGCTATATCCTTCAAGGGAAGGAAAAATGTACGGACCACACTCGTGGCTTTCGTTTTAACGTGAACACCCGCTTCATTTAGTCTCCACCAAAAAGAAAAACAACAACCAGGCGCTACACACTGGCAAAGCGGGCGATGCTAACCAACCAAGCTAGCTCACTAGCATGCCCCAGACAAAAGCCTGAATGAAGTTCCTATGGGTGCAAACACCATCCAGGTATCGCTGCTCCGCCAGAGGTGCAAACGCTGGGATTCGAGCACACGCGTCGTTCCTAAACCCCCTGACAACGTTTCCCTCGTAAGAAAACTGGAGATTTGTGCTTACCCCTCCTGGTCCAGGTTTACTTTCTTCTGTGCTCTGTTTGAATGGTGTGTTGTTGTAGGAGGGCGTCCTGTTCCGGGGTCACATCCCTCCAGTCGGCAGAGCTACGGCGAACTGACTCAACGCAGCGACTCTCCTGCTGGCTCCTCGGTACCCCTGCCGGCCACCAGGGGCGCCACCGGCTCAGCCATCATTGCACACTCGTCAGTGGAGTCTGAGCCGTGAAACAAGTGGTCTGAGTCCGACAGCCGGGTCACCAAAGGGTAAATTCGGATCTCTGTATGGCTGGTCTTTTTAAATAAATAAATAAGGTGATGCTGGAATTAATACAAAGTAGTGAGAATGTACAGAAGGTATTTCTAGCTCTTAATAAGTTACAGGAATCATAAATAGTAAAAATTATATAGTAATATAAAAGTATAAACTCGAGTTAAATTACATTCATGTGAGTTTGTGAGCATAAAAATTATTTATTTATTGGTTACTTATTTTTTAAATTATTTTGTTTAATTTTATTTATTAATTTTTATTTTGGAGGGTACACTGTGGTGTAGACTCTTTATGCCTTTTTTTCAATACTAGACTAACAAAACAACAGGACAAAATAGGACAAGACAGACAAACTGTGCCTTTAAAGACAAATAACATACATTCAATTAAAAAAACAAAATCACAGGGTAATGTTGAAGGTGTATTTCATGTGCAGTGCGTAAAAACTGAACACAGGCATTACTTTTGTTAGTTCTTGGCTCAAGAGAGAGAGAAGAAAAAATAAATTAAATGTAGTTAATAACAGTAATTATAACCATTATAAAATAAAATAATACTAATAGCCATCATTATCATCATCATCATAATTATTAAGATCCTATTTCCATTGTCATCGTCATCTTCTTTTTTGTAAGTATTATCATATAACATATTATCATCATACATATGGCTATTAAAATATAAATGAGTCTCTAACTACAAGTTAGAACCTTATAGCTTCATATAACTATAAGCTTTACTTATATCTACACAAGCATAGCTTTTATAGTTTGCAATTATAACTAGTTATAAAGTTAAAAAGAAAAATAATACTAATAAAAATAAAAGTAAAAAAAGGAGTCACCTGGTTCAAACTGGGTCAAAGGGATTATGTTGTATTATGCTTTTAAATGAGACTCACAGTCGCACATCTCTGAGTCACTTGCGTGTGTAATAGTTTTTTAATAAGATACCTCAGGCTGTTCATCACCTGTTTTGTGTCTGGATTGTTCATTACATGCAAAGGTTTTTACTTCTGTTGCGGTGAAATTGGGCCATATATGCCCTATAAGCAAAACTGAACGTGACACTTCTGATTTAAGAGAAAGCTCACAAAATTCTTTTGCGAAGAACCACTCAGTTAGTTTTGCAGCACTTTTAATTGATGTCCAATGAAAAATATAATTTTCTAATTTTTTTGTTGAAAAAAAAACAACCAACAATTCAGATTCTTACTTTTCAAAAAGACATTCCTGCAAGAAACTTATTAGCCAATTTAATAGAAAAATTGATACTGCTTTACCACTCTCAAATATTTCAATGAAATATGATCAAGTAAGAGAGAAAAACACAAAAAAGCAGTCATGGTTTTACATAGCTTCCACAACATACTCATACTTAATACAGATAATCAGGCTAGACTGCAATATCTGTGACCAACATCTATACCAAAACAATAAACAGATGCAGACACATTTGATGGACTTTATCACATCTCCAAAAACCACTGTACATTATCACAAATCACTTTATTGCAACTTCCTCAAATATGGAAGCTAAACTGAGAATGTTTCTAATAAACAAGGGGGCTACTGTGTATAAAGAGGTACTGAAACTAGTAATTTTATTTCTGTAGTGGTGTTGCACACCAGACTGATATGACCTAAAGAATAGTTGGAGATAAGGAAGTCCATCAGACTTGAAATGCTGATGAATATTTAGGGAGAAATGGAACATGGGAGTGACTTTGGTGGATTTGGCCTTTTTCTAATTAATCGGCCTATTTGAAGTTGCAAAAACGAGCGTAACATTCAGCTAACAAATGGCTTGGATTCTAGAAAGCTCTCCCTTTACACTCTGTTTACGGACATCATGTTTACCTCCTCATAACAACTGAAGCATAAGTAAAAACAGGATGCAGAGAAATGACAAGTCTATACTGCATCTCATCATTTTTAGCTGCACGCATGTCAATCAGGGCAGAGCCTGAAACTCATTCAGCAATATACTTTACAATTTGCAAAATAAAAAAAAATAAAAAAAAACACACACAACAAAAAGTAGCCCATTAATTCATTTTTCCTGACTTAAAGCAACAGTGCTTAGTGGAGCTCACATTGAAGGACACTGGCGAGCTGTATTTTAGGTCTGTTCCACAGTGAATTGCTCAGTAGCTTAAGGTACCTTAAATCCTCATGCTGTGTAATCTACACCTACACTTGGTCTCACTGTACAGAGACTTGTACAAAAAGTAGAGACCTTTTAAACAGTTTTGCAAAAATAAAAGAGGCTATAAATAGCACATTATTTTCTTTCATTCAAGTGGACCCTGCACGACTTACGGAATGACATACAGCATGTAAAGTAATGCGAATGCACCACAAAATGAAATGACACAGCATACAAGCTCACTTTAAATAAACGCCATATTGTACAGCATCAGATATGTCAAAGTGTGGTTGTGCTTGACACTGCAAGCATCAAATTGCCCTCATGGCACCTTGTACACCCATTAAAAAATGCAATGGAGATCACAGTTTAAGTGCATATTTAAATATTAGAGAACACACACACACACACACACATACACGCACAGACACGTACTGCTCTTTCTGAGATCATAGACCTAGTCCAGGTTTACACTTTCAAAGAAGGCATGACATCAATACTGCATTTTGAGAAAAACATCCACAAGTCTATGGCTTACATGAGTCTACGGATTGTCTTATTCTGGGACCTGCTGAAGCTTTTTTTTTCTGTTCTTTTCACCAAACATATATGAGATCTTTGCCTTGCGCATAAAAAAAAATCGTATATTTCTCCAGAAAAAGGGAATAGAAAAATAAAATAGAATTGTAACTTCAAAATCTAAAATAAAACCGATTACACTCTCATGGTGTCTTTTAACTATGACGCTGGAGTCAGCAGACAGTCTGCTTAGCTTACATAGTTAAAGCAAAGCAGCTAGTCTTTCTAAAGGAAACTGTGACTTTTAAAGATCACCAATTAACATGGACTGTACGCAGTGGTGCAGTGGGGAAATAAGGCTGGTCTGCAGTGGGGGCTGTGGGGGGAGTTGGGGTGGTCTCCTGTGCGTATCCCTGTGAGGTTTTTTCTCCTGCGGTCCAAAGATATGCTTATTTGGTTAACTGATCATCCAAAATTGTCCATAGATGTCCATGGATGCGAGGAGGGACATTACCCCGCCCCTTTCTCAATACCACATAATATAAGCTCCACCCTCCCTAGTACCCTAAACTGGATAGGATCAACCTAGTATACTTAAATCTCACTTAAGCTAAAAGGCAAGTAAGTGTATTTCTTAAAATGAGAGTAGTATCAGGGTACCTGTAGCTATAGGTACACACAGCCTGGTACACAGGCATGTTTTCAAAATAAAAGTCCTACATTTTCTTAGACTATACTATAAAATGCTTCATGTGTATTGGCACATATTCTGCTTCAAGGCAACATTAGACAACAATGTTAGAACGACAAAAAGCATAACCTCTTTTTGAAATATTCTTCGCAACCTAACAAGTACACCAGCACTCATTAAGTAGTTACACCACAGTTAAATAAAAATACAATAATGATAATATATATTTTAAAAAAAAGACACGTTTTGCAAAGATACAGTTGAAATGAGAGGAAATAACCTCATAACAGCTATCGTGGGTTGTAAACCGTACGAAAGTCTTGAGGTGAAACTGCTGTTCCCTGCCGAACAGAGCCTCAAGTCATCATAAAGTTAGTTTGCAGCTTGCTCCCTGTTGAGTAATGCAGTCGATGAGATGAACTTTCTGTTTCAGTGATTCATGACACTTTGCATGAGCAGGTGGTTTTCAAGTAGCAATTTCAGCAAATCAAAAACAGGTTTATTCTCTGGGTTGAAATGCTCCTCGTGGCAAAGACATTCCACTGATATATGGGAGGAGGATGAGTGCGATAGATTTTCTTCACTGTGAAAATACTTGTGTGTGTGGAAGTGATGTTCCAGGATTATCTCATTATCTTTGGATGCCTCTGCTTAGTTGTTATTTACCACATACAGGCCACTGAGATGTAAACGTTTGCTAACGAGGTTTTCAGAGTCTTTGAATTCCTTCTGTCAAGTAAAATATTAGACTGTGTTTATGTATATAAGTTAAAAATCCATGTATTTGGCTGGGCCTCATGTTTCATTGGTTCAGTGTTCTTCATGGTCTATTATCTTTGGCCAGTGAGTGCATCATCCAGTTGACCTTGGTCTTCCAGCTTTCCCGCAAGGCTTCGTTGAACTTTACTTTGAAGTTCTTCAGTGCCTCGTCCTCTGTTTTGCCCAGCGCTAAAGAGTCCTTTTAAAAACAAGAAACCACAGATTATTAACATTGTTGTTATTCTCCTCATAATCATTAACTGCTACATCATTACTGTGGCATACCTTTAGATACTGTATGTCTTTGAAGGACGTGAGTTCAGGTAGCCCCGCTGCCTTCATCATGGCGAAGAGGTTGACAAACAGCGTCCCGTTCCGACACAGGATCTTATAGGCCCGCTCACAGTACTCCCTGAACCTGACAGCAAAGATGCAAAAACAAACACGTGTCATAGGTTAGCAGAACCCCAGAACAATCCATCCATCCTTTACTGCTTATCCAATTCAGGGTCTCAGGGTGCCTGGTTCCTATGCCTGGGTACACAGTCTATTACAGGGCCAACACAGACAACACACAGAAAGGCTCCAACTGACTGGATTTAAACCCAACACCTTCTTGCTGTAAGAGGACAGTGCTAGCCACTGCACCCTTGTGCCACCGTCTATAACTATATGTATGTGAAATACTCTTAGAGTTACATGTTTTTATTGTACCTCTCAAATTTCTCACTGTTGTTTGTCCGTCCTTGCTGGATCACATGGACAAAGTCATACGTCAGGATAAAAGGCACACGCTCCCTGTTGATCCCAAGTTTCCGCTTGAAGTTGCCCAGGAAGTGCCCAAAATCAATGTGGAACAGCTAAAAAGCAAAGTCTCACTTTAGTCACTACGTCTGAGTCTCTGAGGCAGTGAGTAAAAGATTCTGACTGACCTAAACAATTTGACTCCAACATGTCTCCCTAAATAATTATTAGAATATTACAAAGCAATTTTTTTTTTACCAACTCCTACCAAAAAAATTACACATCAATGAGCAACATAATTTCGCGGCGATTCGAACGTGCAGTAAATCTTACCTGTCCAGTTTCCCTGATCATGATGTTGTCGTTGTGACGATCTCCAATGCCCAAGACGTAAGTAGCTACACAGTAGCCAGCGCACGACAGCGTGAACTCCTCTATCGCTTGATCAAGTTTGTCCCTGGTGACATAAAAGGTCACAGAAACGAGGAAGGAGAACGTGAGCGAGTTTTGTTCTTACAGCGCTTTCACACTTCTCTTATATTTCCTATATCAACATGCATTACACAAACGCAGCCATGAAGCAGAGTGTCATCGTTGACAGAGCATATGAAATGTTCAAAGAGGAGTTCCTGTGGCTGATTAACGACTGATCGTCACATCCTTTCGCAGTCTAGACATGCAGAGGGTTCATTGTGTTTTTTATACTAATTTTCTCAGCTCCATTACAGGCGCTGCAGCGTCCGGGCTAATTACCTTTCTGTTCTGTTGGGCCATCAGCCTGGCCACTCCAACGTGAAGTACAGAGGCTCATTCATTACTTCTTCAAGGAGCTTTTAGAATAGACAAGACCTTCAGACTGTCTGGCACCAAATAAAAATCTACTCTCATTTAATGCTGCAGCTGCCTGTGCACTTTGTGCTGCTCCTTCTGGTTTTAAAATGCTACAAAGAAAAAACACTTTTAAGCAAACAATTTAAGTAAAAAAAAAAAACTACAAGCGGAAGCACTCTTTACTTTACTGCTCTTAAGAAGAGAAATATTTACATCAAACTACACAAGTTTTCTTGAATAGGACTGGGCATGAGATGAAGGTTTGTGTGCCTTAAACACCCTTTTTTCATATGCTGAAGTCTTATTTTCTATCCTCCCCCTCCCCCTTCTTTTCCACATGAACAATAATGGATAATTGATCGCAAAAAAATTATTATTTTACTTAAAAAATATCAATATCCATGTGTGGGTGAATATACGTGGCTACTTTGTGCTAAAATCAAGAGGAGTCGATGAAATGATGAGATGTCGCTTGGGAAAAATTCACATGATGTTATCGCGAATTTCAAATTGAAAAACTTCTTTCTTGACACTTGACAAGTCAGCGCTGTCCTAGGAGGACTTGGGGAAGTCCCCACAACAACCTGGGGGAGGTTTATGGGGGAAAAGGGTGCATATGCGGATTAGCTCACCCCACTCCTGCTCTGTGCCTTCTATGTGGTTTTATGTCATGCTTGGCTGTGTGTATAATGCACCTAATTTGCTATGCTTTTTGAGGTTAAATAGGGTCATCACCTCTACAGAGTGTCTACACCAAATAAGATGACAATCTGAGAGCGTCTGAGAGTTGCCATTGTGCCAGAGTTCATCGTACTCACTCGGGATTCTTCGATTTGAGCCAGTTAAGCAAGGCGTCCTTGTTGAAGGCAGCGGTAGCGGCGCTGTTGCTGCTGTTACGCTGGATGTTGGCAATTGTGTCAGAGTTCTTCACAACCTCGATGAGCCCCATTTTGTTCCCGGTCGACAGGCAGCCGTACGGGATCATCCTGTGTTTGCCGAGTCGAAAAATGAACAGCGTCAAGGCTGGTGGACAAGATTTCCCCGTGCACAAGAGGCAATTGCTGTAAGAACCAGCTCCTACCTGAGATCCAGACCTTCTTTCTTCCACAGATTCTCCATGAGCTGGATCATCTGCAGGGTCAGCATGTCTTGTCGAAGGTCTAAAGGTGACAAGGAGAAATTGATATATCTAATCCTAACTTTTCTCTAGCATGACTCGTTCCAAACCCCCAGTTTTTATCTTCCCAGCAGATTTGAATTTGCAAACCAGCCCTTAAACTAAAACAGACACCTTGAAAATGTCATGTTCAACCTTCTTGTCTCTTACCATCTCCATTTTTGAAGATAATGCCCACCATGTCTCCTTCAACTGCGGGATTCTTGAACATCAGCCAGAGTGGCTTCATCTTGGAGTCCATAAATCTGCATCTATCAGTACTGCAACAGCAAAAATGCTCATGTTAATTTTCATCCTTGTACATATATTTTTGCTCAATAACTGATATCCCTTGTAAGCTGTTGTATGAAAAAGATTTTTTTATGTGTGGGACGACACTAACAATGCGCTCATATGTTTGTAGGAGGGAGAAATTAGAGTAAGTTGCTGTGATCCTGAATCAACCGAAGAGTTAATTTCTCCGTGTACCACTTAAATGTATTTTTTTTTTGATTCAGTAAAGCCAGAAAAGGAGCCAAAGTGCCCTTTGCAAAATCCAATAAAGAGGACAATAATGCATAAAACAATTATGCTCTCTTGTGTGCGTTTGCATTTGTGTGTTTGTCTGGGCCGCTAACCAGATCTCAGAGAGGATGATGCTCGGGTTGAGTGGTGACAGAAGGTCTGACAGGGCCTCCAGGTAGGACTCTTGTCTGATACACTGCTTCAGGTCCTCTGCTGTCACCTTCTGGGAGCCCAGCTTGACAAAATCACTCAGGGCCTTCATTTTGCCCAGAGCCTCATTCTGAGTGTGTGAGAATTAAAACAGAGACTGAGAATCAGTTCAAAACACACAAGATCAAAGCGAAGGTGAGTAAGAATCAGGAGGTGATTACCTGTTTGGTTAAGAGCTTGATGTGATGGATATTTCCCCTGCAGTAGGCCTCCAGAATCAGGCCAAAGCGCAAACCCACAGATGCCACATGAGTCTCTGACCTACAATAGACACAAATCTCCAGTCAAACAAAAAGCTGACTCGATGTTGTTTTTCTTTCTGCTCCCTTTTTTCTAGCTAGCTTGTATTTTTTAAAGCTAGCCCCTTCTCACTCACCTGAGATGCCAAAACAGAAAATGTCCGATCCTCCTGTTGGACAGTGCGCGTTCTAACAAGAAAGTGGTAAGGTCACAGTCCAGGTAGGACTCGTACTTCAGGACCTGGACCAGCTGGATTAGGTAATGAAGCAGCTCATCATCACTGTGTGCAGAGAAATGTGGCTTATGTGGTTAACAGTCACAGCACAGCATGCCTGGCACTGTAAGCTTCTGAAACAGATGTGTGTGTACCTGAGCTTTCTGAGGCATCTGATAGTGAAAGAACGAACCGCTGGGTCGGGAAAACTGTAGTCTAAGAGCTCCAAGGCGTGAATGGCAGGGAGGTCTGGCCAGTTCCTCAGTAAATTCACCATCTGAGGAGAATCCAATAATTATTTTCTGACATGATGAGAAAAATCAAGGAGATTTTGACAATTTGAAGATTAAAACAGGCTGCTGATGTTAATTTACAACTCGATATTTCTTTCTTTCTTTCTCACTGTTAAAACATTCCTTAGCTTTGAAGCTCCAAAAACCTGTAAAGTCACATATTTTCTTGTTCTTGTCACAACAAAGGTTTACTGCAAGACCTCTGTGGTTGGTAAATATTACCAACATAATATTATAAATAAATATTATATTACATAGATCATAGCTCGTGGTTGCCTGTTTTCTATAGATAGAACTTTATTTTGAAAATGTAAAAGAATAAAGTACAGCTGACATACATGGACATTTGCTAAAACAAAATAAAACACCCAATATAAACTATTAGTTGTCTGTATATAAGAAACTAAGAATACATACTCATATGGATATGTGTAACTGTAAAGAATTATAGACCCTTCACTCACACACACACACACACACACTTATCTACACTACATAGTATTTATCCCAGTTTTACTGCACTCTACAGACGTCTCCAGATCGACTTCCAGACATCAGTGAAAAACACAAATAATAAATAACGCTTTACTCGTACCTGAACTACATCCTCACGCTTATTCCACTTGGTGATGAGGAGGAGCTTGGACAGACTTTCAGGATAATGATCGCGGACTTCGGTGCGGAGCTTCCACAGGAGCTCTTTCTCGTCCTCAAAAAACTCAGTGTAGTTTTTGTTGTCCATGATTTCCTTGAGCTTAAAGTACTACAGAGAGCACACAAAGTTATTAAATTTTCTGCTTTAAAAACAAAACAAAAATTGTAACTATGTAAAATTTGCCACATGTGAGTCCTACCTCTTCCTTATTGGCTAAACTTAGATCACCGTTCCTCTCCATGTCACATATCTGAAAACACATGAGGATTATTGCTCGGACTGACTGTCATCAAACAAAGATCCAAATATGTACTTCAGCCTCAATGACACAATAATTCTGTGTAAAATTCAAATGAAATACATAAAATCAAAGGTTTACTTATTTTAATAATTAATCATTAAGGAAAATGTTTTTTGGTATAAACTGAATGTATACAAATCCTATAAATTTCATTTGACTAGATTCCATTAAATTTGATAAAATTTCTTACATATAATCATGTTAGTTAACATTTCTTTTGACTGTAACTGTTTTGTGTAGTCTTTTGGGAGATGGTACCTTTTCAAGTGGAGGGTAGTAGAGGGGGTGTGGCCGGATGTTGGGAAAATGAATAAGAAGCTCAGCGGCGCTGTCCACGTTAGGGTTCTTCTCAACAGTTCCCATCGGGTTCAGCAGGTCACTTTTGTCATCTGTGATAAAAATATCATATATGAAATGACGAAATGTTCCATTTGGTGGAATCTTCTGCCCGCTCAGTTTTTAGTCTTTCATCTAAGAAAACCACTCCCCCCCCCCGGCAAACAGGTACTTCAGCATCTGCAAATAGGCTATCTTATTGCATCATAAAACACAAAATGTGTCACTATGTGTGATTTGGGTGGCAAGACATGTCACTCCAGGCATTTCAGAAGCTCTCTGCGTGCTTCAAAGTGTTGTGGAGGAGGTGTTTTTTTATTTTTTGAAGAGGAGGAAAATGTAAGAAGAGGCAAGGCTGAAAAGTACCAGGAACAGACGGCCATGTGGATAAGTGGAACTCCCCAGTCTTCAGCTGGTCCTTGTAGTCAAACACCATGGTGTTCACCCAGGCTATTGGACAATCCTGAAAAGACAAAAAGAGAAACTTTATTGTTTCACTTCACACACCATCTGCAAGCTTGAGGATCCTGGAAATGGTTTAAAACTGAGTCAGAGAATATAAAAGATGTACAGAGGAAAACTAACCTACATAGTTTGCAGCCTGAGCTGAATTATGTTTCCTCAGTTGTAATAAAATCATGTGCAATACTTGGGCAATAAAAATCTTTTATATTTCAAGCTCTTTTCCTCTCTGAAGATAAAAACATTTGAGTGGGAAATCTTTTTTTTTTTTTGCATCATAAAAAATTAAAATCAAGATTCTCTAAAGGCAAAGCTTTTTTATTCTTTAATCTAAAATGCTTTGAATAATTAACCATCTCCTGCCCAACATGTGCTTTATTTTAAAGATTCACTTGAATTCAAAACTTTAATATTCTAATTGCAATAAACACTCTGAACCTTGATTGCGGTATATTTAATTTAATTCACCGTTAGACTTACAACCCCCTCCAAAAACATGACAATAAAACGTTAGGAGAGTGATTTGTTTGTATTTCTAACTTCTAAAGTTGTCTATAAAGGGAATTTGGGTTCCAGGAAATCAGTAGAAAAACAACTTCCATTATTTCAATGTGTTAAAAACAACAAAAACACAGTTAACACATTCAAGTTTTTAAAAAAAAGAAGAAAAAAAGGCGGTGCACATAAACAAGAGCGGCTAAAATAGCTCAACTTCCGCCTGCCTTTCTGCCGTCTGGCTGCAGGACTTCTCTTCCAGGCAAACGAAGAGAGAAGTGGCTCAGAAAGCAGAAGTGGTCTCGATGGCCATAAAATACACCTGGGCTACATGTTTGGGAGGTCTGCACAAACTCGAGCGCACAGCTGCTTTGTCGCTTCAAAACACAAGATACTGCGACCACAGCCACAAAAAAAAGGGGAATTTGTTATTCTTGTTCACTGTACCTTTCATTGTATACAGGGGAGGTTTGTGGAGTCTCTTTCAAATGTGGTATTTGAGTGTACTGCCACCACTGTAGCAGCTGTGCACCATCCTGAACAGGACATATTTTATATTTATTTATTTGACATAAAAGGAGCTGCTGCAAGAAGCTGCTGAAGCCCTTTAATCCAACTTGCTTATAGTTAAAGTAACATATTCCATTTTGCATGCATTAATAAAATGAGAGATAAAGCTTTTAAACAGATTAAACCGCTGATTAAATCAGTTTAATCTTTAAATCGCATCTTCAAATCGCTTAATTTGTTTGCTAATAACATCCCGAGTGGAGTTTTTTTAACAAACATTTGTCATTTTGACCATAAACAGAAATGTGTATGGCACCAGTGTCAGTTAATTAATTTTATCAAAAGTATGTTTTTTCCCCTCAGGTTAAAAGTTTAAAAATCTCTCTATGCTGGAAAATTCTTGATATATAGAAAAGAAAAGGATACATTCTCTTAAATTACAAATAATTAGTAGCTGCTCATGAATTTCTGTGAGTTGAATGACTGATTCAGCGCTTAATATAATAAATGTTTTAAAGATAATCGGTGCATTAATGTCAGATCAGGTGTTATTGTCATTAGTATCTACATTTTGTGCTTTTTTAAACTATATTTTTGGGCCTATTTTGGGAAGACACACTGTAACTGGATTCTGGGCAGATTTGAACCCTTTGCATTAGCCAAACAAAATACAGGTGGCCTCAAGAACCCAGTGAGCTAAACCAGCGTTCAGTTCCTGACTGCATTTTGGCAAAAAAATTACTCTTTCATTGTGTGTTTGCCTCGCAGACCTTCAGGTGTCCTGATCAGCCTTAATTTTCCAGTTTAACAATTACACTGAAGTGTCGCCCTGGTATCACATACTTCATAGTCAATAGTAATTATTTTTAATGATGTAGCTGTAGATAAACAATTATGTGATTATCTTAGTGTTGAACCACTAGCTTAAACCACAAATTATTATGATTTTTGTTTGTTTAGGAATAAAACTTCATCATAAGCGGTAAAGCTTTGTGCAAACGATTACAATGCTTTTTATATTACCACCATTATTAATATGTGCTCCACTCTTCAAAATGAATTTTTTGCATGCTTTGCCAGTCATGTATAAATGTATGCAAAGCTATATATAAAGGCTGTCTGTCATGCATAATGTTGTAGGCGTACCTGTGTCTTTGTGTGCAGTGAGGTTTTTTGTTTCAT